>NW_024884944.1:634679-675931 GCF_019232065.1 Centrocercus urophasianus
GTGTTCAAGGCCAGGTTGGACGGGGTCCTGGGCAACCTGGTCTGAATGTGTGTGTTTGGTGGCCCTGCTAGGCAGGGGGGTTGGAACTACATGATCCTTGAGGTCCCTTCCAACCTGGGTGATTCTGTGTGATTCTGTGATCTCAAACAAGTATCAGCTGGAAGACCTCATTAATCCTCATCGCAGAAGGGGCAGGCAGCGGAGCCAGGCTGGGCAGCACGCAGCTGGGGTGTGAGCATCCTTGGGACTCAAAGCATCCTGCGGAACCTCTGGGCATCCATCCCGTGTTCCGGGCCCTCTGACAGCTTTACATCCCATGGACACACACACAGCCCTCTGCTTCCTCCTGCCTTGCAGCTCAGGAGCCCGACGCCGGTCCCCCACCGCGTCCATTACCCACACCGGATCGCTGTGCTGCTTTCGCTGACTTTATTTAACGAGGTTTATTGTTTGCGCTGCATAATTTTCAAAGGCATGTCACCCACTTTGAGATCGCCCTCAGATCTCCAGCTCGGGGAAGGGGGGAGGGCGCTTTGAAGCCGCTTTCATTAATTCAGGAGCCGGCTGCCTCGTTTAGCAGCACACGTGTTGGAGGCACAAGGAAGCCACTGTGGAGACATCTAAGAGGTGTCCCATGGCACTGAACATTAGAAAGAGCAATTATAGAACCGCCAGGCCTGCCGTCCTTCCCTGCTTTGTAACTGCAATCCAGATATTAAAAAAAAAAAAAAAAAAAAAAATAGTCTGAAATATCAAAATATCACTTTCTGGCTCTGATGATGACTTCCTAGGACTAGAGAGCACACGGAACAAAGGTTTCATTTTAATTATCTGCATTCAATGTCTCCTAACCTGGTAATTGCAACAAACCAACTCCAAACCCCCCTAACAAGACGGCTGGGAAGCAGAAGCGTCACAAAACTGAGAAACAAAGTGATCTGAAGTCAGCAATTTAGGAACCCACTGCCATCTCCAATAAGAAATCTGTCTGCAGTTGTTCTCACTTCGCTCTTTTGTTTTGAATGTGTTCATGGCTGATTCTCCTGATGTTAACCCCCATCCTCCCCTTCACACGCATTTATGGTGAGAACTCCTGGTGCACAGAGATTCTCCTGTCACACCGGATCTATTGCTGCTCCTTCCCTACACCCAGTGCAGCCTCCCACAGAAATTATTCCTCAGCCAAGCTGTGGCTTTTTCTTACCTTGGTTATAGAGAATTTGTACTAAGAACTCTACCTCCAAGAACAAAGCTTTAGCTTTGTGCAGAGGACACGCAGGGATTTGAGGGTAAAAATCTCTGCGCTTGCTTCCACCTCTTATTGGCAGCATGGGAGAACACTTCAATCCCAGACCCGGAGCTGCAGCACCATGCAGGGCGCTGGGATCAACTGCTTGGCAAACACCCCATCAGCTCCCATGGACACCCCCACCTGCTATCACTGCTGTTTCTGCTCAGCAGACGGATCCAGTGGTCTGATCCAACCTCACTGAGGGCACAAACGAGCCCTGCAATCAACCAACATGCAAAAATCTTCTTTACATTCAGGCACGCAACAACAGATGCATAACAAGGTGCCAACAAAGGTAACTAAATTGTTGCTACTCATTATCCCAGTAAATTTATCTTCCTGATTAAGAATGGGGACTAGCGTAAGCACTGGTGGTACCCGGTATCAATTATGCATTTATTTTATATATCTCAGCAATATGCAGCAATTAGTAGAGGTAACACTAATTAGATTACACATTGTAATGCAAGACCCTCTAAACTTAAGTCGTAACATACCTCGCTTCTAATGACTGCAAGGTCATTTTTGTATTCTGTGTAATAGCTTTGATGCTAATGAAAGCATTTGCTATGCATGGCAACATCACGTTTTCCCTAGGTACGTTTTACCATTTACCAGTGGACACTTGGTTGAAATTGCTGCTGAGCACAACGTGGGCTGGAAGAAGCCACCTAAACACTGAGATTAATTGCGGTGCTGCTGAGCTCCCAAGAAAGCAAGACCCCACGACAAACCTGCTCCAAGGGCAGGCGCTGTGTTGGAAAGGATTAGCTGTAGATTAGAATGGCATGAGACTCCAGGAGGCAGAAAACTTAAATTTGCTTTGTGCTCCATAACGGAAAAAGCTGGAAGACAACAGGCTTACAGTCAGCTTAGTGCTGCTCCTGTGTCTCTTCCATCATATATGACATAATCTCCTTACAGGACAGCACAGCATCACGTCGCATCAGGAACCGTCGTTTTGTTCCCCTCGGTTTCCCCACCCACCAATCAAATCAATCAAAAAGGTGGCATTCACAAAAAGGAAACTCATTTAAACATTTGAAAACAATGTTCATCGGCTTTATAATTAGCTATTTAATGAATTTCCTTTTCTTCCCTAATTACTATGCAGCAAAGAAATTCTGCCATCTATAACTAAAAGCTACTGAATTATTCCATGGCCGACCCCATGCATGGCAAAGGGCTTCAGCACTGCTGGGAGCTCTGGGCCCCGACCTGTTCATGGAGGAGGTATCACAACGTCCCCCTCAAATCAGAGCACACAAATATATCCTCATGACACATCTACTGAACTTGCTAAAAAAACAAAAAGAAGAAAGAAACAGCCACGCTGTGACTCATTTTACAAGCCCTAAGAATCGATGTCTGCAGTAACCAAAGGACTTCAAAGTTTGCTTCCGCAGTTCACGACTATGTTGTGTTTGCTGCCTGAGCTGTGAGTGCTGATATCTGCCATGAGGGCCAAACCCTCACTGCTGGTGTCAGCCAACGGCTCACAGAGCCCACGTTCCTTGCTTAAGGCAATGAGCTTCAACTTGCTATGAGAAATTTGCAAATGAGAGAAAAGGAAGAAAAAAAAAAACCAGAAAAAAGGAAGAAATTCATTGCCTCCCTCCCCATCTCGACTGCAGGCTCCCTGGGGCAGAGATTGGGCTTTCTGCTTTTAGAAGCAATTTAGGCAGAGTTCCCTATCCATCTTGATAGGAGATCAAGGGCAGGTAGACAGCTAAATCCTCCGGGCTGCTTTGTGAATCCCAACCCATGTCTTTCAGCGTGACTTAAGCCATCGCTCCGCGTGCCTTGCGAGCACCAAAATAATCACGCCAGCAGGATTTTGAAATTCAAAGGGAACCTTTTTGCAAACCGCAGACCTAAGGAAGTTCAGAGGCTGCTCTGCCGCCTGACTCTGGGGTTTGACGCATTGGGGAGAGGGTGCTGCAGTGGATTTGTTGGCTGAGCGAACAGTCTATTCTCATGCTCAGATAATGCAGAAATAAAGTGCATTTGTAACAGACAACAAAAGGATTATCCCCCATTCATTTCAAAGCACCCTTCATTCCACTCAGGGATTACATTTTCCTTTACTTATCTTGCAAATGGTTTTTCATAAGAGCGCGTGGCTTATGGCAAATACCAAAATGTGGTCGGGACAATGAAAGCGTGTACTGCAGGAGAGATATCCCATTCAGCAGCACACACTTACTGCTGTAATCTACTGCCTCAGAAGGGCCACTCTGCAGAAGAACAGAGGAGCTGAATGGATCCGCTTCGAAGCCCGTGGCACGATTCAGATTTGGGGAAAGTTTGTTACAAGAGCATCTTCAGCCTTCACATCTCATCGGAGATGAGAACAAAAGCGCTTTGCACTTCTGTTGAGTCCATCTGCCCGGAATGCCAAGCACTTCTGCAAGCATCAATCCCAACCAGCAGCAAACAAAACAACAAAAGCTTGCTTTTTGACTTGCTGGAAAGCAGCACCTTCATTGCTTTGCCACATCCCAGAAAACCATGCACCCGTGCACCATCCCAAACTCGAGGCCCTGCCATTCACATGAGAAAGCACAGAATAGAAGAAAGAAGCCCAAGAGTCTGGTGCTGCTCTGCACCTCTCCTTTCCTCAGCTGAACCTGGCAGCGAGAGCATCAGCAGGCACAGCAGTGCCTCAAGGGAGAGCCACGCTTGAGCCACCAGCAGGCTGCCCACGTCAACAGCCCTCATCTCATTCACCCAACACTCAGGATTTTACAGGCTTGCAGAAGACCAGTTGGCTTGGCTCCAGCCCAGGTATCAGCAGTGATAATTTGGCCTCTCCAGGACACGTGAGTGGGTCAAGGCAGGTAAAACCATGGAACTGCAGCTGTCCTGCCTCCTGCTACTAATGCAACAATGCAGAATTCCTAGCAAAAACTAAAATAACCTGGGAACGGAGGGAGCAGGTGGCTTCATCTGTCTGCAAATCAATGAATCTAAAAGTTATGATTGATTTGGAACGAAGGAGGGGACACCTTCTCCAGCTCTGAGCAGGATAACAACCTCAGTCTCTGCTTATTCCATCTTGGTTTACCAAGCAAAAAATGGAGAAAAACAAACCACTTGCCACCACATTGCCACGCAGCCGAAACACACTGATGTCTGCACCACAACAGAAAGCATTTATTTATCTCTCCTGTCCTGCTGTTCCCAATAGGGCAAATTATAGCATCACCCCTGAGCTGTACAAGCAGCCTTGCTCCTTTTTGCTGCTCCCCGATGATTTATTCCCTGCGGTTACATCCAGCACCCCCAGAACACCCCAGCCTATATTGCTGTGCCCTGAGAGAGATAACAGGGGCACTGGAGTGTAAATAGCATTGCTTTCTGTGGAAAGAATTTGACTTTCCCAACAGTGCATGAGCTGTTCCCTTTATAACCCGGGCAACTGGAGGCAGCACAGAGCAGTGCAGTGCATGAGAATAAGGATAAGTGGGAAAGATGTCACACTGCAGTGCCCCAGGTTGGCTCTTATTCCACGGCTCTCCCATGTGGTCCCTACGAACCATAATTGGAAGGGGAACTGACATGCAATTGGCCCCATTTGCCTTATCATTGATTAGACATATTGTGCTTTTTGTTTATGCAACTCTTTGGTCTGATATAAGAGCTATGGGTTGTTTTTTTCTTTCCCCCACTTCTAATGGATTGATATTTTTAAAGGAATAAAGGAATCCAGACAACATGACCACACTGCAAATCAATGCATCTTGTGGGTAACAATACTCAAGATTTATGTAATGCTTAATGTTCGCTAAGTGCTTTGGAAAAAAAATAAATTAACCATCAGAACTGCATTGAAATAGGTAAGCATCATTAATACAGTCCTATCATAGGGAAAAACTGAGTTGAAGGGATTGGAATAGCAGAAATGCCCAATGCTGCTTTAACCACCAGACTGTCAGAGCACTCGGTGTTAATTTGTACAAGCTGCACAGGCTGCAGATTGTTCTACAGACACAGAGGTGCTGCTGTAGGACGGGGAGACCCAGGCTGAAGACGTGCTGAGGACTAAAACCATGGGTAAAAACTAGAAAATCTGAATGATGCCTTGGGTTGAGGCCCTGCTTACGTGCATCCCAGCACAGCACAGCAGAGATGACAAATCCAGCCCGGCCCATTCCACCCAAGCCCTGGAGAATGAAGGTTCTCAAAGCATCACTCCAGGGAGGAAGCTCAGAGCAGAGCCCTGTGCCCCACACTCACCTGGAAGCAGAGGTAGAAACACCAGGCAGGTCCTGCAGCATTCTGTGCACCTGCATGCAGAGCTCATTGCCCCAGGAGAGCCCACAGAAGGGCTCTCCCATTTGTAAACAGGAGGATCACTGTGCTCACCAGAAGATGGATTATCTGTGCAGATGTTGCTGCTTTTTGGAGCAGTTGCTGCTTGAAGGTGAAGCGCAGAGCGCTTCAGAAAAGCTCATTCAACTCTCATCATTGCCAGGTCCCTAATGTATAACCAATCCTGATTAAATGTGGAGGTTGGTGGCCCTGCATGTGGCAGGGGGGCTGGAGATTCATGATCCTTGAGGTCCCTTCCAAACCTGGCCATTCTGTGATTCTGTGATCCTTAGCTCATCCATTAACTCAGGCAGCAGTAGGTACATCTCTAAGGGACAGAGTCCTTCCTCCACCCCAGAGAAAACAACAGCCCAAGGTGCAGGACATCTGCAACTGTTCCCTCCTCCCCCCCAGTGCAAGACCTCTGCTCAGTCCCCATGGATTTCGCAGTTAAGCACACGAACCCAAACAAAGACTTGCATCCCCCATTGCTCTGGGAACCACACGTCACTCAGAATTGAAAAGCTTTCCCCCCGTTTCGTTTCTCAGCCTTGCAACAGAAAAGAAAAAGCATATGCTGAAAGCAGAGCTTGGGTTAAGTTTCTGGCCTGAACCAAGGAGCTCTGCATGCTTGAATCCAAGGCAAGACCCATCCCTGGTGAAATTAAACACAAGCTAAGGCTTTTTGCTTGATTTTGAAGCAGAGGAAAGAACACAATGGAGGCTTCAGAAAAAATTCAAGGTTGGCTGAGCACTAATGGGAGGTTCAGAGGCTCTCTGATGGAAATCCAGTTCTCGAGAGCTCTGCATGTAAAATACATCCATGGACAAGTATTCACCTCTGATCTGATCTCCTGCATAGCTAATGAGAACTCTGCAAAGCTGAATCCATCTGTCACAAGGACGCCTTTCAGATGGAAGCTCCCATCCTGCAGTTGTTGGCTAACACTGAGCAAATCCAGGAAAACCCAACCTTCAGGCCAGGGCACACCTGCAGCAAAGCAACAAACACACACAGCTTTAGATCTTCCTCAGAGAACATGAGCCCACAGCTTACTGACACTGGAGCAAAGCGGGTCAAGATGAGGAGCTGGAATGAACTCCAAGCACAGTGTTATCTGCAGAGCAATGCATGACACTTCACCTCCCCAAACCTCTCCTCCCACTAAAGGGTTAAAACAGTCAGTAATTAAACAATGATTTTGCCACAAGTACTGGACTTCAGAGGCTCCTTTTCTTCCTTTTTTTCCTTTTTGTAAAAGGAGGAAAAGGGGAAAAAAAGATTTAAGATAATGGCCTTTTTCTCTTCAGAATAAATTAAGCTCAAAGATAGAGAATCCCATTACTAATGCCTTTTAGCAAAGCCCAAGCATTCTTTTAAAGTCAAACTTTAAAGTATAATGTACAGTGATCTCGTTGAAATCTTTCCTGTAATGATATTTAAGTGATGGCCAAGTCTATCAGTGGGTTCAGGAGAAGTATTGATCGCATATCTTCAAGGGGATGAACAACTGCAGAGAGCTGTGGCAAAGGGAACGCGTGCTGATGATTCAAGAGAGGCCTTTAAAGCCACACACGCAGAGTTGCTGGTAACTAATTATTCCAGGAGTCATGACAGAAGAAAAGAAAAAAGTTAAAGCAGAGAAATCAAGGCAAAAGGATCCGCCTCGAGGAGGGGAATGTGGGACACGCGGCTCTGATGTGTGATAGGAAAACTTGCCCCATCCCTCAGTGCACCCTTCCTGAATGTGATTTAATATTCCTTTCAAATGCTTCCCTCTTTGGAGGTGGAGGAAAGCTGACAAAAGCACAATCTTCACGTCTGCTTGGAGAAGTAAAAAAAAAGAAAAGAAGGAAAGAAAAAAAAAGAGGTGCTGGGGGGAGGCTTGCTGCTCCTCATGTACCGGCTGAGTTTCAAAAGTAAAACTATAAGAATAAAGCTCTGCAAAATCAAAGTGTCCCCTGCCCTGCCCAAGTGCCTGGGCTGCATTGCAATGGATCCCTGTGCCCTGCTGGATGCAGAGAGAGCTCCAGCATTGGATCTACGGCTGCAACTCACCTTTCCTCCACCCAAACCTCAGCCCCAAAAGACTGAGAGCATCTGTCCCTGCCCAGACACAGCCCTGTGTGTTACCAGAGGCAAAGGGAGCAGACCCAGAACTAAGAAGCACGAGCCCAGCAACCCGAACAGACCAGCAGAGCTGTGCACACTGCAGAGCTTTTTGGCTCTATTGCCACTATTCCGTGTGGATGCAATCCTTATCTACACATGCATTGTCAGACATAAGCAACCAAAAGCCTTCTAACCTATCCCAGATGTTGCACACTAAAACGTGGCACCCATTCAGCCCAGTGTTGTGCACAGGCATCAACACATGAGACATAAACCTCTGCTTTCTTAATGCTTTTGGCCTTCTGTAAAGCAGTTGCTCTTACTTCAGGCTGTACAGGAGAAAAGGGGAAAGGAAAAACCCATAGACCCATGGAGGTGCAGCGTGATCAGCCTTGATTTGCAGTCCAGTTTGAGCAATGCAGAAGTCGCTGCCCTTCCTGCCACAGTGCAGTCCTGGCTCCAGCAGACCTCAGCTAAAGAGAAACCACAAAGTGGGGTGCAATCACTGCTCCACCCTGAGCACAGACCTGGCTCAGAAACGGACCGGGAACCCAAACACTGCTGAGCATCATTAACCCACTGTCAGGAAACACCATTCTGATGGGGAAAAAACACAACTCTGGCAATTAGCATCCCTGAGAACTTTGGGCTCCTGCATTTTTCTGGTTAACAGTGCAGACATCAGAGCTATGCATTTCTTAAGAAGAGGCCACTTATGTTCAGCTTGGCACAAACACGCTGTCTGTGCTGGTGTTTAATTAGAGATTAAAGCCAAGAAGCTGGATAATCAGGTCTGCTAATGAATCAGGAAGCTCAGGAAGGCAGAGAGATGATTCTACAGCTCTGCATTATCCATCTCCACCTCTGCAGCCTGGACGTGTGGATGGGGAGCAAGGACACCAAAGCTGTATTTACTCTGCCATGCAGCCAGGTGAGGGCACAGAGCTGCACAACACCTGGGAGCACCCACAGGCCCCTCTGACATCAGAACAACCACAACTACCCCAAATCCCACCACCCCAAGGAGCCCCAGCAAAGGGGGAGAGGCTCATCTTACAGAGCACTGCCATGCAGGGAGGTACAATATTTAACATAGCTTTTATTGGCTGGACACCATACGTTGGATGATGCAGTTCAAGCCTCATTTGGCACAAAATTGAAATGGTTTAAGTCAACATTCAAGGTAAACGTCTGCCTTTTTATGGCCAAAGGCCCCAACTTATTATTATTATTTGCTTCTGTGCTGTTGGTTAAATTGAGCTTTCGTATATTTACTGCATCATCCTAAACTCTAATCAGACTGATTGCTGGCGGGGAAGTTATGGCTGGGAAAATAGGCCTTTTGCTGAGGCAATAACAGGGTAACAGACTTTCACTTGCAAAGTCTTTCATAAATAAGAGGTCATATCTAATAACGTTTGCTTAAAACTTCTTAGCAGAGCTTCTGTTCTCAGATGCTACTGGCTTTTTAGCTGCAGCTTTAAATAACTACGTGGGTATATATTTGCTGGGAAGAACAGAAATAATCCCCCTCTCCTAAGCCATCATCTGTTCTAACACTCAGCACATGCAGGGAGATTGGGGGCATTGAACCAATACTGATACAAGAAGTCAATGTTTACTTGAGGAGCTAATGTAGAAAAAGTTCACCACCTGTCTCAGAGGTGGCAGCAGCTGCCCCTCACTGCCCATCCCCACCTAAGAAGTGCATGCATGTGAATATAGGACACCTGATCCCACAGCCCATCTTTCATCCTCCTCCTGCAGAGATAAAACTATCCAAGCCACTGTGGACGCATGGAAGCATCATTCCACAGAGCCTTGCAGGGCTGAGAGGGACCCACAAGGATTAAATTCAAATCCTGGCCACACACAGCAGCACCCAAAATTCAAACCACATTTCTGAGAGGTTCTTCTAGACCATCATGCGGCCTCTATATTCAACAGTGATACAAATGATCAGCCCAGCAAGCACAAAGGGTACCTGGCTTCTGCACGAGCCTGGAGATATTGCAGGATATTGCTTGGATCCATGGTCAGATGGACCCATCAAGCAAAATATTGGCAGAAAACTGGGAGGAATTTTGGATTTAGGGAAATATGCACAACCAAGCAAAATGGAAGCAGAAAGCAAAGGCCAACACCTAAAGGTTTCATCATCCAGAATAACATATTGCTAGAATGACGGCTGTGAATTACTCTGTGGCTCCAAGATGGAGCTAACTTGATGCACAAAGACTTGTGGCATGCTCCTGCCCCTAAAAAGGGCAGGACAAGGTATTTACTGCTCAGAGCATCAGACTGCATTCAACAACCAAGCCATTCCCCCAGCAACTGCTAGAGCAGCAAGCCACAGAGATGGCAAAGCCCTTTGAAGAAGAGGTCGTGGCCAGGAGCCTGGGGTTGAATGCATGCACCAAGCCATGACACACAAGGATGGATGCTGACGACTGGGGAAAGGGAGGGAAAGGGGCACTGAAGCAGAGTTCCCTGATGTAAATGTCAGTAAGCAGCATGGAGATGAAACAGGCCTGACAGATGGAGCCATCCTGGTTTTTGTTTGTCTCCAGAGTTGTCAGTTCAGGTCTCCAGGTCAGGAATCATTTTATCTGTTAAACCATATGCTTTGTAGAACAAAACGCCTGGCAGACTTCAAGGCATATGTATTTTAAGGAGCACAGTAACATGCTGAACATCTCCTCACACTCGCTTCTTATTTGTCATTACTATGCTACAGAAGAAACTTTTGTCCTCTTGCCCTGGCTGCAGTCTGCAGATGGCTGACAAAAAGCCACCAGTTCACCCCACTCTAACTTAACCATTTATAAATACCCTGTTCTAAATCCAACCCCACAGCATTCACTCCAAAAGCCTTCCCACGAAGGACAGCTATTTGGAACACCAGCAGAACCAGTCCAGCACACGGCCATCCCAGGATGCCAGCCCTCCTCAGCACCAACAGGGATCTGTGCAGATGGAGTTTGCTTTCTTGCAGCAGAAAGCTCAGGTTCACACTGGAAACTGCAACCTCACCTAAATCTCAAAGCAGGAGAAGAGTGCTTTCCAACCTCCGCTCCTGGGGGATGAGTCGTTAGGTCTCTGCATTTGGCTTTACCAGAAATCCCTCTAAATACAATAGAAGTTTCCAGCTCAGCATGACTTTTGTTCAACATACTGCAGTTTCTGAATGGGACGGAAAAATGCTCCATTCTTTTTGCTTTGGTTCATGCCAACTGTGCACACGAAATGCCCTCTGTCCGAGGCAGATGCTGCTGTCTGCCACTGCCCACAGCTGTCTGCAGCATCCATGCAATTCATCTTCCATCTCCTAATCACAAACAAATGATGGACAGTCCATCACACTGATTAGCCAGCCACAGATAAAGCAGCCCCGGCAGCCAGGTTCAAGGCCATCAGCAGGGGTGCTCAGAATAGACATCCAGGACAAAGCCCCAAGCACCAACTCCCTGCCACGCTTTGGGGCCAGAGGTTCAGCATGCAAAGGGATTTGGGGCAGTTCAACAGATGCTGCTGAAGGCTGCATGATGAAGTCATGTTAAACTGTATTTTTCTTCAGCCAATAATGCAAAGTCTTTAATCCCGGGTTCTGGACAGCCTAATTAAGCAACGAGCAGAGAGCTGGATTCTCATCAGACAGATAAGCAGAACTTCTCACCCGCTCAGCCTGTATCTTAACCCCCATCTCACTTCAAACCAGAATCATCAGAATGCAGACAAGAATGAGTTAGACTTCTTTTTCTGGGGGGTGTGAGGGAAACAAAAAAAAGGCAGTAAAATCCCAGTATTTCACCAAGAAGAGAAATTCTGCCATGCTGATACGCTTTATTCTCATGACTCCTGGAAAGTTCACCCACCACTCCCAGCTCTGCCCTTCAGGCCAGTTCAGACTCATGCCCAGCACTGCGCTCGTGTGCTTGGAAAGAAAGGGGAACCAAATCACACAGTAAAACACTGAAAGAAACCACTGCAATGAGTCAGACTGCCAGTGCTGGGCTTGCCTGGGGGGAACAAAAGCATCGCCCAGGATTGATTTATGATGAAGTACTTTGGACAGCAAAGGAGATTTGGGAGATCGTCGCATCATCTGATCCTGAAATAGACTGTGCAGTTGGTCGGCACTCCAAAACCACGTCACAACCCTTCACACATGGGTACAGAAATCGTGCAGCTCCAAAAGCACACAACACACAAACATCCGGGGGTTTTGGCTGAAGTATCTCAATGCCCCACTGGCATTAAGCACACAGATTGCTGCAGAGAAGAAATCTAGCAGTGGATGTTCCTCACTTGGATCCAAAAGCAGAGATGCTTCCCCACCACCAACACAGCCAGCACTGGGGAACAGGACCTGCTCGGAGGTTTCAGTGCCATTGCAACCAAAATCACACCTTTCATTAGAACTTGAACCCAAACTATGTATCTAATCCCAAATTTCCTTACCTTTCAGGGCAGAATGGTGGGTTTATAGTTAAAGCTCAGGGCTTGAACGCAGCTACTGTGAAGCAGAGCCCCACCTGAGCCACGCTCAGACCCCAGATAAACTGTTTTCCACTTTCCACCATTACAAAAACAAGATAACCCTACCTCGTATCAAAAGATATTTGCCAGATCCACATGCACAGCAGTGATAAAGGAGGATATCAGGACCCTCACAGAGACATTCACGTGGAGATTCCAAATTCATTCCAGCCTGAAACACAAAGCCTCGCTGCCCCACACTGGCATTTTCATAGAGTTCAGGTTTTTGAAGGGGTTTTGCAAGTAAAAAGAGGCGGAGAGGAGGCTGGAAGTAATTTTGCAAATTTGAGCTACCTTTGGAGAACAGCCCATGAAATAGCAACTGTTACAGCTTTCCATCTCATTGCAAGAGAAGGGTTGGTGCTTTTGTGCTTCTTTGTTACTCAGAGAAATAAATATTTCCTTGTAGTACGCCTAAGAGATCCACGTGAAACTTCACTTTGCTACAATGAAATTGAGCCACCTATATTTAATACCCATCCATAACAGATGTCAGCCCTCCAGGGCCCGCAGCCAGCAATGGGAACAGGGAAGGTCTGCTGCTAACATCTACTGCTCCAGGAAAAGAACGGCCGCAGAAGTGGATCCAGAGGCAGCCTTGGCCTTCCTGTCATATAAGAAAAAATGAGAGCTTCTGATGTCATTCTACATATCCAGAACTGCACTGCACAGCAGCAAATTCCAGTGGCTACCAGAGAGGGAAAGCCCTGAAGCTGAAGACTGATGAGCAGTGCTTGGTCACAGGCATTGATCCCCTGCTCCAGCGGCTCAGGAAGATGCACATTCATAAACAAGATGCGCTTTCCAGTCACAACACTGAGAAAAAGAGGTTCCCATTGATTGTCCTACTCTGCTTTTGTGGTGCTGTGCAGAACTTCCCCTCCCCTGTGCGGGAAGCAGGGCAATGCTTTCACTTCTCATCTCACTAAGCCATCAATCAGCGAGTCAATAATTGGTAAACATGCTTCAACTTTCAACTTTGGCTTCCTTGAAGGAATCACTCGCAGCTCCTTCTAAATCCGTGGGGCAGCTCCTTGGCTGTTTCACATGTTTATCACTGTCAGTGAGCAGCTTCTAAAGCGTTTTTGCTGTGCCTTGAATTCAGTTCCTTCAAATTGGTCTCTCAAGTATTGCATGTCTGAGTTCAAAGGCTGGAGATGTTAACAGCAGCAACACATCTTGGCATCCTTCTGTACAGCCTTACTTAAGATTTTGTTTTTCCTCCCAAAGAACAGAAACTATTTCTTAACAAGTCTTTATTTCCTAATGACATGGAGCTTCATGCTTTGTGTCTCTTCGCTGGCTTCGATCGCTGCTCAAAGCAGCAAAGTGTGGGTCAGGCACCGTGTGCCCTCACACTGCTGACCACAGAGCCCCGGACAAATTCCATTCAAAGGAAGGAGAATCTTTCCAGCTGTCAGCAGCAAAACAAACCCATGCACACTCGCAGCAAGGAAAAAACCATTTGCACACTGTGTCCAAGTTGGGCTAATGAGAGTCTCACAAATATATATATATATCTGCCATGCTGCAAACCTGCTGCTGTCTGCACATGGCCACAAGCCTGCCAGCTGATAAGCAAACACCTTTGCTTTGTGAGAGCCTTCTCTTGGGATGTGCAACCCATGGCGCAAACTGCAAGCAGCTGCCAGCACTGCTCTGCCTGCAGCCCCCTGTAGCTCTGGAGAAGATGCTCAGCAGCACTGCAGGCAAAGCCCAGCCTTGCTCAGAAACGTGGTTCTCCCACTGCCTGAAATGAACACAGACAGGGCCCTTCTCTCCTCAATACAACAAAGCACTGTGGATAAACAGAAGTCCCTTTGCAGCGTTTTTCTGTTTCCTCCTATAATCTCCGTGACGTGACATAGGCTGGCTAAATAGCTCCGAAGTTCCAAGGTAATGTTCATTTTACTGTGCTCTGACCGTCTCCTCAGAGCACTGAGACCTCTCAGTGCCAAAATTTAACAACTGCAGCAATTCTCCTTAACACCTCCTGCCAGCATTATTGTTCAACGCTGAATTGCTTCATTAATTCCAAGTCGATACAACCAGCTTCTTTTTGTCAATCTCTGTATATTAACATATAATTTCAATGTTTGGGACCGTTCTCAGGCTGGGAAATGAGATTAGCTTCCAGTGATTAAAATAAGTTCCCCAAAGCAGGCAAAATAACCCGTTCACAAAAGCTATACATTGATCTTTGCAAGGGTAAATACAACAAGCATTCCCAAATTACAAGTTTAATGTTACACCCCTCATCTCTGAGAGCTGTTTGCTTTCAATATCTTGCTTTTGTTTCCTCAAGAAATAAATACAGGCAGACTTCATAAAAACTGCAACCCTGTTTCCAGAGGGTTGCAAAGCCCCTCCTGTACCAGTAGGAATGCAATTCGCTGCTAATGGGATGTCAAAACTGGCTATGGTGAGGGACATGACGTGCATGGCAGCTGAGAAATCCTCGCAATGTTTGCTGTTAACATCCCTTCACCGCTTGCTGTTGCAATCGCACGTGACGTTGTCAACCACAATTAATGAATTTGACTTGGCAGGAGTATTTTTCAGCAATGGGATTGGCAAGCAGTGCTCCCAACAGAGCCAATCCCAGTGAAGGATTGATTCAGCTGTGGGACACTCGTGGTGCTGCCGTTCCCTATGAGGCTCTCCTGTGTGGCCTCCTCTCTCCCATAGGATGAGGTGCATCCTTCCATTCACTGGAGGTCTCCCTGGTGGGGCAGTGGCATTGGATTGCTTCCCACGTGAAGGTTCAATGACAAAAGGATCTATTTATCAGTGCTTGCCAGGCAAGCTAATGCAAGCACGTGCCACCATCGAGTGCACATGGACTCCCTAAAATTGCACATTTGACTTCTGCCAGTTGTGCTGCCCAGGTTAAGGGATACCTATCTTGCATTCTGTCCCTTCTGAAAGGCTCTCAGAAAGCCAAACTGTGAGGTGGCTCCATCTCTTGGACTTCCCTCACCAGCATCATCATTGGGGGGTCAAAGCACTCAGCTATGCAGAGGGGGATCTGGACAGGACTCAGAGCAAAAGCCTCTGAGAAGGGAGGGAGAGATGCAACAACAGCACCAGGAGTAAGGCATTTATCTCAGGGTTACCTAAAAACCAGAGGAATCGGCTGTCAGAGAACCAAAATCAGAGCCTTCTGGAGAGAGAGTGAAGCTCCTTGTAAAGTGGAGATCAAAGATGTGCAGCTGACAGCACTGCCGAGGCTCATTACGTCCGAGTGAAATCAATGCCACTGAACTTACTGCCAGTTTTGCCACAGTCTCCAAGTTTTACCCAAAGCTCCAACTCTGCAGGTCAGACGAGTCCAGTCCTCCCAGCTGTCATTTAAAAGTTTTTATCCTCATGACTGAGAAGTCTGGAAATATGATCAATGCCCCCGAGCAGCACCAGGAGAACAAAAGGCTGAGCTCACCCTCACTGTGGGCAAACAGAAGTGCTGCAGATAAACCTCAGATTCAGTGTCATTTTATACTCTATACAAAGAGGAATCGGCTCTTGCTTCCTCCCTGGAGATGTGTTTATATACATGCATTCATTGTTTTAGTGCTCAGGTCTTTGGCAGTTTCGCACAATCCATTTCTCCTTTTGTTTATAGAAACAAAAAGACCATCAAAAGAACAAACCAAATCAATAAAAGCCCGGGTTTCAGTCCCTGCAGAGCTCCTCTGACCTGCATTTCTTCCCACCCAAATCAACATCTATAAAACAACGGTGCACTGCAATATGTTCCTCTGACTCCATCCTCCACCTCCCGTGCCCAACACAGTACACCATCTCCACGTCCATGGAAGGATGGGGCTCAGAGGTCTGGGTCACAACAGCATTAAATGTGCACTGGAGCAGCTCAGCAGGCACTCCCAGGCCCTCTCCCAGGTTCCCAGCAGGAACATACACACCACGCTCTGCATTATCAAGACCCAGGCATGCACAGTAATTATAGCTACCTGCTGCTGCTTCTTGGACATTTGATACAGCATCACCCTGAAGAGAAGGCTTGCAAAGCACAGCAAGTCATTGTCAGCACCAAGTTAAGCAGAGAAAAGGCATCCAGGTTTGGCAGATGCAAACCTTCACTCTTTCTGTCCACAGTACTGACATTTTCCAGGAGCTGCCTCCATCCATGGACAAGAAGAGATGGAAGAGATCAGCCCTCCGAGCCCAGGGACAAAGTTGCCATGGACAAAAGAAGTTGTGTGATAGGGAGTTCTGCTTCTATACCCAAATACAACCTAGTGGTTTCCAAACCCCAAATGCAGAGTTGTATTTGCACAGTGTTACCTCTTCATTACTGTAGAGGTGCCCTCCCACTCCCCACCTTTGTCAGTGCTTTAGGATCCAAGCCTCTCCTCCACGGCACGCAAACTCAGTTTGGCAGAAGAACCAAAGCTGAGGGATGCAGACAGACCTGCCATAGCACATACAACCTCTGCCACTGAGGAGGAAGCCCAGCCTCTCCAAAACATTCTCCTCCCATTCACATCACTGAGCTGAGCCTCCCTGCTGCCTTCTCCCTCCCATGCCCAAGGCGGCTCCGGCTCTCAGCCTTCCCCTTTCATGTTGGAATGAAAATATCATGATGTACAAATTATTATTTTATAATTAATTATGCAGAATAACTGAAGTGAACATGACTTGAACATTATGACAGCTTTGAAATCTACCACTTTGTAAATTAATAAGTAACGAATCATTCTTGCTGAGTGTGTGATAAAGAAAGCGAAGGCTACCTAAACAAAGAGAGGCTTAAGCTAATTTAACTTTGGCAGAGCAAGGAGCCTCATCATTTTTGTTGGCAAGAAGAAGAAAAGGTACCTCCTGCCTTTTCCCATTTTTGAGTGGACAAGAAACTGTAGCCCAGTTCTGCAACGCATGGGCCATATTTAATTCCCCCCCCCATCCCATCTTAGCATCACTTAAATTGTTCCTGTTAAAATGGCAGGGCTGCCTGAGCAGCCAACCCTGGAACTAAAGCGGAGAGATAACCTTGGCAGTCCCGGCCAACAGCAATTACAGTAATTAGCAGCATGTTCCTAGATGTCAGCCTGCAAGCCAAGTATCTACAGGACACCTGTGGTGCAGGATGTCCTGAGTTAATGACCAGCAGCTCTGGGGGGGCCTTTTTACCCAGGCTCTTACTGCTGCTATAAATTATAGTGTGCATGCAAGAGTAGGCCAGCAAACAGCAAGTGCATGGCCCCAGGAACAGCAAACTCTTCACTGCTCCACCTGACAAGCCACTGCTTTTTGCATTAGACTGGCTCAATGCAATTCACGGGGCACACAAGGTTGCCACTGGTGCAAGATCACAGCTTATAGGGAATGAGACAGGGTTCATCTCTGCTTCCTCAACAGCAGAATTGCTGCTAGCCTAAAAGCCACAAACGTGATCACAAGCAGTGGAAACAAACGTGAGCTCCAACCCCAGAGGCACCACAGCCATCTTTTTGGCGTGGGCCATGGTGACACGTTTCTCTTAATCAGGAGAGGTTTAGAAGAGGTTGTTCTATGCAGTATAGTCCCACTTTTTAACACCCAGCACTGTGAAAATTAGCCAGTTAGCTAATTTTGGGAGGATTGACAGGGAGAGAATCTTAGAAAAAAAAAAAATCACATCCAAGAAAGCTGGATATTATGTTAATTAAAACAAAAAGCTGGTAAGATATTCTGCAATAGGCAGTGAGATTGGTTGTGCAGACTCAGTCACTGACAACGTGCTGAAGAAATGATGGGTGGCAACTCAGCACTTGGCACATGCCAACAGGTTTCAGCAGAAAGACTTAACTGAGTTCTTTCTCCTTCTCACAGACCTTGTTTCCTTAAGAAGAGATCATTTATATCTATTTCCCAGTCCGTCTTCAAACACTGCTACATCATTCTGACTTGCTCGGTGCCTTCCAAGTGTTGACTTCAGGAACCTCAGCAAGTCCCAAAGAATGGAAATGTACCTCTGAAAATGAAAATGCTTCTGACTTTGTTGTAAGTTGCATGTGTGTGTGTTCCCTGGGCTACAGCCAATCTTGGAGGAAAGAGACATAGCTGTGTGTGCTCCAAGTAACAGCACTCTAACTAAGCAAGGAACCACGCTATTTTCCTGCTCTAAGGCAGGACACGAAGCCTCTCCCATCCCCAAGTGATGAAAAAGGCCTCCCACAGACACCATTCAAACTTTGGATTTCAGGAGACTGAAGTTTCCCAGAGGAGAGAGCATTCTCTCCTGCTGAAGGCAGCACACCAGCAATACTCACAATGCAGCATGTAAAGATGAAGAGACACAAACTCAGGTCAAGAACCGCAGCTGTAGAGCTGCAAAAGAGCACAGGTCAAACTCCAGCAGAGCACCCAGCCAGCCAGTCCACAGGGAAAAGGCTTCCCTTCACTTCAGCTAACAAGCTGTGCCATTAGCAGACAGGAAACCACAGAAGCAGTCAGAGGGTTGGGTCTGCAGCAAACTGCTCACCACCCTCCCATCCAGCAGAACCCCCTCCCAAGCAGGAGTAGAAAGCTCCCCTTCTCCTCAACTGATTTAATTAATTCACACCTGTGCACTCATTAGAAGGGCAAGGGAAGCCATCAGCATCACCACGAGGCCCAGGTCTCAATGGGGCTGCAGGACACAGAGCAGCCACCTCCCTCACTGTGCTGCAGCCATCAGCTGCCGGGAGGGGAAGCTTCAGGGTGGGTGGTGGCAGCAGATCGGTGGGATTTAGGGATTAGAGGGAGAGGATTGTCAGATGTGAGGAGGGATCAGCACGAAGGTTCAGCGCACAGCAGATGTTGGCTATTTCCCCATCCCAACACGCGTTATCCGCTCTCAGCATCGCACGTCCCCGCCGTCCTTTTTCCATCTAGAAGCCAGCTGCACTCCCAAATCCACTGACAAAGAGACACAGCTCACATGAAAGATTAAAGTTGCCTATCTGGCTGCCTCCCCCTGTTTCTTTTGCTCTTTCGCCTTTCTCGTTGATAGGAGCAGTGGTAACGGCTTTACGTTGCACCAGGGGAGGTTCAGGTTGGATATCAGGAACAATTTCTTCTCTGCTTGAGTGGTGCTGCACTGTATGGCTGCCCAGGGAGGCGATGAGGTTTGGCAGTACGGTGCTGATGGTTGGACTCTGTGATCTTAGAGGTCTTTTCCACCCTTAATTATACAATGCTTCTGTGTAGCATTTTCTGTTACCCCACAGAGACCCGTCCTTATCCTCACAGGGCAAGCACTGCCCATGGCAGTATTGGTGACAATCTTGTCTACTCCTAAAGTGGAAACACAGAGAGGAGGGCCCTCTCTTAACCTTCTCCACCCTATCCCACGTGCTCCCTGGGGCTGCCCACCCTTCTGCTCCCTGAGCATCCCATTGAGGTGCATGATGCCGGACTCCTGTGTCTCTTTACCGTTAAAAGCAGCTCTGCAGCCAATTCACTCCCTGCAATGTTGGCAGCAGATAATGAGTCCCCAAGGCCTCTTTTTCCAAGAGGCTCCAACAGTTTCCTACAAAAACCCCATGTTAGCAGCTCTGGCAGCTTGACCTCTCTTTCCTCCGTGCTGAGCAGCAGCAGACATTGCTAATGAGGCAGTCTTCTGCAGCAGCACCCTGAAAGCATTTCTGCTTCAGTCCAGAGGACAGGGTGCATTCATCACCAAGAAAAGGCCCAGAATAAGGGGAAACAACAGCAAAACATTTGCTATGAGTGCTGTGAAAAGCAGCGAGCAGGCTTGCAGTCAGCACAGGGCATGCAAGATGGAGAAATGCAAAGAGAACGAGCTTCAACGACAGCCTTCTCCTCACAGCTCTTCAGACAGGGGTGAGATATCAGCCGCACGCTGGGGCCACGTTCCAGAGCAGCCAAAGGGGATCCGGCGCTCAGCCCACACCCTGACAGCAGGAGATGAGCACAGAGGCCCCAGAGCTGCAGCACGGCACAGAAAGCAGCCCAACAAGTTACCCGTGTCATGTGGAATTAACAAGAAAATACAACAGAAATTAAATAAGAACAAAAAAATACAATGGCTACCATGCATTCCTATGGCCAAGCAGGTCTCCCCCTCACTGAGGGGGGTAATATAAGGGGGAAAAAAGCAAGGAAAATATCTCCGTGCCTGTGTTGCTTATACACTAGACAAGATTTAATAGACAGGGTGCATGGAGTCTTATCAGCACAACTCACGCTCAGTAGTGCAAGGGAGGGCATCATACATTAGCTTGCTTTGACCTGCAGGGCCCTCAGTGGGAATTTTCTCTCCCACACTGACATTATGTTGTTTAGATGCTATGCACATCTCGCCTGCATGGAAACATGCTGACACTTTGGAGGCTTTTGAATACAGAGAAAGAAGGGAAATAAAATGTCTGGGTCGCAAATGTTTCTCTAATAGTTATAGATTTAATTCCATGGTCTGGAAGGAAGGGTTGGAGAAGCGATTATTTCCCCCCCATTTCCTTTTCAAAATATGAATAAAATCCAAAAGCAAATTACTATCCTGACCTGCTTTTCTTTTTTCTTTTTTTTTTTTTTTTTCCTCTGGTATTTCTGCAGCTTTCTTTCTCTTCTGCCTCCTTCCACACATACAGAGCCAGGGAAGATCTGGCCAGAACTGTTGACAGTAGAGCCTGGATGAGACTTCCCTGGGCACCCTTAAGAAGGAATGAATGAACATTGGATCCCTCCATGTACAAAGCTGAACAAACAGCACATTCCTTGCTCAGCCACTCTGCTAAGTCCTGAGGTCCACAGATTCCCTCACCCAGGCACAGCCCTGCTAAGGGATGGGGAGGCAGCAGGAATTGCAGGCAGCCAGCTGGGAGCACCAGCAGAGCTCCCAGGAAGCCTCGTCCGTCTCCATCAGGCACAAATGGGCTGCTCAACCTTTAAGTGCTTAATTAGCTTCCTTTTTGCTTCTAAAAGCAACATTTGGGTGCTGCATGATGGATGGGCTGCCTCAAGGCAGCACTGCAGGCACACAGAGCCAAGTCCCGAGCCACCAATGCTCTGCATCTCCCTGTTCACTTGAGGCCCCCTGGACAGCACACACGTAGCACCCTGCTTTCAGACAAAACACCCAAGCACTCACAACAGCTACCCAAAACACGGCACAAGATTCTGCTCCAGCCTGCAGGATTCACATCTGCAAGAGAAATCAACACCAGCACACTGGATGTGGGCTTAGGAACAGCCCTACTTCATGCTAGGCGAAAAGTGATCAAAAACCAGTAGTGGAGAAGACACTGGCTGGAGAAGGGATGGATCCACACTAGCTCTGCACACCTGGGGTTTGCATGCTGTGTGCCCTCACACTGATGTGCAGAGAAGTGCTCAAAGTAGCCCTGCATAGCTGCAACAGCCCTCAGCACTCACTTGTTTTCTTTCCCGTTCCATTCCCCATAACTCACTCCCAACATCTCCCCCCCCGCCCCTTTTCTTCTTAGATAAAAACAATATCCAACTTTTTTTTCATTCCAGCAGGGTTCCAGCTAATAAAAAGATTTATAATTAAGCCACTAGACTTCCTTTTGCTATGCTGTCCTGGATTATGAGAAAGTATATTTATATGCAATTACGAAATGAACAGTATTTCTTACCCAAGTGAAGCTTTAAAAGTCATTATGAATCCATTAACTCAGCAGACCTTACAAAAGGCCCTCTCTGTGCTGGATTTATATTAATTTAAAGCACATAGGAAACTCTCCCCTCCCTATTTTTTAACCCAGCTTTTCTGAAGCATACAAGAGTGAAAGAGATGCATCAAATTCATCCGTGATAGGCCAAAGCTGTTGGCAGCCACAGCTCTGTGGGACCCAACACTGCTTCAACTGCTTCCACAGTTGCTGTCATATTCAGTTGCACTGTGACCCCAAACACTCCTGCATGCACTGAAATCTGGTAATAAGAACTGGAGTCCTCTTGGCTGACCCTTCATTTGCTTAAATGCTGCCTCAGCACCACTGCGCTGCACCTTTGTGAAGTTCCTCTCCATGGGATTACAGGAGAGGGGTGTGATGTTGCACACTGCAGTTGGCTGCGCTGATTATCATCTTTTTGCTTCCATTGCAAAATATCATCAAAATCCCCAATCAAATACTTTGTGTCAGGTGGTCAGGACTGGAAGATGAGTTGGAACACACAAAAAAACCCAAAAACCTGAGAAGGCCAAAGAGTGACACCAACTCATGACAGGGAGAACCAGGAAAGGCACCGGGCTCCACTTAGCAGTGCGTGCACAGCTGGGGTTTTATGGCAGATGGGAATGGCAGCAACCCAGTGCTCCCAGCAGCATGGCCACAAGGTTTGAGTGCCCAGACCAGCACAAGGATACACGAGCACATGTACCAGCAGAGTGGCATTACTCAGGGAGCCTTCGTTTGGCTCCCCAGCACAGAGACAGTCTCGTCCTGCTCTCTCTAATGAGGCCCCCAATGCCCCCAGCTCATCCCAAGTCCTCCCTGCACCATCCATGCTGCTGCTTGACAAGAAGGGGCTGTTTGGAGGACTCTTAGCAAGCTGCCAGGCAGAGGAACAGCAGCCACCCAGCAAAACACTCTCCAGCCCCTGCCATATTTCACCATTTCTTATCTACGCACAGGATGAAGATGGCTCATTTTACTCGCCTTAGGAGGAAATCCATCTTCAAGTCACAAAAAAGAGGCTCAGTTACCACGGCCTTTTCATTAACATGGTGGCAATAAAGCACAGTGGCATCCCCTGGCTGTCATATTAAAGGGATCGGGAAGGAATATTAAAAGGGAAATTGCTGCCAACAGAGGCAGGAGGAGAGCTGCCCCATGGCACAACATTGCCCCTCCACAACCTGCTCCAAACCCACGGGGGGACGGCTGTCACTTCTACCAATTCCACCCATCTCAACAGGAGGATTTTGGAAGCTTCATGAAACATCCACTGGGAAGTGGATAAGTTGGACTTATACACCCACCCAGCTCCTTATTTCTCTGCTGCCCTCCTGCTTGCAAAAATACAACCCTTGCTTGCATTGATGAGGATGGAAAGCACTTGGTCATGGCGCATCTCTAGGAGCCAGAGACAATCCAAGGAGGACTGCAAGCGTAACAGCTTGAGCTATATTTGAAGGCAACTCCTTCAAATTGAAAGCTCCACAGTGGCTTTAGAGAGTAGGATTCATCCAGCCTAACCATGGGAACAACACCTGCTGTTTGCTGATAACTTCAGGGCTGGAGGGCCAGAACAGTTATCCCTAGATGCTTTTTCTGTGTCATTTCTGGGAAGTCGCCACGGCACGATAGCAAAGTCACACAGGTGTTCATTCCACCTACACTGCATCCTTCCTGCAGTCCCAGGGAACCTCTTATTGGGCAGAACTGTAGCAAACCCCCACCTGCTGCTGGACATTTTGCAGGGATCCAAACCTGCTCCTGCACACCAGCTCCAGCCACCAGCCAGCTCAGAGGCACAGCCCTCAGCCACGTCCCCTGGGCACCATAGCAGGGTGCTCCCACGTGGGCACTTGGCCGTACCCCATCACCTCTGTGCGCTCACCTCCTGCTCTCTGCTTCCATCTCCACGAGGCTGCGAGTGCTTCCCATCCTCAGACAAACGTAATCTCCCTGACAGCCTCGATCTGCCTCCAGTTCTCCGTGACGCTTTCACTTCCAGTTGGCTCCGTGAGCGACAAACCTGCTTTGACACCTTTGCTGTTTCTCAGTCTCATTTTCCCCCGTCTGATCTGCTTCTCCCTGTCTTTGTCGTGCACCGTGCGATTTTTTGCACTGACAAACCCATTCTGATCTCCTCCTCCCTCACTCCCCCTGCCAACGATTTTCTCCATCTCCGCAATTCTCTGGCCTTTCGGATACATGACTGCTTTATTAAATAAGAAGAAAAAAGTAGCCAAGGCCAGGGAGCTCCCTGCAAACCGACTGCTCTGGATATGATGTGGGAATGTGGTCACGGTCAGTTTCATTAAGCTTGCCCCTTTGCCAACTAACTCTCTCTCAATATTTATTTTTCCCCCCTCCATTCCACTCGAGCACAACTCACCATGCTTTGCACCACGGGGTGCAGGGCTCTGTGCTCCCATACCATTCTAACCCTTCTGCAATTTACAGAAGCTTTGGCTGAGGGCAAAAGGTTCCACATTTCATTATGATGGCTCACCGGGACCTCTGCTAACCTGCGCTGCGCAGCACTGTCTCGATGCACTACAGCAGCTGCACTTACTAAGAAAAGTTCACCATCTCAGCTACACTGCTAGTTCCAGCAGCTATTCCCTCCCTTAGCCGCAAGGAATACCAATAAGTCCATAATGAACTTTAAAGAGCAGCCGTGTTTGCAGGTATCCCTCCCACAGGTGCTCTCATCACACCCCACAGTCAGCTCTGCTCACCTCCTGCTCTTCAGGTACGGTTTGCATCCCTCAGTGATGCACTTCCAGACGGGCCAAGTAATGATCCAGAGGAAGATTCTTCCACCTCCATCTTCCCCCCTCCTCCCTCTGGGCACTTCAAAAGGAAGCAAGATTTGCAATGCCCATGCTGCACAAGGAGAGAGCTGAACGCAGAATGCAAAATCTGGTGGAAAGCCCCGTGCCCAGGCAGGGAGGTGGCCAGCCAGACCTCGCTGCCACCAGCAATAGATGCGCTCCACTCCCACACCCACCCAGGAAAATCTTTTTACCTTCTACATATGTCTCTCTGCCTACAGCCTCCTTCGGATAAGGTATACAATATGCTGGGAGCACGAGTTCATACTTAACAACACAGCCCACCTTTTGTTAATCTACACTGCATTGTGCTGGAGCCTCAACATAACCGGAGGTGACTTTGTCACCTGTGAGACAGCAGCTGCTGTGCCTGTAAACCTGGGACCCTGCAGCGAGAGCACAGCGCCCGCGTGCTGCCTCAGAGCAGCTCTCCCTTGCAGCTGCCACTGACAATGCAAAGGCATTGTTTGCTTGGAAGAAAAGGAGGAGGTCAACGAGCTAAAAGCTCCAAATGTCACCCTTCCCATCCCATTCACAGGATTTCAAAAGCCAATGGCAGCTTGGAAATTGCTGTTAGCAAGAGCAATGGGCTGCTAGCCCTGGAAAACGTTGCCTTCTTGGCACGCCATCAGGTTTGTCCAGGAGCATCCCTTGTGCTGCTGTGGGCTTCCATGGGATCAGGCAGCACAGGGGGGTCAGGAGCAGCAGCACCTGTTCCCATCACCTCCCATCTCAGCACATCAGTGTTCCAGCTCCTTTCTCCAGCTTTTTTAGGAAAAGACTTGGAGCACCTTGGTCTGCAGCTTGATTTCACAGCATGGTTGGCACCTTCCAGAGGAGATTTACACTTGTTGCCACGCACTACCTAAGCATTCCCTGCTGCATGTGGTGAAGGTTTTCTCCCATCGATTCCCCTAGACAGGCAGCAGCAAGAACATGGGAAGCAGAAAGCACATCTTTAAACTTCCCCAAGCTGCCTCCTGGACAGACAATCCCTTTAAGTGAAGCACGGGGACCTGAAACCGTATAAAAGCAACAAGGTGAATCTCCTTAGCACAGCAGCCTGACAGACGAGTGCAAAAGGCTGGGATTTCACTTCAAGGTAACAACAGAGCTCGACATGTTACTGGAGGGTGAAATGCAGCCCCATTTACCAACCTGTTGCACACACCAGGCCATCTCCCAGCAGAAATCATTTAGACTTTTGCTCTCCAGAAGGAGGATCTTCATTTCTGTGTAATACAGCAAAACTAGACGGATATGAAACAAAGTGCTCAAGGTCACTGAAGGAATTAATTGCAGAGTGAGAAGCAAACCTGAACCTAGTCATGAAACATACTCACCCCCAAAGCCATGCGCTGTAAGACATCATTTATCAACCTTTATCAAATTAGGCAATCAGGATACCATAAACTCGCAGTTGTGGAGCATGTTTTAACATGGCTGGAGAGGAAAAAGAGTTTCCCAGTTCCCCAGACGCTCCTCCCTAAGAACATCTCGCAGAGAAGGCAAAATAGCAGTCTATTAAAACAAGCTGTTTCGAAAAACACCTCGTCTCCTATTTATCTGCTGCTCGACAGCCTTCCCAAACCGAAGCACAACATGGGGGTAATGGGGATCTTAGACGTAATTTAAGATGCTGCTGAAATTCCACACACGCAGAAGATCAGCAGCTGAGATCAAAGGCTGACGCATCCCGTGACTCTGCCTGTGACAACAGAGAGATTTTGAACAGTGAATTACAGTGTTAAACAAATTGAGCTCATCTCCCCCTAGAACGCTTCCCTTCGTACTTAAGAGTACAAAGCTTGCTCCATATCGGCTACCTGCAGGAAATAATGGGCTGTCTGGGAACGACTCATTCCTCAGGAAACACCACTGAGGTGTGCTGAAAAACAGGGAGATGTGGAAAACAAGGAGAAATTCATGTGGAAAACAGGTGGGAAAACCAACCACCCTCGGTTCCGCCGTCTGTTGCAAGGCTGTAACTGCCAGACCTGAAATGAGGGAAACCCTAGGAAGCCCTGGAAGACTTACACATGGCCAGGTACCAGAGAGAGCTATATGAGCTGCCCTCATCATTTCTCTACACAAACATCTCCTCCCCTCTGGGAAATATCTGCCCTGATATCCAAAGGCAGATCACTCTGTCCCTCAAGGGATGCAGTCAAACCTCAAGAAAATGAGGAGAGGAGCCTCCTGCACCGTTCACCACTGGAAATGCCCCTGCTGCACTGATTCAGCCACTTGAGAATACGGATAACATCCCTATGCAGGTCATTTTCATGGATATGAGGAACAATCTCTTCTCCAAAGAGCAGTGCACAGCTGCCCAGGGGCTTGGGGGCAGGGGGGAGGATCACCATTCCTGGGGGTGTCCCAGAACTGTAAGGATGTCACACTGAGGGGATCTGAGAGGTTTTTTTTCCGACCTTACCAACTCCGTGATCTTAATGAAAAATTTTCCAGTGGAGGTGATGGAGAGCAGACTGTCAGCCCTTCCCCAATCAACACAGAGAGACAGCAGGGAAAACTGTTGTTCGTTGGAAGTTGTGCAGTGCTAATGAATGAACACAGCCTCTCCCCACAAGGAAAAGCCCCTCCAACACTGCTGCCTTCCCTTTCCAACCAATGCTCCCTATAGGAAGGCCCTTTGCTCCCCCCACACTGCAGATGCTGCTCCTCACGGCGCTTTCTGGCAGAGCTGCTCCAACAGCAGAAGCTGTTTTTCATCACAGGTTGCACATAGTTTGGGAATTGCTTTTTTTTTTCCCCCCCTCACAGCTCTAAATGTTTCATTTGTTTGTTTGTTTTCTGAACCATAGGCGTATTTGTACTAATGATACAAGGAATTCTTTGCTGAGTTTTCCCTACTGGTTTCCCACCCTGAACATCAAACAAACAGGGCCAAGTATTCACGCTTGCCACACACATGGATGCTCTGGTTCCTCCTATTGACGGGAGCAGAGTAGGTTTGGTTTCATTTATTTTCTTTACAGAATCACAAAACGATTCAGAAGTGTTCTCTGCAGGCAAGAGCTACCTTCAAAGCATGATAACAACCAGTCAAATGGGGCCGTCTTGTCTCTTTACAGAGGGTCCATGCAAACAGCAGATGGCAGGGGGAATCCCCCACCCTGTCACCGCTGTGGGCAAAAAGCAGCAGGCACCAAAGAGGCTGAGGTAGGAGATGCTCATCCAGGAGAAAATGAAGGGAGAAAACATAGGAAACATGCAGGGTTATTTCTGTGCTCTTGAGTTAGCTAATGGGGTTGGAACAAGGAGATCTGTAAGATCCCTTTCCAACCCAAGCCATTCTGCGATTCAGGGAGGAAAGGTTTCCAAACCCCTCCTGGGATGCCTAGGGATAAGGAAGAAAATTAAACACTGCTTTTCTGGTCTCAGAGCTAAATGATCCCAAACTTGAGGCAAGGCAGGAGCACAGCCTGCCCTGCGATGCTGCCCAGGTCCTCCATCCTCACCACTGATTCTCACTTCATTTGCTATTGGTAATCTCTCCTGCTTTTCCCATCTCATTCTCCCTCACCCACGATGGCTGTCTCCATTCCTCTGTCAATCCACATCCCCCGACCTGGCCAGCCCCCTCCTATAGCTATATCTTTCTCTTTAGCTTAGCATCGCTAATGTCAGAATCATTCCATCTGACAAAGTCTCTGCTCGTCCGCGTCTCCCTTGTCTCCTTGAATCTCTGTCAAGGCCTTTTCCACATGTCTAAGCATTTTAATGACATATGGTGCTGGGACTTGGGGGAGGGAGGGAGCAGCGCTCAAACAGGAGGAAGAAAATTGCTGCTACCAACTGGGCAAAATGCTGAGGGCAAGTGGGGGGACCAGGGAGAAAATTGGAAGCATTTGAGAAGGAAAGCTGGTCCACCACACTGTCCAGTAGTTCCTCTTACCTACAGCAGCTAATTGTTTGCCCAGAGGAAATTGCATCCCTTCTCCACCAAGGAGTTCTGACCCTGCTTTGCTGCTCTGTTCCAGCACCCACATCCTGATAATCACAGCTGCCACGTGCAGATGTGCCAGCACACTAAACTCATGAGCTATAGCACACAGCACACCTCATCTCTTCCTAAGTCCAGAAATTAGGAACCAGTGCGCAACCCAACCCTGTGTGTGGCATTGACCCACTGAAGGATGGTTCCCTCATGTGCTGTGTTCTCTGCTGCACAGGCCACCAAAGCTGCAGCCCTTCAGAGGTGCTGCCCCAGATTTCAGGGTCTGATCTTCATGTCTAATGATTGCACTCCCAATATCACCTCCAACCCAACACACTTTTCCTCCCCAGTGCTGGACTTTTCTCAAAGCACCATCTTAGCAGATCCCAAAGCTTTCGAATGGCTAAGCAGCCCCACAAGTCTGCTTAAGACACAGTATTCAGCAAAATCCTTGTGGATTTCTCCTTACCTAATTGCATTCTGCCTTATTATAATCCTCCTGGCTCTTAATTCTCCTCCACCTGTCGTAAATCCATGCAATGTGGCAGCACCCTAAGGTGCCAGCTTCTGTGCTCCATAACAGCACAGGGCACGTTTGTGGCAAAGGCTGTTTGATGTGAAAAACACCAGGACAACAGAAGAAATAAGCAAAAAAATGCACCAATAACCAAATTCCTACAACTGACACCCAGACTGCATGCTCCAAGACAGAGGTGACAGTAACACCAGCTTTTGCAAATCCTCACCTCTTTAGGAGCTCTAATCCTATTGCAAACCAGCTGAACTCCAGCTCTTCAGTGTTTTGGCAAATCCCATCTAGAGCAGATTAATGAGCAAAGGCAGAAGAAGCACAAGTCCTTCACAGCATCCCACTTGGGGTAGAAGTACCAACAACCTGAAGACAGAGCTGCACTGCCATCAGCACTGCCGCGTGGAAGTGTGATGCAGACGAGATGCATCTCCCACATGGACGATGCTTCTCACTTTCATTCCGTGGCACTGCAGCATCTGTTGTTTATTCTGCATTTCTGGCATGTTTTCTTCTTGGGGTTTGGAGAAGCTTCATGAGTTTCCATCTATAGGCTCTCATGTTGCTATCCTTGCTTCCACACCTATGCAACTCATGAATAATGGGAAACAAAAGTAAAGGGGTGCAGGGGCACCAAGAGCACTGCTAAGGAAATACGTATGTTTTTAGAAAGGAAATTGAACTCCTAGTCTGCAACTTCCAGTAAAGCCACAAGGAAGCACCAGGTCCTAGATGAAAACCAAGACCCCAAAGTTACAAGCACGGTGCTCCTGCTGCTCTGCTACGCAGCTGTAATAAAAGCAAATAAGTCAGTAAGAAATGGTAGACAAAGCCCTCATTTGTCAGATGACAAGGGAAGGGTGAGGGAATGCTTCAGGAATTTATCAAGGAAATGTGTTGAGCTGCGCAACTTTTTGGAAGAAGATGCTGAAGACAAAGCAGCTTTCCCACTTGAACCTGTATGCTGCTCAATGAAATGTGAAGCAAAAGTATCCCCTCCTTATAACAACCAGCATTTAGCACCTGATTTACCATCTACACCAAGGCCAGGGATCCAAGAGATCATGGCCAATGCTTTGTGTCCTACACAGCTCCAGCAGCGATAGGAAAAACTGCTCCAACCTTCAGTATATAAAGCAAGATCCAGAGCTTCCAGATACTGTTCTGACACAGCTATCTGCCTGCCTGCCTCGGAGGGGGGATATTTTCAGAGGGCGCTCAGTGTAGAACAAAGTTTGTTTGAACTAGACTTAAATCAACAGCAACAAGAGCAGCACTAAGCCAACCTCTGGCACTTGTGACAACACTGCTTTAAATAGAGGCTCTTCCAGCTTTAGCATCATCTCATGCTCTGGAAGGTTTTATGGGCCATCGAGAGCATGTAAAACATCGGAATCCCATTGGCAAGCTTTGCATCTGCAGGACCAAGTGACTTTTAAGTACTGGATATCAACAGCCCTACCTGGACGATGCCCTCAGCTTCCATCACTGACACAGCTGGGATCCAGATGCAGCACTGCACTGCTCTGAGCTGGCACTTCCTATCTCCCCCCCTGTTCATTAGAGTCAAACTCCTAAGACTTTTTACACGTGAAAAAGCAGATGAGCGTGAGACAGAGTGGTTCTGTGCAGTACAGGCAGAGCTTTTTAATGAAGGTATATTTACTCAGCAGAGCTGAAGGGCCGCTTCTTCACAGCAGGTCAGAGGCTGCTATGCAAATAATAATAAATACTTTGCACTTTTCAAGCACGCTCTACCCAAGAAGTGCTCTGCAAGCATGAAATGCACAGAGCCTCACTGCATCAAGAAGGTAGGGGCTAAAAACCAGGAACAGCCACTTTACCCGAGACAGAAATAGAGAAGCCTCTTGGGTGGAAAACAGATATGATAGCACCAACAGCTTTCCTGACTCCCTGTGGAAGTGCTCCTCACTGCTAGCCTCACATTTGTGTAGTTGGCAGCTTTCTATGAACAGCAGCTTGGTATCGACTCAGGGAACAGTCTTCTGTGGTTCATTACTCCCAGCAGATTTCAGAAGGGATCCTGCCTGATGCCTCAGCTGCTTCTAAGCCAGATAAGCTTGGAAGATCTGGCGCCGTTATAGAGTAGTAAAGCTTCTTACGGAGCATCTCACATAGGACAAAAGCCACCACAGGGGCAAGTTCATCAAGACGGGAGAGTTTTATCTGTAATTAGCTGGTCCTGCAGGGGGCTCCTTGGGATGGAAAGCAGGGCTCTGGGGAGCAGAGTACCTAAGGGGGAGGGGGGGGGGGTGGTTTGGAAGAAAGGGACAGATTCTTTGGCAGGGTTTGCAGTAATAGGACAAGGGTTTCCAACTGAAAGAGGGAAGATTTAGACTGGATATAAGGAAGGAGTTCTTAAGAAAGGCAGTGAGGCACTGCACAGGCTGCCCCAGGAGGCAGAGGTTCTCCATCCCTGCGGACAGCTAGGGTCAGGATGGGGCTCTGAGCAGCAGCTGGGGCTGTGGGTGTCTGTGCATTGCATGCACTGGGATTATGGAAGCTACGAGTGCAACCTGCAGGAGCTGAGGTTTGTACCCCCAGCAGGGCCCTGGGCTGCCCACCCAAGCCAGAACCACTGCACTTCCACAACTCTGACTTATCCTGAGATCAATACCAAGATTTATTGATCCAAGAAGAAAGCACTGACTGGTGAGGGAGACTGGTCAATAACAATCCCAGTGAGTAATCAGTTTTAACCAGAGAAAATTCCAGTCCGAATCTTGTTCTAGGGGCAAAACCCAGTTGTCTGGGCACGCCGATTATCACAGCTCAGGAGCAAGCCAGGGACTCTTGGCAATTACATCAAAATTCACACTGACCATCTCAGATGCCAAGGTCTGGGACAGCACATCACTGCTGAGTGAATGAAATGAGAAACCCTATTAGCTGCTAACACTGATCTGTCTGGCAGAGGACAAGCTGCTAATACAGACTACCTTGAAAATCATAGCAAGAAATTCAACCTGCACAGTCAAGGCCGGATTCAGGCGCGTAACTCGGTGATGGCAGGAGTTCAAGTACTTAAAATGTCTTTTCAAACCAGACAGTAAAATCATGCTGTCCCATCCCTCTTGGAAATGGACTCCACTGAAAAAAACAAGGCCCTGAAAGGCAAGACAAAAAAAAAAAGCAGCAAAAACACAACTCAGCTTTGCTTGGCTGAAGCTAAGGGAGTTGGGTGCAGCAATTTCCCTTCGTCTGTCAGCTCATCATATGTATCAAAACACAAAAGGGAGTTCAATTACCAGAAAGGCATCTCCAGCATAGGGACAGGAACTAAGAAGAGACTCAGCACCATGTTTAGAAGGCTGAGAAGCCAATGCCTGAAAATCCAGCAGCTTGGAGGCTGCAAAAGCTCACCTCTGAAGGCACTCCAGTGCTCCAGGGAGTCAGCAAAGCTTTCTGAGCAGCAGAGGCATGAGAAGCACCAAAGTCTGCTAGGACTGAACCAGATGCTTTTTTATTATTATTTATTGTGTGAGGGGTGAACGACTTGCTCTGACAGGGCAAAAGCCTACACTGCTTCTGACAACAGCCTCTCAGATCCAAGCCCCTGAACTGCAGAAGTGCCGTACCATAGCCCCAGGGGGTGAGGAGCAGCTCCTGTGCTCAGCAGTACTGCAGGTCTGACCTATGTTTGCACGGAGCCATCATCTAAATTCTCCCTTTATTCCCTTGTCAATACCCATGGAACAGCTGCAGAAGAACAAACAGCTCTTTCTGGCCCCGCAACACTTTGGGAAGGCTCAGGCAGCCCAGTACTGCCTTGGGATATCTCACCTGCAGGTAAGGAGCTGCAGAAAGAGGTGGGAAGAGTTTTGGAGAGCAGAGCTTCTCATAGCTAACAACTGGTGAACAGGCTGAATGCTGCCAGCACCCCGGGAAGCTGCTGGCACAGTATGACAGCCCTGCAGGAAGGTAATTGGCCAGACAAACTCAAGTGCTTGCTGCCTTTAATATTTAATTGTGCAAAAATGAAAGGCAAGAAACTGAGGAATCTGAGCTGCAGCTAGAAACACAAGTGTGTGTGTGTCAGGCGTGTGTCAGGTGCTGTGGTGTCCCATGCCAAGCTGGGCACATAAATGAGCCAAAGCACCAACCAAAGGAGCATTCAACACTGATGTGCTCATAGCACTGAGCATCACCAGGCTCCCACCTCCTGAGCTTGGCTGAGGAAGAAGCGCCCTGCTCTCCTCTGTGGTTTGGGAGAATGCTGGGTACCCCAGAAAGTCTGTGCCACCTACAGGAAGGTTTCTCTCCCACACAAAGATACGCCTTGAACCAACACTTCCTTCTTCAAAAGATCTGGATTTAAGGGTTACGTACGAGTGAGGTCCCTCCATCTTACAAAGCCCAACAGTCAAACCACTGGTTCTTCTGACTCTGTTTAAAGCCATTCACTTTCCCCCAGAAAAGGGCTTTTCACCAATATCTGCCTCTGGAGACAGCCCAGAAGAGCACAATCACTGTCAACAGACACTCAGAACCTTTCTTTTCCTTCTCCAAAAGGGAACCCAAACAGCTCCAAAAAAGTCCCTGAGCAGCCCTACATCCCAGCAAGGGAAAAGCCTGAACTATTGTGTGACTAAAGCTTCTGTTTGGATTATATCGCTGCATATGGTCAAACCCTGCATGGAAATTAAAAGGAAGGCTGGCTCCATAAATATTACAGTACGAACAACACAGAGGTCTTTGCTGGATTATCACCGCTAAAAGGAACTGCAAAGCATCCAACTACACAAATGAAAGATGTTAATAGAGCAGTCCCAGTGGAGAGGAAGGCTGTATATTATGCGGAGCTGCTTTCACATCCTGCAAAATGTGCAGATTTAAATAACATTCCCCTTTCACACAGAATAAATCTCAGCATTTTCCATGAAGAAGCACAGCGCTCGTCTGCCCCAGCCCACTTCAATGGGCAGATGGCTTACAAGGGACACAGGTGATGGATGGAAGCCCTGACATGGGTGTCTCATTGGATGAGAAAGCACCAAAAATCTCCATTAGACGAGGCTGGATACACCGTGCCTTTATATGCTATCTTCCGATTCTTTAAATACAACAACAACAAAAAAAAAGGGGGCTAAGACTGATTTTCTCACCAACCTTTTAATTAAGCCATTAGTCTCTTTCCCCTTAACCCACACAATGAAAGGAATGAGAGGCCTGTCTTCACAGGAGCAAATGATTTCCCTGGAGTAATGAAGATGCATTATCATACAGAAAAAAAAAAAAAATCATTAGTTGCTATGTCCAGGACAATGTGATTGCTCAATTACTCCACTAAAACAGATAGCACACTTCTCAGCACCCCAAATGCAAACTTGGAAGAGAAGTATCCAAATGTATGCACCCAGAGACATCACCTGCTCAAGAGGCAACTTGAAGCCCCATAGCAATCCCACCAAAATTACTTTCCAAGCTGCTGCTCACCTTTAAGAGCAGACCATGGGAAGATTTTCTCCAGGTGCTTTATAGCAACAAAGGGGCTGGGGAGTTCACAGCAATGAAAAGGTCTCATGTCCCAGCAAGAATTCACCAGAAACACTCACCAGGAAGCCAAATGCTATGGGAAACTGGAGTGTCTCTTGTACCAGGAGGTAATTAATGAAATGATGAAAGAGTCAGTGATGAAGCGTGACCAGCAGCAGGAAAAGGGTTGGGTAACCCTGCATGCCTCTTAACTCCACCATCAAGGAGGTTCTCTTGCTGGAAGAGACTGTGCCAGGCTCCAGTTCAATGCCATAAGGCCCAGCTGGGTTTGCTGCAATGCATGCAGCAGGGACTGGTGGCTTGGGTTGTGTTTTTCCACCCCCCAAATCCTCCAGGCTAGCTGCAAAACACCACACATCCACAGCTCAACAAACCGCGATGATCCAACTCGTAATTTCCACTCTTCCTCGCCCCCAGGATGATTAAGATTTAGTCATCTAACTAGGGCCCCATTATTCCTTCAAACATGTAATTTCAGCCCCTCTCTCACCTACCGAGAGACCCATTAGAAGAATGACTCATTAGCTCTTCCCCTGCATCCTTTGGGTACCACTGCCGTCACACAGATGTGGGTCAACTGATGCTGCCCACCAACCCCCATCAGATCCCTTCAGCTGCAGAGCACACTGGAGTGGGGATGTAAGGGGGGAAAGCATTTTATGTGGACGTTTCCCCCTCTACATGAAGCATTTTGGACTTCTTCTCCCAGGACATTTTTGAAGTAAATTTACCCTAAAAGGATTTCCTTGAGCCTGAACAAAGAACATCACATCAGATGAAACGTTTTATTTGACCTGAAACAAATATTTTCAGTCTTGTTTTCAGTTAATCTAATATAGCGTTTCTTCATATTTTTTTTTATCCAGTCCAGATTGAGAAAAAAAAAAATCAATTTGGGAGCTCCATGCACAGCCCATTCCATAGCAGTTGTCAGAAAGACTATAGCTGGCATTCATATTAAAATACTGCTTTAGTAATTTATGAACATCATCTGCAAAGCTAAGGCACGAATTAGCAGCAATGAAGCAAGTTACTCAAGATAATGCATTTTGACATTAATGCCTCACTACTGCTCAACTAATTTTAAATAGATATAGGTTTACAGTGGGAAAGAGAGAGAAGGAAGGCGGGTTTGGAGAGGTTAGAGGTGATCCCCAGCAGCACTCACACGCCATGGTGGGCAAGGCAGATGCCAGGCTGAAGGCACTGCCCAGGGGACTCAACACAGCATTCCCCCAACCAAGGCTACCATGAGCAGCTGGCTGAGGCAGAAGCCACTCCAACCAGGTGCTGGGCACATCATACCGCACTGAAAGGCAACCCTGAAGTTTTTAATACCTCTCATCTATGGAAATTGTGCTCCTGGGTTCAACTGTTGCATACACTGACCCGTGGTGTGAGAAGGCTGCAATGCAGAGCTCAGCAGGAGCGAGCAGCAGCTGCACAGGAGCCCCAGCACACAGCAGGCAGGCAGGTAGCAGTGCTGAGCTGCAGGAAGCCATGCTGCATAAAGCAGTTGTTTCAGCTAAACGCAGCCATCTCTGCCTTCATGCGTGACAATTGCCATACGATTTCTGTCTCATTAAGCTCTGAAATGTAAAACAAATGGGATTTATGTGGCTGCTGTTTGGTGTTAGCTTGCACAGTAACAAGTCTTGCCTTTAATGGCTTTTCAGCCTTATCTTAGTCTTGAGATCGCTTCCATTTGCCCTATGAACACACACAACACTGATGGTTTCCCATTCCATCCATTGGAGGAGATGGAGCAGCTCTGGAAAGCAAACCCCCTGACACCCACACACCACGATACAAACTTGCATCCTTCCAGCTGAAGACTTCTGTGCATCAGTTTACCTGACCTGCCACCCACTGAGTTTACTCAGCCCACTAACCTAGCACACTTCAGTACAGAAAGTTCTATTTTACATCAACAATAAGCTCTGAAAAGTATTTCCTCATAAGACTGGGATAGGAAAAGCATCTTCCAAGTGCTGTCCGTTGCTCTGAAGAACAGGGACTGTAAGTACAAAACGTTATCCCACACACAAAATGAAAAGAAAGCTCAGGGTTGGTTACAAGGCTTCAATGCCAGCAGTCATTCATTTGGGGATGGAGAATACACTCAGTACAGCCCACTGCAAACTCATTATTTCTGGTAAATTTAACAAGTGCCACTGGTACACAGGCAGACCAATGCTTAAGACATGAAGATTCATGACTGCAGGACTCCAGGGATGCGGCTCTGATCCTCTTCTTCCAATTACAAAGTGCAAATACCCATCAAGATTGCTGTGAGACCCTGAGCATCTACAGCAACACCACCCCCACTTGTCCTGGGGCTGGGTGGAAGGGATTCAGTGAACCACAAGATTTAGGTTTACATCTATTGAAATCAGAATGGCTCATGTTGGAGAGGACATTAAAGCTCCAATCCCTGCTGTGGGTTGGGTGACCCCACTTCAGGCTGCCCAGCGCCCAGTCCACCTGGCGTTCAGTGCCTCAAGGGATGGGCACCCACAGCTCTGGGCAGCACTGCCAGCACCTCATCACCCTCTGAGTAAAAGGTTTTGACCAACCTCAAACACCTGCCCTTCAGTGTAAAGTCATTCTTCCTCATCCCATTAAGTAAAGGAGAGAGCACCAGCATCTGCTTACACAGAGACCCAGCAGCCTGCAATCAACACTGAGTTCTGCCACAAGCACCGACCTGCTGGATGCTCGACTTCGGTCACCTTAAAGCACATCACATTCAAAGTGGCAGTGGTGTGAAGCACCCAGAGCCAGAACCCTCACCAAAATCTGCAGCTGATGGCTCTGCCCAAAGGCACGAGCAGCCCCACCCCAGCCAGTGACCCACTTCCATCCCACTCACCCTGCTCCAGTGACACCTTCCATCTGCAAAATACTGTCATTTCCAGCAGCGAATATTTTGCAACACACCCAGCAAGCATAGGAGAAATTGTCATGCAGGTGGCACAGAAGGAGCTGGATTAGAGAGAGCCTGCAAAACCAGGCAGGAACAACAACAGAAATGAGGTTTCCATGGGAAGCACAAAGCTGGACGTTGTTCAGCAAAGCCCCACTCCATGAGGCAAGGAGAGAACCTCGTACAAAAGCAGAAGCTCCCACTGATGCCTTTGTTAAGCTCTCAGAGCAGAGAGATTTCTCTGGAAGAAAAGCAGACCCTGGGACGATTATTTATCACCATGCAAACATCTTCCTCCTCGCCTTTTGTTGGTGGCCACATGCGTCTCCAGCCAGGGGAAAAAAAGCTACCAGCAGGATCAGCAAGGGCTGAGATTAATCTGGCTTCACGTAGATAAACATGAGCAATCAGTATTAAAATTAATATTGAAGTTGTAAGTCACCTTTGACTACATTAAAATATACACTGGAACATACAATAAGCCCCAAACAAGCCCCACTGGCAGTAAGAACAGCTCCCTTATCAACCTCTAACATCCTCTGCACAATGCTAATGGGACGCCAGGCTGCTCGGTGAGGAACCAGCTCTCCTAGGGCAGCACAGATTGACCCAATTCCTGCTGCCATTCCTGCAGCCCAGCTTGGCCATCTTACAGCACCGACCTCAGCTGCAGAAGGCATCTGGGAAGGGAAAGCTGGCACGGGAAGCCTCAGCCTCACATTACACAGTGGGTGCATCTGCGGTGGGCATGGGGGGAGGTGAGGAGTGGAAGGGAGCCCAGAGCTGCAGTGCAGCAAAGCACCTGGGCCTCCGTGTGCTTTCCTCCCCAGGAATGGAGTTTGAGAAGCAGTCTTCTCCTTGTCCTCAGCTTCCCCTTCCCTCCCTGATGGCAGTTCAAGACTTCCAAACCTCCTCCTCTTGCACTGACTCACAGAGGCTGAAATGTTCCCATCACGGGAGAACAGCACGGATGGAGCACAGCAGCACCGCACGCTGTGGCAGCAGGATTGATGTGCATCACCAAACCCAGATGCAGCATCCCAAGGTCAGCTGCCAACACACAACCAAAATAACTGCCCAGTGATGGAGAGGGGTCACACACTGATGAGAGAAGCAGGTACCAATGCCAGCAGGTGCCCCATGCTCCCCCTGATCACCGCTGTGAGGTCAAGGAGGGAGCAGGGGCACGCTCCGGTTGCTCTGCACTCAGCATCACTGGCTCACATCTCCTGCAACCACTTCTAATACAGCTCTGCTTTGCTGCCTGGCACGGCCGTACCCAGTCCCTGCTGGCACTGGTATACTCTTAGCAGAATCTCTACTTCAATAAGGTGAAATTATTCTTCAATTTTGATGGATCAGAGTTCAAGAGGACAAGAGCTGGAGCAATGACCACCAGCCACAATTCTATGAGTATAGATTTGGGGAAAAGCAAAAGTCCTCATGCTGCTGGAGCTGTCACCAACAGAGCTGCATGCCGCCGAGAGGGCTCCAAATAAATAAATAAAGCCAGTCCCTCATTAGCATGCAAATCTATTCAAACCCCCATTTCAATTTGAATTCTATGCATACGATCAGAGTGCAAAATGCAAATTATACAAATGCACCCATATGAAGAAACAAGCAGAAACTCTGCGTGAAGGGATTAGGGCCAGAGTGCTTCGCTCCAAAGATTACAGTGCTGGGGATGGCTTTTGTCAGGGCTCATCCTTTAATGGTCACTGGTTGTGCAGCACTGAGCTTTGCCTACAGACTGCTTTAAAATGCATCTCTGACTTCAGCAGTGGGAACTGTGTCTTGCTAGAGACAGGTTGCAGAGGATCAGGGCGTTGGAGCTAGATGACCTTTGAGGTCCCTTCCAAACCATACTGTGATTCTGTGATGGGAGGTGTTGGGCAAACTGAATTCAAGAAGCAAGGGATGCTCTTAGCAACAGCACTGCCAGCCAAAGGTCTGCTGGGGGCTCAGAGGCCACCTATATTGATGCAGGGCTGGGCATCAAGCAGCAGCAGCAGGCACCTCCCCAGCTCTGCCCATCCCATCCACCAAGCCAGGGTCTCGAGAGCACAGGAAGGGGCAGAGGTTACAGCCCAGCCTCACTATCCTAGTGACGAGGGATGTTTCCCCGGTCTTAAAAGGCTCAGCACCTCCCTCCCCAAGAGCTCTGGCTGGAAAAGATCTGCAAAGGCATGTGAGGAGAGCAGCAGCCCAGCTTGGATTTTCCTCTGCAGACCACAGTGAGAGAGAGAACCCAAACACACCCCAGTTTCAGCAGAGTACAGCTCTGAGCTCTGCTCTAACACAAACCTCAGACCCTTTCTCTGGGCCTCCTGACCCCAGAGCACATGAAATCCCACTCCTGCCCAACCCCACAGCCAAGCACCACAGCTGGGAGTCTGCTCACTTCTCCCTCCTATGCGCACCAAATTCTCAACCCACCATTTATCGTATTACATTTTCATTTTAAAGTAAATACATTTTCAATTAGTACTTACTGTGAGGGGCATGCATCACTGAGAACACTTATTTCTCTTCCTTTCATTATTAGATTAGAAGTCGCTCAAGTTTAACTACATTTAACAGCAGTGGGGATGGAACTGTTCCGCAGACACTAATCCTCCTCCGCCCCCAATCCAGGTGCTACAAACCCCCCACACTCAGCCTCCAAGCCAATGGCTGCAGCCCAGGGATCTGCTCACCAGCTTCCCAGCTGCTTACACACCCCGCTGCCACAAAAGCTGAACTCCTGCGTGGCCGCAATGCCCACACTGTGCTCCCCAAGCAAGGACCAAGTGACTGAAACCCACAGCTCAGAGCCATGCCAAAACAACCCATAAGCATGAGGGATCAGCCCCCACAGTGCCCGAATCAATATTGTCTGCTCCTGCATCCCCATCTCAATGAGTGACAGGCCATCCAATACTCTTCCAACCCCCCAAACAAACCCCAAACCCCACCTCCATTCCAGCCAAAGCCTTTCCTCCCCGAGAGAGCACAAGATGATCCCTGCTGCCTGCTCAGCCCTCTGTTAGAGGGCTCATAAGCATAATAGTACTATTACACTTTGCTCATTATGCCTCGTTTTTATTACATGGCCTCATTAAGTTAAGAAGCCTCTGTAATTGAACTGCATCTCTTGGTCTCCGCACGGGGGCTCCAGCTGCGTTTGTCGTCAATCACTATTAAAAACACAGGACAAAAATTACTATTACACCCATTACTGCCCATCAGTCTCTTCAATTGCCTCTTGAGGTCCTCTCTTTACCTGCTCAATGCATCAGGGCCAGGTGAATATCATCAGCACCTTTTTTAATCTTTCCATATTTTCTAATAATTATAAGCAGATTTTGAGGGTGCTTTCAAAGCAATTGAGTACACACAGGAACACGATGTCCTGGTGGCACACAGGAGAAGGGGTAAGCAAAGACCAAGGGAAAAAAAAAGCAGTGCCAAACAACACCACACTGCACTGAAATGTGAGATACTTTACAGGTTTCATCAGGTTAACACCATCTGAGGATTAAGAGTACTGTGACAAATGGGCACATTGGTGGGGGGCACATTGGTGGGGGGCACATTGGTGGGGG
>NW_024884944.1:675941-967721 GCF_019232065.1 Centrocercus urophasianus
GGCACATTGGTGGGGGGCACATTGGTGGGGGGCACATTGGTGGGGGGTTTGCTGACCAGGTGAGAGGCAATCCTGGGTCAGACAGCTTCTGCAACAGCAGGACTTGCAACCCTACCTGCACAAAGTACCACCTTCCTGAGTCCACCACTAACATTGCAAAATAATAATAATAATAATAATAATAATCAAAGCACGCAGTTTTGGCCAGCCCACCTCACCACTCCCATTCCACTGCTCCAGAATGTTTCCTGCACTCCAACAAGTTCCAAAGCCTCAGCTTTTTCTTCTTGATTTTGAATGAGATGCTTCCACTGGGACAGCAGCCCCGATCTGCTCGAGTCAGCAGCAACTCACACAGGTTACAAGCACTACATGGATTTCTGAGTCTGCTTGGGAGAAAGCCAAACCATAGAGAGAAACCTGCCTACTGGGAAGGATCAGCATGCTGGATCAAGAGTTTGCTAGAGAAACCATTGTAGAGACATCATCAGGGACATCCAGCTGTTTGGCAAGTGCATGGAGTCCTTTTCTCCTCCTTGAGAAAACAGATGCGCTTTGCCCTGTCCTCTTGCCCTTCTCATCCTTCCCAGGAAAAGCCAGCTTCAGGCTTGTTTCCAGCACAGAAAGTAGGGGGGGGAAAAAAAGGTATGTTTAGGAGATCACAGCTCCTACATGAGAAGCTGCACAGAGATGCTGAGCAAGTGTAGCTGACCCCAGCTTGATGCAGTCAGCAGCTCCCAGAGAAGAAGGAAAGGTGAGTGGTGTCAGCTCTTTAAAGGCGAGCAGAGCCCTGCCTTGCTGGCCTGTATGATGCAAGGGGGCTTTGAAGTCTTCAGAGGGTGCTGTGTTTCCCAGCTTATCACAAGTTATATCCATCTTAAACCAACAGCATCATTTTAAGCATGACCAGAGTGAGAGGAATCTACAGAAACCATTCCTGCTGTGAGAGACAGATGCTCACACAAAAGGCAAAACCTCAGATGTACGACGCCAGGTGAGACCCCAACTCACATCCAGCCCGACTGCACCAGTGCCATCAGTGCAGTGAACCCTCCAGCTCCCCAGTACTGACAGAGCACACCTTGAGGTCATCCACCACACAATTCCCATTATTATAAGTACAGGTAAAGAAATCACAAGCAATTTGCCCCCTACCAGTAACACAGGCTTCAGTTCAGGCATAAGGAGTTAATTTGCAGCCACTCAAAGCTTTGCTATCTTAAACCTTTCCAGTCCCTGGGCAAGAGGAGGAATGAGCAGAGACAGTGTCAGACTGTGATCAGGAGGACAAAACACTGCAAACAGCTGTGCCTAGTTTTAGCATCTGTTGGTTTTGTTTCTTTAGCACTTGGGGGGGGTCAGGGGGACAGCCTTGTCACTCCCAGCTTATTAGAGACACAGCTGGGGGAGCATCATGTCTCACTCAGATCAGTTGGTGGAAGAGCAACAAATAAGGCAGCACTTCCAACCAGCAGCACTCACTGCTGCAGGCACCCCGTGTCCCCCGAGCCCCAAAAAGCACCTTCACACCACCACTCACACACACACAGGTCACAGATGGGCCTGGCACAGCCTCCTCCCCTTTCCGAGCAAAGCGGGGTCACCCCCACGTGCTCCCAGCCGGGATGACCCCCAGATCCACCGTACAGCCATGTAACAGCGGGTACATCTTCAGGACACCCCGAATCCCCCCCTCCACATCCCCTGCAGCCCACGAGGCGCTGAGCCCCGCACGATGCGGACCGCGGGCTCCGTGCGAGCGCTGCTGCTGCCCCCGCCAGGCGGAAGGGACGCAGTGAGGCTGCAGCCGCCCGAGGGGAGCGCAGCGCTGCTCCAAACGGGGCCGCCCCTCAGCATCCCCTCCTCCGGGCTGCGCGGCACGACGCCGCTCCTCGCAGCCCCAGCCCTGCAGGCGAAATCCCGCCGGGGGGGACGGAACCCCTCCTGCCGCCACCCCGCTGAACTCTTTGCTGAGCACACAAGTGGGGCTGACATTTATTTAATCCTCATAGTAATGTTGACTGTGTACTTACCGAACACCTCATGCTTATGGAAGACATTTGTTTCCAAGCAGCTTATGCTAAACTGCAGCGATATAAAGGAAACACTTATCCAATATTGACATTTACTGACTGGCAGCATACAGCTTGAATACTCATTTGTGCTGGTGGAGGGGGAAGGGTAAGGCCTGAGAAGGATGAAGGCCTTTATTTCTCATCTTTTAATGAGTTAGGCAACATTAATTTGAATGGTGAATGCTGGCTGAAAGTGCAAGGTGGGCGCCTAACCTGAGGGATCTGCTTCCTTGAGGGGGAAAACAAAGTAACAGCACAGCCTGAGCTTCCATCCAAGGGCAAGTTTGAGAAAGCTCGTCCTTTCCACTCTTACTGCATAGTTAATTTGTAACCAGCAAAGCTCTGCTGGCTCACAGCTGGGGTCCATTCAGAGGATACACCAAAAACACCCGAAACGTTCATCCTTCAGCATCTCAGCACACACAGCAAGGTGTGTCCATCACCACCATGCCACCCAACGACAGCAACAGCCCCCAGCACAACATCAGCAGCAGCTCGAGGTGGGCAGCACACAACATGGCCACACACATCACCCCAGCACAGCAGTTCCACCAAACACAAAGTCCTGGGAAATGGAAAGCAGTTCCCATTAACCTGGTTCACACCTGATGTGCACAGCCCTCAGAATCACCTCCTGCTCCGCTGTGAGATGGAGATGCTGCAGTATCTCCCATTGCAAGAGGAGGCGTTGAAGGAACGCGTTAAGACAAGATCTTATCCTGAAGTTAGCATCTGACTTCAACAATGCGTGCGTTCCACCTCCTACTTGCATAGCATGTGACAGCAAATAGGCAGCAGCCCGAAGCCATAACTCAAGGAATATTTTGCTTTTCAGCTTCTTAATACAGCTCAGAAAAAGCAAGAGCTGCGGAACAGCCAAGTGACCTACAGCTCCTTCTGCTCCACTTTGGAGGCTGCCACCAGGGAAAGGCAAACGCTCGAGCTGGGGCTTGCCAGCAAGGAGATGAATAAACAGCCTTTATTATACTCAGAAGGCACATCAAGCCAGGACATCTGTTAGGCCAGTTTCTAAGATCAGAACCCAGCATTTGTTCTGTCCCACTGCAACACACAGATCAGAAATGGCTCTATCCCCCCTGCCCATATTTTGGCACAGAGGGAAAGAGGAGCACACGAGTGCTGGGGGCAACCCACCCCTCGCCTGGAAAGGGCAGCTCAGGTTTTAAGCTTCATTTCTTCCCAGCCAAGAGAAAAGAAGCCCTGTGCATTTCTTGGCATGTCGAAGTTAATCCTGCAGGCAGTGGCTTCACACCCCCTGAAAGAGCTCTGGGACTCCTGCCAGTCCCAAGGGAGGGCAGAGCACCTTAAAAACCACTGCTTCAACTGCCCTAAACCCCAGCATGTAAGAGACTGATTTACAACCTATTTGTTTCACTGCCTCCTGATTTAGAAGATAATGCCTGTGCAGTCACTTCTGTCTCCAGCCAGAAGCAGCCCCCAGTGGAGCCAAAAGACTGACCAGCATTGCTATGGAACAGCCTAAACTAGGGCCTTCACCACTTGTTATTTAAGACCAACCAATGGGTAGAAAATAAAGGAGAAAAGAAGCTGTTAAAACCTACTTGGTCCCAAGGAAGGACCTTAGGAGTGATGTGCAGCAGTTCTCTGGCAGCAGCTCCACCCGGGGAGCACAGCACAAACCTGCAGAACTCATCATGAAATCAGGCTCAAAGGAACGAGGCTCAAAGCAAGCCACACTTCCCCCCTTGCATCTTTGTGTAAGCAAACAGTTTGTTCAAAGATCTTGATCCTCTGCCAGCTCATGACCTGAGGAGCTCATCAGCCTCTCTCCCCTTTACTTACAGCTACAAATGAGGAGCATTAAGCTTTTTTATTCTAACTTAAGCAGTCCAGCCACAGGAGGCCCTGAAGTGGTGACAGTGAATCGTGCAATGCTCAGAGTGCCCAGCGCCTTGGAGGTGGGCAGGGCTGCAGTGTTAGCACCAGGGCAGGTGCTTCTCCTCTCTTTCTTTCCTCTGGCAAAGGGCACCCAAACAAATCACAGCTCCTCCCTCTCGGTCTTTTCAGATCACCAAAACCCCATAAGAAAAGCCAGCTTGAGCAAAGTTGGCTGCGGTCCTCCTGCGAATCTCACTGCAGGAGGTACAGATGGGAAATGAGGAAGCATGCAGAAATCTAAATGCTATTAAGCAGACGTTGGGAAAAAGCAATCCTGCACTGCTTCCCCAGGACAGCACACAGTGAGAATGCCCTCAGACCATTGTGCACTTCCCTAACATGAGAGCAGAGGATTCACCTGCTGCCTTAAGGAAAGGGGCTGAGATGCTTCCCTCGCAAGGCTTCTCTGCTCTCTGCAGGGATGCAGCAACCAGCTTTGCCCCTAATTACCCATTTCCAGGCCCAGGACTGCTGAAGGCAGCACAACCCCAAGCACCCCTTGTACCCAGCATGATGCATCAGTCCTTGTGCAAACTCCTCCCAGCACCTTCCCCACAATGCTACAATCCCCATCAGGCCCTACGTGATTGTAGAGAATTTACTTCCAGGGAGGAACCAAGTGAACTGTGAAGGAGAAAAGGAGAAAACCACCCTGCGACACCCAGAGAACTCAGAACTCCTCACGCCAAGGGAAAGGGAACGTCTTTGGAAGTAGATTCCTAGACAGACAGGAATCTTCCCATCCAAGGTACATTTCTGATCCTGCAATTGCATGTAGGTTATTGCAGCACAGAGCAGCAGGAGGAGGCAGTGGTTGCATGCACACAGTATTTAGGGGTGCTGCATGCAGAGCATATTTAGGGACACTCCTTCCCACAGCCCTTGGGGCCAGGGCACTTCCTCCATTGCTTCCAGCCTCACCCGCTTTGCATGACACTGCAGCAGAGGAGGGCAGGGGAGACAGCTTTATGGAGGAGTAACTTTCAGAAAATGAGTCTGCTTCAGCCTATTTGCAAGGATGAAAGACACCAGAAAGTCAAGACAAGGCACTCAGCTTTTCCTGGATTACCTCAAGAGAAGCACAGAAACCCAGAGTTCCTCCTCTCAGGCTATTGCCTGTGCTCAGCAGCAGCCCCTGGCAGGGAGCAGTGAGCACCTTTCCCCCCCTCCATCTCAGCCTGCAGGGCTCACAGGAGCAGCAGGCAGCCAGCGTGCCACCAGGAGGCACAGAGGCCATGAAGTACAAACCCAAGGGCACAGACACACAAACAGTGAAGGAAAATGCCACCGAAGGCATGGGGGGACTTCTGTAAAGGAAGGTATGGCTAGGATCTGGTATAATAGCAAGGTTTTCTGCAGAGCTCATCCTGGCTGCCCTTGGCTAGGAGGAATTTAAGTCCTGCCTGCCTTACTATGGCAAATCCCTCCAATCCACTCAGCTGTTGCAGAGAAGCCACAGCTCTGTCTGCCCCCTGCACACAGAAAGGGGCCGTCGGAACTCCTTAAGGGGTCAGAGGGTTTTAATTAGTCCTTCAAGCAAGTTTTGGCCCACCAACTCCCAGCAGAGCAGGGCATGAGTGCCCTCTGGATGAACACAGAGCATCCCCACCCCACAGCCCAGCAGCTGCTGGGAGCACTGCTGCCCACAGAAAGCAACACCACATCTGTAACACATCTGGACACACCTGAACCACCCCAGCAGCTGCTCTGGGGGAGGCAAACATGACAGACACTAGGAAATAAGCTTCAGCTCCTGCACCCTGGCCGCTCCTTCCCCAAAGCACCATGTGGCTGGGGAAGTCTTTTGCATGAAATCCCATTGCATGGCTTCACCCTGAAGGGAGAAAACCACACACTGCCAACAGCCCCCTTTTCTCTATACTATAAACAGCAAGTGGAGAAATGCATTTGGCTCTTCCTATAGGAGGAAGCAGCCTGAAATGCTCTGCACGGCACTATCTCTGCCTCACAACCATGAATAAGCAAGGTAGCAGATGCACATGGCCCGGGAAGGCACAGCCAAGGAGCCACAGGGGCATTCAAGCCACTATTAAAAAGTGCATTAGCCCTTATAGAAAATAATGGCTGCAAAATATGGAGGAGGGAAAAAAAGGGGAGAAAAAAAAAAAAAGAAACAAATCCCTGCTGGATCTGAGACAAAGTTCTTTGGCTCCATGAGCAAACTGCCATTTGACCCATGGAGAACTGAGACAGCTGAGGGAGCAGAGAGGCCAGGATGAGATCCTAAATTGCTCCCATCCCCACTGCACCGGGGAGTTCAGATTTATTCAGCCAGAAATCTACATGGAAGACACAGTGGGTTTCTTTTGTGCAGAAGGAAAGGAGAATGCAAACACAGCTTTCCCCCTGAAGGAATATTAGTACTAGCAGAGAGAGTGAGAGAGGGAAAGGGAGCGCAGAGCAACAGCTCAGCATCGCAGCCGAACGGAGGGAAGAAGCCGGGGACAGCTCAGAGCTCAGCCTGCTCGGAACACCGGGCGTAGGGGAAGGCAGCGGGTGGTGGGGATGCTCAGCATCTCGTCTGGCCGAGCACAGACCCAGCTGCCCGTGGAGCAGCTCCGCTCTCTCCAAAAGTTTTCTCCTTCATTTAATCAACAGATGGAGGAGCTGCGTGGGTTTGCTTTTTTCCCTTTATTCCAGCAGCCCCAAGCCCTACCCTGACACAAAGCAGCGCCGGCTCCGGGACCGCAGCAGCACGACACAACAGACGGCATTGAGCTCCGGCACCGAGCGGCACGGAGCCCCGCGTCCTCCACAGGTGACACAGCCCAGGGACCGCACACCGAGCGCCGCATCCCGCACCGCATTCCCCCGCATCCTTTTCTTTAGGGCGAGGACGCCGGCAGCAAAGTTACCGAGCGCATTCCCGCTGCTCGCAGAGCTCCATCCCCGGCTCCGCGCTGTCGGGGGGTGCGATAGGGATGCAGCCACCTCCAAAACCCTCGGGATCCCCGCACTGCGCTCAGCACCCCCCGTGTGCTCAGCACCCCCCGCCGCCCCCCGAAGCGCTCCACAGCCGCATCGCCCGCTGCCCTCCATTCTCGCAGCCCGAAACCGAGCCCCACGGCCCCGGGGTCGCCGAGCAGAGGCGTGTTTACACACAAACACCGTCTAATTAGCGGAGCTGGAGCAGAAAGAACTCATTTACATGCTAAAGATTTTTTTTTTTTTATAAGGCGAGCCGCCTCAGTGGGGATGCATGCAAAACAACTCCGCAGTCCTCCCTCATCCAGGGAAAGGCAAAAAGCACCTCGAGGGGCAGAGGGGGTCCCCGCCATCCGAAATCCGGCTCCCCCCGCGCCCGCCCCGCTCGGAACTCAGTGCCGGGCCGGCTCTTACCGTGGCTGAGCAGGAAGCAGGCGAGCAGGAGGAGGAGGAGGTCTGCCTGGAAAGCGCTCATTCCTCAGGGTGGGCTCTGCGCCGAGGTGGGGGGCTCCGTGCCGGGGGGTTCAGGCCGCCGCCCGCCGGCTTCGCTCACGCGGCTCCGGCTCCATCGCCGCCGCCGCCGCCCCCCCAGCTCCTCCCCCGGCAGCGCTGCCGGGAGTGGCGGAGCGAGGAGTGAGGCGCGGCGCTGCCCAGCTTTTGTGGGAGGGGGGAACCGGGCTGTGGGGGGAGTTACTTGTGAGCTAAGGCGAAAGGGGGGGGGGGGGGGGGGAGGCAGCCTGGCGGCTGGTTTTTGTAATCGGGGGAAATTGCAATTCTAACCCCCCCCCTCCCCTCAATAAATAAATAAAACAAACAAAAAAATCCCAAACCCTTACAAGATACAAAAACACAAAGAAAATGAAAGTTAAAAACATAACCGCAAGACGTACATATTAAAAAAAAAACAACTCATTTGCTGCTGCACAGCTGCTCCAAACTCACAAGCAGCACGCGATGCACATAGGGGCACAAGTGTGACTACAGTAAAAGAAAATCCCCCCCCACCAGCTCACCCTGATTTCCTCAAAGGAGAACGAAGCAGCACTGCAAGCACTTTGGAATTGGGCAACATCTTTCCCTCCTCACCCTCTTTTCTGGAGGGGAGGAAGAAGCAAAGCAGGCCCACACACCTGAAGTCAGGAGCCCAAAAACGAGTCCTAACCGCCCCGACCCAGATTTAAATTACATCTGTGCAGCCACAGGTGTGGAAGGACCGCGCCGAGGGGGTGTGGGGGGGAGCTCCCAGGTGGAGCCGTGGGGCTGCCCGTTTGTTGCAGTGACCCTTGATGAGCTTTAGGGCTCCTTTCCAGTATAACAAATCAATAATGAGGGAAAACGAAACTTTTCAGCCAGCACAAACGCAAATCGCACCTCATCCCATCCCATCCCGACCCCGGGAAGGGCAGCTGGGCCGCTCGGCACAATTAGAGAAAGAGCGTTGGAAAGTAATTAAAGCTATAGGCTCTAATTACTCGCTGCTGTGCTGTAAGGTGAACTTCAAACGGGGCCGGCCCGGCTCTCCGCGCTGCGCCGCAGCTCCTGGGAGCCCCGGGGGGGTTGGGAGGAGCTGCCTGCGCTGGGGGTAGAGCTCGTTAGTCGTGCTAATGAGCTGCCCGGGTTACCGCCCAGCTGGATCGATTGGGGCTCGTGCCGCTCTCGAGGCGGCGGTCCGTTAGCGGTTAAGGGGTGGGAGCTCAGGGTCGGCTGCTTCGCTTAACGTTCGTCCTCCCTCGCTCCGAAAACAAAACCGACGTGAGCACTTCTGCACGCGCGTGCTGCTTTCCCACCCCTGAGCTTTGGGGCAGAAGGGTGCGCGTTACAACTGGGGGGTTTGCAGCTGTCCTCCCGCCCCTCGTGCAGCAGCGCCAGCAGCCCCAAAGCGCTGCGCGTGGCACGGAGGTGCCTGCAAAGGTCGGGGCGCTGGGAGCACAAAGCGAGCTGCAGCTTAACATCCACGTCGCCCCGTTTCAGCAGGAATCGCGTTCCTAAACAGCTCTCAGGCTTTCCCGGTGTGTTTTAGTTTAATCTGCAAAATGCTGTTTGCTTGCAGACCGTGGGTACTAATGCATATTAAGGCTGCTACACGTGTAAGGCGCCTCTGTGAAGCTTCAGAACTCCATTAACATTTTCATGGCAATTCTTTTATTATTATTTTTTTCCCCTTCCATAGAGAATATGATCTGCTGCCTGCATTAAAAGCAGCCAGATTTCAAACTTCCAGGAGAAGAGAACAGTTCTCTTCATTTCCTTCCCAGTGAAAACATTTCAGATGGAAAATTCTCATCGCTGCAGCGCTGACCTTTGTGGAGGTCTTTAAATCCTCAATGAAAGCAGCATGTAACTGCAAAGTTTTATTAACTGATTATCCCTGTGGTTCTGTCTGGCTTGGCAATCAAATTTGATTTAGGGGTACTTGTATTTGGTGTGAAAATTCAGGCTCTGGGCATCATTTTGGGTTGCTGCAGCTGATGTGCTCCAGCCATGCACCAAACGGTGCTGCAACATTGACTGGCCTGGGAAAGGCATCGCCAAAGGGAATCAGATGGGGTTTATTTTTGATTATTTAGTCAAAGCGTGATGCTGGGAATGAGAGATGGGCAGCCCCCTCTGTCCTCCAACTTTGAAAGTCAAAGAGGACGAAGCACGAAGCATCTTCCTTCATTTCCACTCTTCCCCCCCTTTGTTTTTTCCCCTGGTGTTCAGCACTGACAAGTGCAGTAGATATGAAACATCACAACAATGAACACAACTCCTTTTCTCATGCCTTTGACTCTCTTACTTCCAGGCTATTTACCAAGAAGCGCAAGAAACGAAATGTTCTGAAATACTGCAGCAAAATGGAAGAAAAAAAAAAGGGAGAATAACATAAAGCATGTAAGCAACTTGGTAAAAATGAAGCAATACTGATGGAAAATTGAGTTTTAAACAGCAGGACAACAGCAGCTCAGATGGATTTCCTTCTTGGGTATTACAAAGCTAAGGCAAGCACCTGGAAGAGAGGCAGGCAGGGATATAATCACACGTTTCCTGTGCTGTAAAGGCTCGTGATGCTACAACACTGATTGGGAGCCTGCTCTGCTGCAGGCTCACCCCATGGCCACCCAATGCTGTCTCAGTTTCCCCCTCTGCTTGCTTGCAAGGTGAACATTGAGTGGGAAGAAAGGCAGCCAAATGAGCAGGGTAATGGGAGGGAGGAGGTAACATCACAGTGCCAGGATGCTGAGGAAGGGCAGGGAGACCTTTGCATTTCATGGTGTCCCATGTGAAGGGAGTGCAGCTGCCCCCCTGCACCCCCCACAGTGTGAAGGGCATTTGCAGTGCTGCAGTTTTCAATGCCACCAGCATGCAGTTCCGGCCCCTTCCCACGTCCCTCTGCTGACCCTTTTTGCAAACAACCCAACACAGCCCTGGGATGCAGATATGGGGCTATCTGTGCTTTCTTTCTCTCCTTGCCACGTGGACAGCTGCCAAAAATCTCTGCTTGTGGCACTTGATAAAGCTTTCATACAGTGAGGAGGGATGGGCAGCAGCAGCCATGGGGAGAGAAACGCTGAGGCCGAGGGGGTGAAATGCTGCAGTGCCCCAAATTGAAGCACACCCACAACTTTCATGCTCCATGGAGAAATATGAAGAGGCAGAGGGCTGTGCAGTGCTGCAGAGCAGCTCATGGTCAATAAGCAGGGACCACTGCCAAGCTTTGGGGTGAAACTCTACATGTGTGTCTGGGGCCAAGCAGTAACTGCTTGGTAAGGCCCGTTGAACCTCTGATGCTGAAGAACATAAGGGGTTCCCCATCCAGCTCTGACTTTTGCAGGCTCCCATCTCTGGGGGCAGCATGGAGCTCTCAGCATCCCCATGGGCTGCGTGCCATCAGATGCCATGGCACTGCTTGGTGGGACTCCTTCTCTGTGCCAGCGATGCCTTCTAGTGCTCCTTTGTGCTGCTGTCACCCTGAAAGCTCTTTCGGAAATCTGGCCTGGACTTCATGGCAACGGAGAAAAGCAATGGATGCACAGAAAATCCCCAAAGATGGATGGCACACAAAGGGTTAAATGAAGCATTTGTATAAAAACAACGCATCCCATTTTTGCTTGATTGGCACCTTAATTAGGCCTGTGTCCTTTTTCCTGCCACTGCAATCAGATTGGAGAAGAATGGGAAGCTTCACACCGTTATATTTATCTCAAGATTACAAGATTTCCATTTTTTTTCCAGTGCAAAGGAGAGAAACAAAGAAAAACAAAAAAAAACCACACAAAAAAACCCAACCACTGCAGCACCTTATAAAAGTGGCAAAGGAGTTATGTTATGTAGGGCTCAGAGAAAGCATGGCTTCCTGATTGCAGCACAAGGATTAATTTTATTGTGTTAACGAGGGATTGTTATTGCTATAGGAGAATGGGAAAGAAAAGTTCTCCCTTTCAAGTCTGCCAGCAAGGAAACGAGGGCCGGGGCACTGAAGGCAGCATTGAGTGCAAGAACTCCAGCAACAGAAGGGATCCAGGTTCCCTGCAGCCTTGGCCATGCGCTTTGCCTGCCCTGGTGCAGGGGTTTTGCTCAGGAATAAATGGCACAAAAGCTGAACGGCCACTGGGAAGCAACGGCTCCTCTCTGCCCTGGGAAATTCTCTCTTTGTTTGATTGAAGGTCCATAAACCTGAATAACTGCCCAGCGATGGCTCTGCAATGCTCACAGGTCCAAAAAGGAGAACCTCTGGTACCCCTGCACCTCCCTCCCTGCCTTTTCCCATACCCCAAAGCACCCCAAGTAGGGGAAAATCCACCAAAATCCCCCCCAGTTCCTACCTTCTACCCCTCCAGGTGAGCCACGGCTCACTGCTCTGCCCCATCTTTTAATTCCAGAGGCTTTCCATCCCCAATCAAGGCTGAGCCTTGAGAGGAAGGCAGTGCTGGCTGTGGGCAGTGGTCCCAGCCCTGTGACGTGCTCAGGTCTGATTTGCAGCGGAGCGGTTCTTCATTGAGCAAAGATAGAAATGATGCCATTTGATTGAGGTGGCTAATTACACAGCTCAAAGAGTAAATTACAGCTATCAAATATCCCAGTGAATATTCACTTACAAATAGAGATGGAGGAAAATGAAATTTTTTGGTTTGCTGGCAATTTTGAAATAAAAACATTGTCTCCTTTGGGGGATGTTAACCAAGCCTTCTGAAAACTCCTCTGCAACTGTTAAATTCAGGCGTGCTTTGTTGGAGGCCAACTGAGCAGATTGCTCTGATAGCCCTCAGCCACTTCTTTCCTATTTTGAGGTTCTGTGTTTTCTTCTGACCTTTGGAAAACATTTGCCCTTCCTTTAACATTTTTCTTTCTTTTTTTCTTTTTTTTTTTTTAAGTGACACCATTGAGAGAACAGTGTTTTCTCTCTTGGGGCCATGCTGCCCAGGCGTGTTTCCCCTAAGGGTCCCCTGGAGCTGCTGTGCTGCTGAAGACTCCCTGCCACGCTGCCCTCAGTTTCTCCACCAGCACTGAGAGAGCTCTGTGGGACAATGCAGCCATTGCCTGCCAGGTCTTCTTGCTGCAAAACCCTGCAGCAATCACTCCTCCTGTGCTCCTAGGAGTTTTCCCTTTGCATCCCTGCTGTTCCTTCCTCCTCCTTCCCCAGGTAATGAAAGGGAAGCATGGCTTGGTATGCATCTCCGTGCTTGCAAATTGCTGGGGCTGATTAGGAAACAAAAAAATGAAGACAGTTTTCATGTATTTTCCTCTTCCTTGGCCCACAAAGCAAAGCCAAAGCCCACAGAAACCCCTCCTTCCCCCATGTCTCATTATAAGCAGTGTTGTGCATCCCAAAACTTCTTGTCCCAGTGCTTCTGGGGCCCTTGGGGATCCCCTAATTTGCCCCGTGCCACCCTTTGTCCTGGGAGAGAAGATGTTTTGCCATGTGCAAACAGCACGTGGGAGCACAGGGGACTTGTTATCCCATCCTCTCCAGCTGTGGGGCTCAGCACAGGATGTGAGGGCACACGTGGGGTTTTCAGCCCCCAGGAGCTCAGGTCCCTTTGGGGTCTGCATGGGAGGATTGGAAACAAGAGAACAAAACACTGAGCTGCATGTGAAATGCACAGCAGCTGAGCTGCGGTCGAGCACCGTTTGGGTGGCACAGTGTGGGCACGGCCAGACAGCACCCCCTGGAAATGTCAGACGTTGGGGGTTGGCTGCATTTGCAGTGTGTGCTGATGGCGCTGCATGGGCTTCGTTGTGTTGGGCAGAGGGGTGATTTTTCCCTGGTGCATGATAGATTTTGCCCTAGCATGGGTCACGGAAAGCCCAACATTGATGGGTTTCATCTAATTTCAATTACAGTCATTAAAACTTTTGCTCGCACGAGCTGAGCCTTTCCAAAAGCTGTCAAATGACAGCCCATTAGAGAGCGGTTATTTATAGTGGGGAATGTTAATTTTACAGGATCACAGACCAGTGATTCAGTGCCTGGCGTTGCTGAAAGGAATCACTCACAGGAATGAGTGTTCACTGACATGAAAGCACCCCAAATCCACAACCTCTCGGCAGCAGAGCTCCAAGAATCTGTCAGAACCCATCGGCAGCAGCCTGGGAATTCATGGGCAAGCTGGGGAGGTTTGGGCTCTAAATCCATGGGGAGAAAGGAGAGCATCACACACTCCGGAGCCCATCAGGAAAAGGGCTTGTCTCCTCTGGGGATCCTTCTGCTGGGCTGGCAGCACTGTCCCTCCCTGCTTGCCCTGCAGTGATGCCACTCAGTGGCCCAGCAGCTCCTCTTGGCCACCTCCGAGCACTGGGGGGCGGGCAAGGAAAGAGGGACAGGATTGGCACAGCCCAGGTCAGGCTGATCTCTGCTCCCCTGTCTGCCCTGCTGCCTAATATCAAGCCCCTTTGGGCGTGGGCCTCCCTTTTCCATCATTTCTCCAGCCCCTCCTGCAGCTCTGACCTTGTCTGAGCCACCGAGGCAATATAAAGTAATACGATAATCATAGCAATGATAGCAATAATCATAATAATAAGCCACGCTATGGCTAGGGCACCTGTCACCTAGGCATGTGAGTGCCTATGACAGCTAGCTATTACATACCTAGGCTAAGTGTAGTGGTGCCACGGCTGAGTGTTAACAGGAGAGCAAGGGAATAGGAATAGGGAATAGGAAATAGGCTCTGATAGCACTGCTGGAGTCTGGAGGTCACTGAATGGCCCCCCAAGGCCCTGCTGGTAATGAATCAGCAACAACAGAGAGATGTTTTCAGGTATCTGCAGAGGGAAAGGAAGATGCTGTGCCACATCCCTGCGGGTCGGGTGAGGTTTTATTGCAGGATCAGCAGCAGTGAGGGACATCGCCGCAATTCACTCCGGCCAAGTTTATGAGAGGAGCAAGGCAGGGGCTCTGGGGCTGTGAGCACAAAGCACTGTTAAACCAATGTATTGAGGATGGTTTGGGCTCTGCCTTGCTGCAGGGCTGTAAATCTATTGGGGATGATTCGCTCACAGGGTCTGTGTTTGTGTCTATAAAACAGGGAGGGAGATAGCGGGGTGTTGGGGAACGATGCTACGGGTAGGGGAGAAAGACAGCTGGGACAACAGTGCTCTTGGGGTTCTGCACCACTGCACACGTTATGGGCATGGCTCATGGTGCAGCAGTTTTGCACACAGGGTTTTCCCCTGTATTTGGGTGCCTAAATCTCCTATGTGGCATTTCCAATGCCCCAAAGCACAGCGTGGCAGTTTTCAATGACTGTCAAACAGCAGAACTGCAGAAAATCTCCCGTCTGACCCCACCAGCATCAAAACGGGACCCCCAGGACCACCCACCACCCTGCTCAGCCCTTGTTCCTGCACCAGCTCTACCACTTTAAGCTGCTGGAATAACTTCATTGCATGGACCGCTTCACCTCCTCTCTGTACCTGCAACTAAGCCCATCTCCCACTATTCCCTTTGATGACTTCTCTTCAGCTGCTGCAGAGGAGAAATGCTCATATCAGCAAACAGATGGCGGCTGAGGCATGTAGCATAAAATATATTTATCAAGGCAAACAGCTGTAGCCCATTTCATCCCAAAGATTTCTATTAAAAGTTCTCTGGAGCTACAAGCTGCTCTGACTTGCAGCCGGAATAAAGCCGAGGGGACAAACAGCTTTTGCAAAGCGTTTCTTTCCTTCCCTTGGCTCTTTTCTTTGCAGCCTGAAGAAAGCCCGACCCTGGCTTGAGGGAGCATGGGCACCGTGAGCAGCCCTGGGTGGCTGGGATGTGAGAGCTGAGAGCATCACCGCGTGTGTCCCTGAGGCTGGGGCTGGGCACGCTGTGCATGGAGCTGCAGGCTGGATGGGTTTTGCATCCAGCGACGCTTCTGCTCGAACCTGGGTCACTCCCAGACCCCAAAGGTGATTTTCTGCCCTTTCTATTTCACTGTTGGCTTTGTTTTCATTCTTAAGAGACCTCCGCGCCACATTTCCAATAAAGAGACATTTGGAGGAAACGCAACGTTTTTCATAAACTCGGAGTAGATTTTTTTGGGCAGACATTACTTTCACAGTGTTGTAAAATTCCCAGCTTCTGCTGCTGCAACATTGACAAAACCATGAAATCCTCCTGGAATGGAAATTTCCATATTTCGTGTGAAATGTGCCATCCAAACGCTGAGCTGACGTGTTGGCTCCAAAATCATCCCAAAATGGGGGGTTCCCATTTTCATTTCTGCCAGAACCCTCGTGGCTGTGGGAAGCCAGGGCAGAAAATATGCTGGGAGCAGAGGTGGACTCAACATCGAGCCACAGAGAAAGGCAAAACCAGAGTCCGTTTCCCTCTGTGACGTATCTCTTTGTGTCACCTGCTGCAATCCCCAGTTCCCCCTTTGCTCTCTGCCTGTGAGGCATCCCATCTCAGTGAGGAGCTGCAGATGGAGATGTACACCGCAGCCATCTCCCACCCAGTGGCATTTCACCTTATCCAAAATAGCCCTAGCAAGCCAAACCATCGCTCTTTTCTTCTCCACTCTCTCAGAAGACCTTTTCTCTTTCTTTTCTTTTCAGTGTGCGCACAGGATCGCAAACAGCATATGCGCAGTATGAAATATTCCTGGCAGTCCCTCCTTTTTAATTGCATGCTGCTTCCCCAGCCAACAACTACACGTTTCATCCCAAATTCAGTTTGCTATTTCGAGTCAAGCAAGCAGTGGGATGAGAAGTTTGCCCTAAAAATGTGCTCAGTGGAGTCGGGATGCCATATGTGCGTGGAGGTGCTGAGAGCTTGTTGGCTGCCCACAGAACTGGGAAACCACGTGGAAGGGGGCAGTGGGATTGGGGGGAGGCCAGAGCCTGGCCTGGCTCCTGCAGTGTCTGCATGACTCTGGATTATCTCATTCCTTCTCCTTAAAGCTTTGCTGCTGGAAGGATGCAGTGCAGTGAGTTGGTGCAAACCTGGTTGGCGATGCTCCTGGAAGATGCAGGAGCTGTGAGCGAAGGGGTACAAATCCCTGCGTTCCCACTTTAATTTACTGCCCTAAAAAACACCATCCAGGAGCCTTTAAATGAAGAAATGAGCTCAAGTTCACTGAATAAACCAGCCACACAGAAACACTTCTTCATCTATTCTGAGCAGAATTGCGATGGGGAAGCAAAAGGATTGGGAACAGAATGCCTTTTTGGTAATAAATGGTAATTAATGGTAATAATGAACTTTGGGGTTCATTATTCAGGAGATGAACTTGATGATCTTTATGGATCCCTTCCAGCTTGAGATATTCTATGATTGTTGCAGCCCAACATCACTGTAACCCAGTGATGCCCAATTATTGCAACCCTTTAGTACTCTTTCAACCCAGTACACATTATTTTTGCAACCAAATATGATATTTTTATTGCAATACTATTGCAACTTGGTAATACACTGCAATGCTGAAGTTCTTCCTGCAGGCTGCATGAGCTTGGCTACCAGCAAATCAAGCTAAAGTTGGAATAATTCACATCTTTGTACTCGATTGGCCGAGTCCTGGCCATTACTCTGCAGCCTTCCTAGAGGCAGCACGTAAATCACTCCACCAAAAGAGTGTGGGATTGAATGAGTGGATTCAGAGGATGCTGGGTGCACTGAATATTCGCCCTTCTTGCTTTAGGTATCCCCACAGTTTCCCAGTTTCCAAAGCCCTGGGGAGGACCCTGAGCTGCTGTGCATCTCCTGGGCTTTGGCACATGGAAAGGGGAGCAGAGAATCACATCTCACCTCCAAAGCAGAGACATGAAAGGAGGGAGAGCAGAGAGATAAAAGCCACGAAATGGCAGCAGGAGGCAGGGAGAAGAAAGATACCAGGAGAACAAGCTGGCTCCCAAAATATCCCTTGTTGTGCTGCGCTGAAGACCAAAAACTGGCACTTGGAAGGCTTTTGCAAGGGGAGAGGCTGTGAGCTTTGCTGCAACCACTGCCTTGGGGTCCTCAGTGGGTTGGCTTTGAAATAGCAAACCTATCCCCAGGGCTCAGGGGAACTGAATTTTGAAAGGAGTTTGTAGCAAACGCCAACTGAACCCATTGCTGAGGCAAATGAGGTGAGCAGGTTTTGGGTTGAAAAGAGAAAAGAACAGAGAGTCAAAATGCTTCATTTCTGTGTATCTCCAAATGAAATGCTTGGACTTTTCATTTCACATGCAGCTTTTACATGGAGACGTGTCCAACCAGAACATGAAACTGGCTGGGAGGTCATTGCACAGTGCTCACCTGCCCTTGCTGCACCCCAGCCCAGGGTTTTGGTGCTTGCTGTGCAAGGCTTTTCGATCAGCAGAAGAGAGGCTTCCTTCCATCTTTCCGACTCATTGAGTAAAGGGGGAGAAGGGGAGTAATAACAAAAATACAGAATTAACTCTAAAAATGATCTTCTTCTGAAAATAACCTAAAAATAAACTCCACAATAATCTCCCAGGTGAAAATTTCTTGGAGCCTGGCTTGTCTCTAGAAAACATTCCAGCATTTCTAACCAAAATAACCAATAAAACCCCATTTTTATCCAAAACTGGTGATAGCAAATCAAACAGCAGCAAGAAACGAAGCCCCGAGAAGCATTTGGAGTTTGTCAATTTCCTTTAGTCCACATTTGGAGTAGAAGAGATTTCCCTGAGGGTTTACTTACTAGCATAAATATATATATATATATATAAAATCAGTATGATTCAATTTGGACCAAAACTGTCATCTTGGTATGAAAACTCCAAATGTTCAATTTGAAGTATTTGAAACCAAAATTCCCAACCAGATGGGATAACTGCATCCACGGGCAATGGAAGAGCCACTGATGTCATCTGCTTGGGCTCCAGTGAGGCAGTTGGCACAGCCCCAGCAACATCCTTCTCTCTAACTTGGAAAAGTGCAGCTTTGATGGGCAGACTGTTCAATGGATGAGGAACTGTTGTGAGATTCCACCAGAGAGCAGCGTTCAATGGATGGAGATCAACGGCACTGGTGTCCCTCAGGCATCATTACTGGGACCAGTCCTATTGAACTCCTCCATCTTCGGGCTCAGCTTTCATGTCTGTTTCCCTCAGCTCTGATTTTCCCCATTCACCTTTTTCTTCTCAAGGTGTTTCAGACCTGGAAGCCCTGTGTGTATGGAGCACAGCCCCCATTTCTCCACTCCCCACCTCGATGAGCTTTTCACCTTTCCATGCACACTCCTGACCTCCACCGCAGCAGCTCTCTGAGTGAAGATCTACCTGCCTGCTTTGCTTATTCCCAGTGAGTCGATGGTGGGAAGGGGAGCAATAAATCCCAAATTTCCCAAGTGACACCCTCGTATTGACCCAACCAGTTAGAAGAACGATGGCGATTTCTTCAGTGAGACAACGGTTTCTGGAGTCCCTGATTTGAAGAGATGCCAGCCCTTGGGAGCATGCCTTCTTCCTTTCAGCATCAGCCAGCAGGATGGGTGGGATGCAGCACTGGTGGATGGTGCATAAGGGTGTAGGTCAGAATATAACCTAGCACTGCTGCCTTAAATGGGAGCTCTGAGCACCCTGGGCTGGCAACCTGCAACAGAAGTAAAGAGGAGTTCCTGTAACAGAGCCCAGGAGTTGAGGACAAGATTAAAGTCAACAGGCTTGGAAGAGAAGCAAAATTAAAACATAAAAACTCAGATTTCATTGCCAGAAAGAAACGAGCAGACACCGTCTTCTAAGGTTGTTAAAAGAAGAGCTGTCATTACAGCGTGCTGCCGGACCCACAGCAAACTTGGCAGAGTCTTTAATTCGGCTTGAACATTGCAGCCCTTCTTTTACCATGGGGGAAAAGTCCTGGCTGGCACACATTGACTGCTTTGTGCCTGCAGCAGGCTGGATGGCTGCTCATTTCCCAGAGCAGAGGTGAGCAATAACTTTATATGGACTCCCAGATTTTATAGGAACCTGCATCACCGCTGCTCTTACACCCAATGGAAGCAACAGTTTCTCAGCCAGAAACCACCACAGGGGCTGCATTTGGGGCCCAGCACTTTGCGTCCACTTCAAACCTGAACTCCCCACAGGCTCATTCACCATGAATTTGCCTGGCACTGAGGTCCTGCTTACCTTCCCCTGCCCAGGGTTTCCTGACTATAAAGCTGCTGTCTGCTGTCACAGCTCTTTTATTTTTTTCCCTTGTCCCCCCTTTCCCCATCCCCTTCCCCCCCTTTTTGCTTGTTCTTTAACCTTCTGATTCCTCAGGTGATTTTCTCCAGCAGCTGCAATATTGCAAGTCATTTCTTTGCTGCCCCAGGTTTCCATCAGGAGCCCCATCCCACGCTGGGATGCACCTCAATGATGCGCCCACACCCCAGAGCCCTCCTGCAGCGTCGCTTCTTCCTGGGGAACGAATCCTAAAACCCATTTTCCTCCTCTCTCCCTTTCCCTGTGCACAAGGCACTCACAAAGCAGCCGCCCCTTCCTCAAGCAGCCGTGTCAGGGCTGAAGGGATTAGCAGGGTGTTCAGCCACTGTCCACGCCTCGCAGCGCCATGCATTTCCTTTATCTCAGGGAAGCAGGCGCCTTGGCCGCCAGCCCTGCAGGGATTTATCGGGGTGCCCTGGAGCTGCTTCTTGCTCTCGTGCTGGCTCCTTCATCCTCACCCTCTTAGAAAGGGATGGGAAAATGCAAATAGTTTCCTATGAGAGCTCAGGCTCGGAGATGTGCACGTGGCTGCTTGGACTTGTTGCCACACTGTGGGGATGGAGATGACCCCTGAATACTCATCCAAATATTCTCAACCCCCAGCTGCCAGCCAGGACATGTAGATCCCACCCCCATATCCTACCTGCGCCGTGCATCACCTGCACTGTCCGTTGTCTTACACTGTGCACGAGATCCTCTTCTGATGACAGCTAAACCCCAGCTTTCTCCTGGTTTGTGGCATTCCTGCCACCTGCAGGCACTGCAGCTCTCCCCCATCTCTGCTATTTCATCTGGATGAATTGGGGAAAACCGGTCCTGTTTGAGTCCCTTTGGCCATTTTTGCAGCCCTCTTGATTTTGGGAGCACATCCCTGTGGAGCCCCGTTATTCTCATTTTACCAATGGGAAAACTGCAGGCAGGGAGCAGGATGGTCAGAAGTTTCTATTTGTAGATGCTTGGCTGCACCGAGAGCCCTGCTTGCCAGCAAGAACAGCCTGCTGTGAGCACACAGCAAATCACATCCCTGCAAACACCCCCGGTAAGCATTCAAAAATCACTCTGTGCTTTTAAGGATCCAAGCCATGGCCATGCAGCCCTGGGCCCAAAAATCTCCCCCAGTGGTGCTGGGTGCAGAATTAACGCTGGGAGAGCAGATGCATGGTTAACAAACCAGCCACTCCGGAAGGGAAAACAACGACTTAATACTTTCTAATTACTGTCCCAAGTAAAGCAATTACTCCTCATTCACACGTGATTGCTAAGAATAGCTTACAATGAACAAGCATTTTTTAAGGATGCTACTTAGTAAATTTTTATTAACCAACAAAGTAAGATATTTATACTTCAGCACAGCCCCCATAAATACAGAAAAGACATTACTCAGTAAATGACTGAATCAGTACTGTGCTTAATTGCTAGGAATTATTATCAGGTTACTGCAATTACTATAAATTGCTAATGGGAGGAACCCTTAAATCATTTCTTAAAAATAAAATAAAATAAAAAAAAAAAAGGAATCTTACTGATACACTTTGTGATGTTACAAATAATTTGGGGGACAGTTCCTGAAGGAACTTCATGCAGAAGAACAGGAGAGGAGCTGCACAGGGAGCTCTGCAGTGCGCATGGCGGTAGGGTCAGGCTGGGACAGTTTGGTGCAAGAGTGAAGTTTCAGCTACTGCGCAGCCCTTGGACTTTCTGCTCACCACCTGCAGCCCAGGTACAGAGAAAAACTCTATAATGGAGAATTCTTACTGCACCTGAGAGGCAGGAGGAGGATTCGGGCAGCTCTCATTGCACTGGTCCTTAGGGTGGCCATGTCTTTGGCATCAGCCCATCTCCTGCATCTCCATGACTTGAGGAGATGGAGAAAGGATCATAGAACCATAGAACAGTGGGGTTGAAAGGGACCTTAAAGTTCATCCAGTTCCAACTGACCTGCTGTGGGCTAGATGCCAATCACCACATCAGGTTGCCCAACCTGGCCTGGAGCACCTCCAGCGATGGGGAAGGCATGCAGGGTCCTGAGAGCCTATAGGCACATCTTCAGGTCTACAGCAGCTACAACCTGTCTGCCTATTCCAGCTGGATCTGTGGGTCTAATAAAAGGTTTTATCAGGCCCTATAAAGTCTCTCCTCTCACAGCCTCAGACATGGCACAGCTGCAGCGTAGCAGGAGCAGACATGGCCGGGTATTTCACTTCGGGCAACACTTGTACAAAATTGGGTGCTATCAATCCTTCCCGCTTCCTCTTGTGTGAAGCGAGGATAATGAGCAGGACGTGTGAAGTCTTGATCAGCTGCTGCTGGTGCAGCATGCCAGTGTTTTCAGATGAAAAGCGATGAGGGGAAAAAAGCAGTTATTAGAGCAGAAGCGCATTAGAAAGAAAAAAAAGTCCGAATTTCCATTATGCCCCTGGAGCTCGACATCTCCACAAACAGCACTATTTCCATTATTGCTTCCCTTATTATTACATATTTGGATTCCAGACACCCCACACGTTCAGACCCCAGGGCTGGGCAGGAAGGACCGCTCCCCAGTGATGCTGGTTTGGGTCTTGGTGGCATCTCAGCAAGCTGTGCCTCTGGGCAATGGCTTTGTGTAACACTGCCAGCAGCTGCCCATCACTGATGGAAAAAGAGTGGGACAGGAGACACCTGCAGGTGTTTTTCTGTTCACACTCCATAAGGAAAGGAAGTGCAGGAATACCCCCCTGTGGTTCTGCTCATGCTCTTTGTGAGCTCAGAGCATTCGTGGCACTGCGGTGTCAGCTCTGCACACAGCTTTGGGATGGAGAAATGTACTGCCCTTAGAGCTCCTCCTTTGGTTTCTCCCTCTTTCTTCTCCTTCATCTTCCTGTAAGCACACAGGTCAGGGTCCCACTCCTTCCATCGTGAAAAAGCAAAGGCCAGGAGCAGCTGTTAAATGGAAATAGCATGAGACCTGCAGGCACAAGGATCTGCCTGCTTGGATCCCAGCACTCATAGGCTGGAAGTGGACTGAAAGGGCGCAGAAAGAACAGGAGGAGAAAAGAGGATGGTGGGAGGAAAAAAAAACAAACACACAAGACACTGCAGATGATAAAAGGATTTAAAGAGCTGGCCCCAAATCCTCTTGATGCATCAAACTGTGGGAGGCTTAAGTCTGCACTGCCCCGTTGGTAAATCCTCACCCGTGCCGACACTGTGCTGCTCTTGCTTTGTTGGAAGGGCAGCCCGTGGCTTCCTAAAGTGAATGCTGGCTGGGCTGCAGGCCCATCCCCACTGACACCATTTCATCCTTGCAGGCTGCTTTACCCCGGGGTTTACGTAAGCATCCCCAGGACGAGATGGGGCTGAAGATGAGAGCAGGGCAGACAGAGCACCGAAGCAGCTCTCTCCCCAGTTTCTAAACATGAGTCAGCAGGATCCCTGTTTTCAAAGCTGGCTGCTCTGAAAGAGGCATTTGCATTTCACAGAGATCCTGCTTTGCTCTCCCACTGACAGTGTTTAGCTTTTGTTTAAAAGCAGAGCTCCTCCACCGCATTGCAAAAGGGGCCGAATGGAAGAGACAAGAGGTACGAGCCTCTGGGTTTGATCATTTCTTCCTTCATCTCTACCAGCAGAGCCCCTTGCCAAGAGGAACCGCTTTAAAAATCCAGTGCTCTTCACAAAGCAGCGAAGCAGGGGATGTGGCTGCCATGGGCACATGCGCCCGTTTCACACACAGAGGCTCTCACAGACAAAAGTGCTGGGGAGAATTCATCTCCTTGGGTAGGAACAGCTCCTTCACCCTGTGGCTTTATTACCCTCAATGGCTTGTCCTAATGACAGAGACCTCAAAAATAGAGCATACGTGTCTTGTAAATCCCTCCTGCTTTTGTGCAGGAAATTGCTCTGCCATAGGGAGCTAAAATGCATCACCTTCCTATGCTGGACACCTTTTCCTTGCATTCTCACGTGTCCTGGGTCCCACGCTGAGGCTGATAACAGCCCCACTCACATTGCAGTGCTCACATGTTTATTCCCTACCTGCTGCAAGTCGCATTCTCAGAAGTGTGCCCAGTTTGCTGCGTGGCCTCCCAGAACTCTGGGCATGGAGGACAGCAGCTCATGCATTGATGATGCTCTAATGAAGGAACATGATGGCATGAGCCACGTATCCACCGTAGTCCCTCTAATCTGCTGCAAGTCATCGTACATTTCCACAAGGACCAAATTTAGGGCTGCAGGGAAGGTTCCACAAGGGAGTGATCTGAGGACACTGCGCAGGACTGGGGCAGACTTTGCTATTGCAAAGATGTGTAAGCTTGGAATTTTGGTTTCCATATCTGGAGGTTTGACCTGAGAGCTCAGGATGGGATGCTTAAGATCCAGAATCCCAAACCCAACTACTCTTACTATACTTCAGTTTCAGATGACCACAACTTGAGGTTGCTCTGGACATTGGCATTCTCTACAAGGACAGCCCCAAAAATCAAACACAGCTGCTCTGGTATCTTTTTTACCTTCCTTGCAAATCAATCTTATCGGCTCCTAAGTAAGTAGAATTGATTCAAAGCATTCAAATAGTCCTACTCATATCTTTCCCTTCTTTTTTGGAAAGAATGAAGGAAAAAAGGTACTTACGAGCAGAAGACCTCAGCCACATATGGATCTCCACCAAGATCCCCTTACTTCCCTTGCCAAGCCTTAAATGAGGGCTGGGAAGGGGTGGATCCTGGCTGCAGCCCTTCCATCACTCAGTGCATCGCATGCACCTGAGCTGCTCTGGGCTGGCCCTGCCATCCCACCAGGTGCTCCATCACTGCTTCAGGCTGTGACTTAGCTTCTCTGCTACAGTACCACGTGGTGTAGCAAGGGATGGGAAACCCATTGCATCTGCACAGTGCCACCAGGGAGTTTTGCTCCCCGGGAGATGAGTGTAAAATTGACATTTGCACGTTGGCATTTTTGTCAACTTTGCAAAAACCCCTTTGCAAAGGCTGAATCTCACAGCATCTCTCAGCTCAACCCATAACCCCGGGGATGGCATCACACCTCGTGAAGACAAAGCCTGAACATTAAAAAATCCAGACACCAACGTGTTATTGACAGCAATATATTACAGAGGCACGGGAGAGGAGTGCAGTATTTATAGACCTAAGTAACCCTCAGACACAGGTGGCACTTTTTGACTCCGTACCGCTCTCAGTGCTGGATTTTGTTTCTGCCTGAGGATTATTTAGGAAAGAGTTATTATAGCCTCTGATTTATTGCTCTGCACTGGGGGGAACTCTTCCTTTCTGCCAAGACAATTAGTGAGGCCTCTTGGAGAACCACTTCACAGAGCCACAGCCTCCACTCTGCCACTGATTGCAGACAGACAGGTGAGGTGAGGATGGATGGAGAGGCACTGAGCTCCATCCCCACCATCCCCAACAGTGGCATCTTCCTCTGTATTAAATGGGCAGCTGAAATCCTGGAGCAGTAGTCTGTGAGTTGTTTTCATGAAGATTTCTTTAACTCTTCTGTGAAGTTTCAACTTTTTTTTTCTCCTTTTGGTTAGGAAAAGCAGGCTCCTGTGCAAGCAGATGCAGATGCCCTTTTTTGGCTGTTCTGCTGTGTTTTACTCTCCTCCAAAACAGCAACAGCACTCATTGCCCACTGCATCCTCCCAGGCTGATGCAGACTATCTAGAATACAATCAGAATACAGTCAATTAAGGACAGGATTAGACTGAGAGGAGGTTAAGAGGGCTGTGACAATGAGACATTCATACACAAGTCTTTCCCTTCCACCCTTCACAGTCTGAGCTGATTCTCCCAAGGTCCATCGGAAACGAGCTGTTTGTTAATGCATCTGTGGGCCCAATGCAAAAAAAAAAAAAAAAAGAAAAGGAAGAAAAACACCCCAGCTGCCCTTGTGCCAAAACTGCCCCATCCCTGCTACCTGCTGATTGATAACTGCCTGGGAAATCAGGCTTTCTGCTCTGTGCAAACAGAAGTTTCACCTCTTTGCTCTTAATTTGTATTACTCCCTGCCTTTCCTCTCTACCAGAGTTCCAAAAGGAGCCCCAAACCATCATTTTGAGGTTGGGCAGAGGTGGAGCTATGGATTTGGGTGGCACTTGTGGAGCTGTGCTTCGAGTGAGCAGGGCTGGAAATCTCAACCCCTTGCCAAAAACAGAGCGTTAGCTTTAACTATTTGAGCGACTTCCCCCCCTGGTTGCCTGGAGACGGGGAATTGGTGGCCAGGAGTGCTCCTTTAGGTTTGTGTTTGTGTCCCTACGGCCCTCAGTGTTGCGCAGGCGTTGATTGCGGTGTGAGCGTCTCTGCTCAGCACTTCTGTGTGGCCAAAAGCACTTTGGGGTGGCTGAGCAGAGCGTATTCGTGACTGCTGACAGCACTTCTTGTTTCCTCTTCCTGCAAGAGGATGGCTGAAACACCAGCAAAAAACAAGGAGTGTTTGGAGGTCGAGAGCAACTCAGTGTTTAGAGAATCATTGCTGAAGTTATTGCATGAATAATGAGCCCACCTGAACGTATGAATGAACTCTGATTTATATAAAAGCTCAAGAACAGCTAGAAGTGGAGTGGAGGGGTGTACATGTAAATTTCAGTCTGTTTTTATTGTTTCCACTGTGATTTTCTGAGCTTGCTGTGGTGAGATCTGCACCATGAGCCAAGGGCACTGGCTGCCTCCTCCAGCTTTGCACATCTGGAAATCCCACTGCGCACCGACTGCTTCCTGCAGCTGCTGAGGTGGGCATCACAGCACTGAGACTCATCACAATGGACACTATACAGACCATAGAAGCAGAAGGACAATGCCAAAATGCTGAGGACCTCAAACAAGAAGCACAAGCCTTGCTGTGCCTGAGGGATGTCACTCCCCAGCCATGAAATACCTGTGCCTGTTGTGGGGGAAGGTGGCATCAGGATCACAACACTCTTAATGGTCCAGAAAAGTTGGAAATAATCTCACTCTTGCCTTTAGCAGCTCTGTGTTTAACGAATAATACGTAAATATGTGTACACAACACACACATTGCTAAGTTTTGATGATCACTTTTGCTTTTTGCAAGGACACCCAAAGAGAGCCTAGGTCCTGGATGAGGAGCTGCTCCCTGCAAGCTGAATGCATAAAAGCCTGCATGAAGGGAGATAAGCCTTCAAGAAATTGTGCTGGGAAGTGCAGAGGCCGAGGGAACCTCTTTACGAACACATATGTTAATTTCAGGGCCATAATGAAGAGCATTCATCCTGTTTCTGCGCTCAGGTTCGTGGCTGAGTGAGAGCTGTCCACAGAGAGCAAACCCCACACAAACTGCAGAACCTTTCCTGAAAGTTGTGGACGATTTGTTTCTTTGGGAAAAAACAACCCTGCTCTTTTCACATGTCACTTATCCTTTCATTCTATGTGCTCAAAACAGGGCTGGTTTTGCCCTCGTGCCTCCTCAGCTCCACCAGCTTGGCCATACACACAGGGCATGGATGCTGGGACTCAGGGACGGGCCCCTCCGTGCACTGCCTCGGGGGAAAAGAGCAACAAAACCCACCAAACTCCATCTGTGAACATCCTGAAGCCTCAATTCCTTCATCCCCACTGCCTCCCTGGGAGCTGTGTAATCCAGCTGAGCGTGTCACCTCTCGGGGGACAGACTCACCCCCTCCAAGACCTTTAGTGCCAAGTGACACCGTTATCCAATTTCCTCCTAATTGCACTAACAAGGATGAATTAGGACTTTCATCAACGGGGGCGAGTGATCAGTTTGGAGTCAGCCATGGGCGACGGAGCCAGAGATTAAACAAAACTATCATGTTAATGTCTAATAATACAACAGCAAGTGGAAATTAAGCACAAGACAAATATGCTGTGCAGGCGACATTGGAGAGTTTGTTCTTTAAACATGGCGTTATTTTAAAGGCAATGCTATTATTAGGGCCATCTAACTTAATTTCGAAGGCATAATAGAAAAGTAAATGTGCCGCAGTTGCACTTTATGTGCAATTTCGAAAACAAACCCAAACTGGGGGAGAATGCTGCGTGCTGCTGAAATAGCCACTCCAGCTGAATTCCTCTTTGATATACGTTAATTACCTCCAGCAGGGGAGGGACAGCTTCACTCAGAGCTGTGCTCTGTGCAGATGAAGCTCTGAGAGCAGCCCAAGCTCCTCTGTGGGTTGAAATGATGCCAAACCCATGGGATATTTTAACTCCTGCTGCGCCGTCGCCTTGATGGGATGCAGGAAGGCTCATTCCTCACTGTTGGTGCACATTTGTTATCTTACAGCTGCGTTGCTGATGATTTTCTTACAGGTTTACTTTTCAGATCTGCCCCTTTTACTGCTTTCCCACGTTGTGTGTAGGGAAAATATTTCCATATGGGGTGAAGGGTTTGTTCCCAGTACTGTGGCTGAGCTCCTGTTGCATGCTGGCACAAGCGGTGGGAGGCAGTGCTGATAACCTCTTTGCTTGTGCAGTGCAGTCTCAGGATTGATCTGAGCATAAAGCAACACAATCAAATTCCCCTGCATGTATTTTGTGTTATTTTTTTTCCAGCGGTGATATCATTTCCCCTTTATTAAGTTGCATGGAAATTGTGTCTTAGTACTTTAATGTCTTGTTCTGCACTTAAGGGAACATTTTAGATGAGCAGCAGCATTGAAAGCCCTCTTTCTTTATTAATATCCATCTCCTTCATCCTTTCCTCAGTGACATTACCCCCTGCTTTATGGTAGTTGTGGGGGTGGAGCGGAGGCTGATGGCCATGCAGCAGTACTTGTGCTCTTTGGGTTACCCCCATCTCACTGCAGGCTTTCTCCCCTGGCTCCAAAGGCTGTGCACAGCGGTGTGACGTGGCCTCACTGAGTGCTTTTAGCTAGGAGGGCTCAGGCAGGGGTTGCTCTGTGCCTTGGGGGCCTTCCAATAAATCCCAGTGGAGCCAGCCTTCCTTAGCGCAGCTCGTGAGGGTCTCAGAGCTGAAAATAGAAAAGGAGGAAGACTGCAGAGCGCTTCCCATCCCATCCTTTATGTCTCATCGACGCTGAAGTGCTCTCTCCCCTGGCCGGTGCATTCAGCGCATATTAAACACAATATGAAATTCCATCTCAGAAAACCCCAGAGATGGCTCGATCGACTGTCCTTTAAATAGAATTAAAATTGACCCGAGGCAGATCTGCAAACCTATTGAATTACCCAGTCCAGCACCGAGCTTGGGTTGGTCTCTCAGGGAAGGAACAGCGCAGCCTGGGGCGGGATGAGGAGCCCTGCTGGCACAAGGGCAGCAGCCTCTCACCGTGGCTTTGCACAAATCTGTGCCATAAAAATGTCATCCTGTGCTGCAGGTGCATGCGTGAGGTTTTGGGTGTAAGCAGGAAAGTAGAGAATGGGCATAGGTGGCAGTGGGGCAGAGTGCTGATGGGGAGCAGCACACACAGCCCAGCTGTCCCTATCATTCTCACCCTGAGCACTGCATGGGCACTGTTGTGTGATTGTGTGGCTCTATGATTCTTCCTCCTCAGGTTGTTTAGCTCCGTGCTAAAAAATTTAACGTGGTATGAAGAGCAACAAAAAACCCCACGAGCTAATCTGCTGTGGTTTCCAGAAGCTGTACCCCCTCCCTGGCCCTGTTGTCAGAAATGGGAAATCTCTCTTGCTTAGTAATGCTTTTCAGCTTGTGGCTGGCGTGGCTGCACCGTGTGCCATGCATCCAGCTGCCTATCTATAGGACATCTAATGGGCTCCAGAGGGAGCCTGGCCCGCGGCCCACGAATCAGCAAACCTGGAGTCTCATCAGCGCTTCAGGCACCAGAGGCATTTTAAAAGACCTTTATCATGAGCAGAATTAGCAGAACTTGTCCCTCTGGTACCTGTTAGCTATTTTATTCAGCCCCCTTCACCTCCTGGATAAAAAATAATGTGCATCTGTTTTGTTTGAAAAAACTGTCCTGTGGGCATTTGTGCTATTCAGGGCTGTGCAGCGCCAGGGGACAGCGAGCGGCATTTCATTGGCTTGGCTGGCTGGTTGAGGCTGGAGAGATATAGGTCGCTTGGCAGGGTGAAGATGAGTCCTGGATAGCCTCTTCCTGCTGGTAACCTGCCTTGGTGCTGGCTTGGAGAGCTGGCCTGCAAGCCGGTCCAGGGGATGGGTGTGCAGTGTGGTGGTCCAGGTGGTTTGGGGCAGCAGGGAAAGGTGAGGATGTAGGTAAGGTTTTGGGCCTTGCTAATTCAGCTGGAATGTCTTTCTATCCTTCTCTCTTGGGTGCAAACGTTTTGCACACAGTGTTATCTACTCGGTCTCCAAATGGGAGAAAATGATGGTAGGGCTTGAGCACACAGCCTTGATTTATACCTGTGTGCGAGACCGGCACAACCCAGCCCCAGCCACAGCTATTATTAGCTGACAGATTTTAAAGAAAAACTATATAAATCTCCCCTTGTGCCATAAATACACTTCTGCCTTGGGAGACCATGAAGAAGCTCATTAAACCACATCCTGAGAGAGAGGCATGTGTCATCTGCAGTGACAAGCGATGCAGCCTCCAGTTACCTTGCTGGCCAGGCCTGGGGAGTATTTATTGAACTTAAAGGGGGTTTAATGCTCGCTCAGGGCAGAAGAGGCAAACACACTCAATTTTGGCAAGGCAGGGGCCTGGAAACTGCATTCCTGAGTTTTATTCCATGGCAAGCAGGGAAACTGTAACTATAGATGAGAGGAATAAGTGTGAGGGCTGAATGTGAGGTCTGCTACAAGCTCACTGCTTAGGTGGGTTGCTCTCCTGCAGGTCAGTTTGCTCCCAGGGCTTTTCTGCAGGTGAATGAAAAGAAAAATGAATTTAAAAAAGAGAGAGAAAAGAAAAGAAAAAAAGAATAAAAAGAGAAAAAAAGGACCAAAAAAGAGAAGATTAAAAAAAAAAGAGAGAAAATACGGGAAAGAAGAGGAAAAAAAAGGAGGAGGAAGTTTGTGCCCTGGTGTGGGCCCAGCAAAGGACCAGTCTCATGGTGCATTTTTGCTAGTGGGATCCAGAGCCAGAGGACCCTGAGGAATTTCACACATCTCTGGTGCAATTTGTCTCCTCTTTTTCCTTCTGGGTGGAAGCAACGCTAAGAGGAAGAGTTATTCAGCTCGATAACCACAGCTAAAGCAACATCTCTGACGATGCTCTTCCAATTCCAAAGGACTGAAAACCAGCACAAAGCTTTGCGATCCACTTTTCCACCACCAGTTGGTTTAAACCCTTCCTTTCTGGTTCCCCATACATACCAGGTGCAGCTATACATCTCCATTAGCATGCAACACAGAGCAGCAATCTCTGTAGTACAAACCAGTTCTCCAGATTGAGAACTTGCCAAGAGTTGGATAAGCTGTAATAAAGTCCCTTGTTGTAAGAGCACCCCGCTGACACAGGCTCTGATCTGAAAGGAGTGGGAGCAGAATTAAATTCCCTCTGCTGAAGCCTGTCCATTATTCTTGGGCATTGGATTGCAGGAGCTGAGAAAGCTGCTCTGGAAGCAATAAGTGCTCACTACAGAGAGCCCAGAGTGCTGTGTGCTCTTGGCAGGGGAGGGATGGCAGAAAGCAGCTGCAAAACCTCACCCAGCTGCAGGAGGGGAGGGGTTTGGAGGGGAAAGGAATGGACAAAGCTGCTCCAGCAAAAAGGGCTGAGGGATGTGGAGCAGAGAGGATGTGCTGAGCTGTGGCTGCAGCTCCCCGCACCCAGGTTTGCTGAGAAGCACCAAACCCACAATGCTCAGCCCCAGGTGAGTTACTTCAGGCCATGTTTTCAATATCATTTGAAGCCTGAAGACTCAGCCAGGTGCCTTGTGGGATTTGCAATAACATCTAAGTGCTGGAAATCTTTGAAATCCTGTAAAGTGGGTGAGAAATGAGCTGAAGGCAAGGGAGCAGAGCAGCACAGACCCTGTGAGCGGAGCATAGGTGTTGCATGGCTTACACAGGAGCTGAAAAGCAAAAGGATTGGCCCCGCAGTTCCTTGGAGTTTCTGTCTTTTCATTAAAAAAAAAAAAAAAGGCTGAAAAGGAGCTTTTCAGCTTGAAAAATACTTCATTCTCTCCTCCACATCTCGTCCATCAGCCTATCAGCCCCATCTTCCATCCCTGCTGCCCTCCCTCTCCAATGCCAGCCGAATGCATTTAGTAAGGCGCATTCCACACTGATGCCCTTTCCTTTTCCCTCTGTGCCATTCCCCCAGTCTTTGTGCCAGCTGCAAACTTGATCAGGGCCAACATGATGCTTTCTTGCAGGTCACTGATAAAAATGCCAAACAGCAGCAATGCAGCACACACTGTGAGGACTCCCACCCCCAGAAGTGCCTTTTGGGATGAGCCATCTTGCCAGCTGTGCATTGCCTTGTGTGCCCTGCTGACCTCCTTCCATCCCAGTCTCTTAGTCAAGATATCACACAGGACCCAGCCTGAATGTGTCACAGTGAAAGCATCACCTGTATGAGCCAAATTTCTAACCTCATCAAAAAAGATATCAATATGTTTCAACAATATTTATCTTCCATATGTCCTTCTTGAGTGGCATCCTTTGCGTTATTCCCATTAATTCCTTACTAAACAAATCCTGTAGCAGATTTCCTGTTATTGTGCCTGGAGTCAAAGCTGGGCTGACAGGGCTGTAATTACACAGGTCATCTCATTTATCCTTCCTGTTCATTGGTGCAATGTTCATTTCCATTCAGCTTTCTGGATCCCACCAGTCCTCAAGGGGGTCATTGGAGATCAGCATCTCAGGCTGACCTGGACCTGACTGGGTGACACCAGTGTGGATGTGGATGGGATGCATCCCATGCAAAAAAAAAAAAATCACATTCATCAAAATTTGAAGGTACTTCACCACTTGCCCCCGGCTCTTATGGGGATTGAACCAATGTCTTACAAATATTGGAGAAAATCAGCAGAAAACAGCTAAAACCAGAAGCGCTCTCCTCACACATGTACAAACAGCCAAAAATAAGTGCTGTTATTGCTTTGAAATCCTGAGGGTTTTGATGAGAAGTTGTGCACATGTGTGTGGATGTGCATGTACACGGCTTTCTGTAAATGTGTTTGCTTTTACTGTAAACCTGGCTTCCTGGCACAGGAATATTTAGTCCCTGTGCCGAGCACTTGGAGCACACAAGTGTGCCTGCATGAGCTCTCGCCACTTACGCTGATGGGGCTTTCACATCGTAATCTTTATTTCTCATTTGGGTTATAGACATTTTCCAGCATCCACAGTCTTTGAACCTATAAATTAAAACTTCCATATACCATATCATTGCTCCCAGCTCGGTGAGGACACAATATCTATCCAGGCATGTTTATTCCTGCTGCTGCCACAGGTGGAAGCTGTGATATCAGTCCAACACCTAACACTGTTTGGACAGGAGTGTCAAAAGCAAAGGAAGGCATTTTTCATCAAAGCAGTTAAGATTTCTTGGCCAATTTTATGGCTGCTCAGCCAGGGCACCACGTTCCTGCCCCTTTCCTTTGCCCTGGGGATTTTCAAAGCAGCCTCCAGCTCTGATCTCCATGTAGAGCATCCCTGCCCTTTCTGAGCTGCTCCTGCAGCAGCAATCGGCAGCAGAAAGCAGCTCAGTCTGTGCAGAGGAGAGCGATACAGGGAGAGGGGGAGGTATGAAAGGCTAAAAACAATTCTTGCAGACTGCAAAATAATTAAGAAGGAAGACTGAACTCCTGTATTTCTGTTATTGGGATGCTTTTCCCACATGCAAAATTTCACCTGCCTAATGTTGAGGGGTTTGCTGTTCTCTTTTGAGTGCGGTGGCTGCACACTTTCCTGCTGCATCGCCCCTTCCCTCATCTGCAAGGAATCCCACTCTCTAACCAGCACTCACTGGCAGCAGTTAACCCTCTGTATGATCAGTGGATATTAAGATGTTATAATCACAAAAGAACAAGAGAGTTAGGCAAAGTAGACTAAGATAATAGGAGAGAACTAAGGTAATAGGAGAGAATAAATGGAAGGCTTACCCATATGCTAGGCTCACCTACAAAAAACACCAGAAGAAAGGATCTCCAGACAAGATCCTTCCCCACTGGTAGCCAGCTCTTAAATAGGTTTAGGAGGGGTGCAGCCAGGCTCCATCCCTTCCGGCAGCACAGCTCAGTTGCCTTCACCTGTGCTCCTCTGGCTGACTCATGGCTGGCCTCAGGTGATCAATCAGAGGTTCAGGCAGTGACGCAGCAGTTCCCATACACCTTCCTTGGCTCCTTGAGCAATGCTTGGAATTTGGACCTACTCACTGACCAAGGCCAACGTTCTCCCCTGCAGCAAAACCAGCTGGTATCATGCCCTGCTCCCACTCATCCTTCAGGCTGCCCAGGTATCCAAAGGCTCCGTGGTGTCACCAGCCTTGCTGGACACCACTTTTTCTCTCTTGTTTTTCAAGGAGCTTCATGTGTGTGAGCATCACGCTGGGTGCTTGTCTCTCCGGCTCCAGGCCTCCCCGAGGATATGACAAGCCAGAACACATTGCAGAGGGACTTCAAAATTATCTGTCTCCAACATCCACTTAATCCATCGTGAGGAGGACCGAAAAGCTCTCCAGGCCTGCAGGAGCTCTGAGCAAGCCGCCGTTTCTTATGCTGAGCCTGTGTTCCCACTTGTCAGTTTGATTTCTCAATGCTTTACAATCTCTGGTATTCTCGGTGAGGATACGGCATCACGTCCATCACCCGTTATCACTAGGTCCCCGTGTTTCCTTTTCTTCTCTCTCAGCCGCTTTGCAATCTTGAACCAATAAAAAAAAGTAAAAAGAAGAAAAAGGAAAAGAAGAAGCAGCGGCAGCTTTTCAGTTCCTTATCCGCCGCAGCCTGGATTACATCCAGGCCTCTTGCTATGATCCTTCAAGTTCCTACTAAACATGCCCTGCATCTCCTGATAACATTAAATCTGCATCTTGGTTGGTTTATCAGTACTTCTGGGGACAAGCAGGGCTGGTGCGTGAGGAAAGAGCAGCACTGCAACAGGTTATGGCATGCAAAGAAATGGGATGGAGCAGCACAGGTCTGATCTGCTCCCAGCCAGACCCAGTACAGCTGGGAACCGCTGCAGGACACCCACATGCCAGGCTGAGTTATCCTGAAGGTGATGAATTTGCAGAGCCAACAAGGCTGTTCAGGCTGTGCAGGGCTGAAGCAGCACTGGTCTGAGTTCCTAGGGACAAATAATTTGATTTTCCTATCCCAGCACTCAGGATATGATTAACAAACCTGTATCCCATTGCAGCACTGCAGCCGCTGGTAAACGAGGATTGTTGGTGCAATGAAGAGAAACTCAAAATACATGTGTGAAGTTAATGAAGAGAAAGAAAGTCTTGTTTTGGATTCATTAGAATCAGTAACAGCGTCCAATTAAGAAACATCCACTGCATAACCACAGCAGAGGTTTAAAAACAGCAGATAAGTGCTTCAGGTCATCTTGGGATCAAAAGGAAGGGGAGTTTTAATACTTTCTTTGTATTTTCTGCTTCCTGAAGGCAAGGCATGACTTGAAATCTGTCTCCTTGAACACTGAGGAAGAGCATGCCTGGGCAACGATGGCCAGTGATGGCTTGTTGGCTATCAGGGCATTTGACCATTGGGGTGGTAGATGTAGGCTGTGAGCCATCTGCAGCATCCCCAAACCAGGACTTTGCCACCTATCAGGGCTCAGAGTCTGGTATGGACCTCAAAGCTGATGTAAGCAGAGGCTGACTTTCCCCTTTATTATTTCACAAAAGCACCATGGAGGCGCAGGGGAATTAAGATGCCTAGACTTTAACACAGATCATTTCTAAGGTGCATCTGAATTGAGCTTCCACAAGACTTATAGCTTGTTTTGGTCATAACCCCACTGCAGCCGGTCTTGTGCACTGATGTTATTGATACAGCCAGTAATTACATTTTCACATAGGCATTTTTTCTGTGTGTCTACACTGTGTTTATTACAAACTCTCAATTATTCATTTTTTCCCCTCTCTTGTCATCCCTCCCTCTTCTCTGCCTATTTATATTTCCCTCCTGGTCTTATTTTTCACCTGTCCTCTGGCTTTTCCTCCAGCTGTGCTCCTCCATGTCTCCGACCAGGGCAATGGCCCTGATGGGCTGAAGCCCCCTTGTCCCCATTCCCAGACGAATTTACTTGGCAGTGGGATATCTCCTCTGTTCAATTTTCTCCCCACCTTTGCCCCAACCCATTTTTCTGCATCGCTGAGCTCCTGCCACAAACCTCCCTGGTGCCTTTTCTGTTACAGAATGAGAAATAAAAATGTGGCACCGTTGTTACTGCTCATCTATCTGCTGTGCCTAGGTGAATAATGCAAGGAAACATGTATGTATTTATACAGCAAATGGGAAAATACATTTCTTAAGATGAATGAGGTTGTTTTCAGCCTTGATGCACCCAATAAAATAACCCAGTATCAAGAGGGAGGTTTATTTTGAAGTCTGGACGTGTCATAATATCAGCTCCCAACCAGGACTTCAAATTACATAAATCAGAGAGTGGAAGAGAGGGGAAAGGCCAGGAAAGCAGCAAGAACAGGGTGAATACAGGCATATATAAAACTCCAGGCATGGGGTGTACAAACATGAGGGCACATCAGAGTGGCCTGCCAGATGGATGCAGGCTTTGACACCAGCTTTTCTATCTCCTTGTTCTTTTTTTCTTAATGTATTCTCCCCTCTGTGCTCAGCTCCGGAGCAAATTCCCCTTCTCATCTCACAGAATGGGAAATTGCAGCATTGGGAGCCTTTGGTGATGGCTGTGGGACACAGAGACTGCAAGTTGGTCCCCAAGCACCCCAGGAAGCTGCTGGCATCAGCAAGGTCAGCTCTGAATCCAGTTTCAAATCCCACTTCAGATCCCTTCAATTTCTACATTTCCTCCAATAACTGCCCCAAGAGCCCCACGCCAGCCAGAAACTGCTGCAAATGAGCAGAGGTGTTGCCTTAGGCTTAAGAGAAAGAAATAAGTTTTGGTGTGAAATCTGAGTATTTTCTCTATGGAAACCATTGGCTTTTTAATACATCCCCCCTTCAGAACGGTGCTACCCATTTGTAGTGTGCCAGTGTGTGTATTTCTGCTTTTCCACTGGAAAAGTGGGGGTGTGTTTGGCACAGAGCACTCTCTTCCCAGCTGAAAACTCAATTCCTTGCCAAAGCAAAGAGGGGGAGATGTGGAAAAAGCCTGCAACGAGCCATAAGCTTTATGTCACAGCTTTGCCTGGCACAAAAAAAAAAATTAAAAAAAAAAATCCCATGCTGCTTCCTTACAGCCTGGGGAGAGCTTTCCTTGCTTGCGATGCAGCACAGAAGTGTAAAGCGTGTTGTGATCTCAATATAGGATTAGTGCTGCTATTTATCTGTGCAGTGTCACTGAGATTAGGAGCAAGAGAGGAACCCAAATGAAAGGGCAGAAATGCTGCCCAACTTCAGGAGGCACAGGGCAGAAAAGATGCCCCCCAGCAGCGCTCGCTCCTGGTGTGCATTGCTCCCTCCATGGATGCTTTGATGGCTTTGGGAGCTGTCACTCAGCAATAGAATTTTCGCTTGGGAAGAGGCTGCAAAAGGCAATATTTTGGCTAAAAACCAGCTGCAAAAATGGATTGGCTCCATTTGCAAGGCTGCAACAGCTCTGAGTTCATAAGCATGCATGTTTCCCTGTTGAATGCTGCCCCAGCACTCCAGACAAGGCATTTCTCCACAGGAATGAAGAATTTGGATGTGAAAATGCCCACTCCTCACCATAGATCATTTTATTCCTCGGTTTATATTCTGGGGAGATAACTGCAGCCCAAAGCACGGTGGATGTGGTCACAGAAAGCCCTCTGGGAGGAGGCAGAGCTCACCACGCCGTTCCCTGCTCGCCTCTGTCCTTGTCACCACAGCTGTATTTGTTGCTTGTAGCAGATCTGTCTTGCTGGGATGTCTCACTTACCAGGAAGGCTTCATTCCCAATAATTTTCAGACATTGCTGCCCTAGTGATTTATCCCCCTTCAGTTTAGATCTCATTTTTCCCAATTTTACCTTTGTCTCCAGGAAACCTCGTCTATTTTAGTGCAATTTCCTCTCTCTCTCTGGCTCACCCGCTCCCCGTAGCCCAAATTTGTCTTCTTCTCATATTTATTTCAGTATTTGTCTTCCTCTCCCCATGCAGGCTGTGTGCTCGGGATTTATCTCCTCCATTCCCACAATCTGTCTCCAAGTCCAGCGACTTTGCTTTGCCTTCGTCAGCCTTTGCTCTGTATAATATTGAGCAGCACCAGGGGATGTGGCATCTGCTGAGGGATGGGGAAGTGGGGAGGGAAGGAGTGGCTGGAAGGGGAGATCTAGTGGTTATCTGGTGGCTGGCAACCCTGCTCATGGCAAAGGGATTGGAACTCGATGGTCTTCAAGGTCCTTTCCAACAGGAGCCATGCTATGGTTCTGTGATTCCAGTTCTCTCCCTCACAGTCCAACATTGACAGGAAGCTATGAGCTCTTGAGCTAATGTAGCTGCTTGTAGCTGATGTGCTCTGTACAGCAGGGTGTCTCAACGGAAGCCTTTGGGTCGTGATCAGAAGTGCCACCAAGCAGCAGTGAAGGAGAATGAAGCTTGGAGGGATGGAGCGTGAGCAGAGGAGGTCTGTCCAGGGATAACTCTTCCTGCAAATTGGGCTTTTTCTATTGACCAGGGGAGCCTGGCTGCTGCCATTGCTGTGCTCTCAGCCCTGCCTCCTGCAATGTGACTGATGATGCAATTTCCAAAAAGGTGCTTTTTTCCTCCCCCTGGCAAGTAAGCAAGAAGGGAAGGGAAAGTGGGACAAGGAGCAAATGAAATCATCTCAGTGCTTAATACTCAGAGGTCTGCACTGCCAGAAGTCTTGTGTGTCCTGTTTTCTTTCTGTCCCATTTGCCACCAGCACCACTTGTTTTCTCTGCAGAGCTCCTCAGAATTGCCATCCAGCATTAGTGGCAAAGCTGTAGCCACAAGTCCCTGCACACTCCTGCACCTATCACCATGCCCAGTGATGCTCTCACGATGCCTTCCCACCAGGTGCTCCATCACTGCTTCAGGTCCTTCCTTAGTATTTCCACTACAACTGGGCAGAGAGCATATGCCTACATTTCAATCACATGTGATCCACGAGATGTTTTATGGATCTAATTGTCGCATATGTTTGTTATGAATCCATAATAAGAGGCCAGAGCAGATGGCAAAGGCTGGCTGCCAGTCATACGTTGGGGATGGTGAATTTCTCTGAAGTGGAGGAGATGGGATTGGACCACTGTAACCAAGAGTGTTGAGCCCAAGGGTCAGCATTTTGCTACAGGAATCCTTCTTCCTCATGCAATAACCCCTCACCACCTGTAGGGATCCAAATTAACATAAGACCCAAACCTGAATCTTAAAGCTGATGGTTTCTCTACCAAACATCAATTTGATGCTGCACTGTCAGCTCAAGACACAAACTCCACACCCCATCCTTGCCCTCCTGCATCTGAAATTCTCCCCATTGAAGCAGAGTGTGGGAGGCTCAGTGCACAGCTCCATCACCAGCCTGGGGAAAAGCAGGAAAATCTGCTCCTGAAGGGCACAGCAGCATCCTTGCTGCCTCTGTGAACTAAATTTAAATTACCATGCTACCTGAACTTCATGCAAGGTTCACGCTGGTGCAATGCTATAAATACGGCTGAGAAGACATTTCTATTATAACTCGCTGATTTCTGAGGCTTGGAACCAGGATCGGTCAAATTAAAAAAAAGGAAAAGATAATAAAAGGAGAGAGGAGCAGCAGGAGGAGAGATCTCAGAGGGAGGGGGCTGCAAAGATTTGGTTAGCCCTGCCCTGGAGATCATCCTGGGACGAGCGCCGACCCATTGAGGAGCATTTGCACCCAGCAGTGACAGCAAACCCTGCAGCAGAGTGGAAAGTGTATCGAGTTGCTGTGTTTTGAAGTTAATTAGCAGTGGCCCTTTTAATTAGGGCTGCAGGGCTCTGTTTCACTGTGTTGGCATCAATGGTCTCTTGTGCCAACGAGGTTTATATGGATCCTATTGGGTGGTTTATATGGATCCTTATAAACGAGGCTTATATGGATCCTTCTGGGTGTTGCACTGCTCCATCTGCAAGCTGAAAGGGCCCTACACCCTTATTCCTATTTCAAAATGGATGCAGAGATCTCTCCCTTGGCCTTGGGAGCTCCAGATGCCAAAATCAGAGCATGGAACTGCTTTTGCAGTTAATCAAACTTAATGTTGTTGTGCTCTTCTTTGCTTTGCTTTGACCTCGCTGAAGCTCTGCCTGGGCTCTCTTGTAACTGGAATGCCCACTCCTTCATTGCTCAAGCAAAGCCAGGTATAATTAATAGCTGTTTTACCATATTGCCTCTTTGTAATGCTACAAAAAACACACAGTGTGCAAGAGATCCTACCTTCTTCCAATCCCAGGGAGTTGCTACTTCTGGGTTCAGGTATTTCTCAGCATCCCCAAACCCCAAAACCTGCAGTTTGGAGCTCAGAGTAAAGAAGGTGTTGGGTGTGAAGTTTTGACCCTGGACAGACCAAACCCTGTCCCATGGATCTGAACCTTCCATCCCGCAGTGCTTGCTTTTGCAGGCACCAGAGATGGATGGGTTGGGTGGGGGGACACCTCCATGACTCCCCTGCATCCCTCCTGGAGAGCCCCATGGAAAGCTGTTGGTCTCCCATGCAGCTCCTTTCCGTCTTTCCTTAAGGACAGCTCTCTCTGACTGAGCTTTTTTTGGTTCCTGTAGGTGGTTGCTTAGGATCAGTCACCAAAAAGGGAAAAAAAATGGGAAAGAATGAGGCTGTTCTTGGTTTCTGATGGGAATGCAGTGGCAAATTTATTAAAAATGAAGAAGATCTGGTAAAAGAAGTGTTTTTATCCCCCTTTCTACCTCACCTTGAATGCACTGTCTTCCTCCATCACGTATGACCTTGGAAGTGCTTATTGGGTAGGACAAGAAAAAATCTCCCATTTTCTTGCAATGTCATCCATTACTCAGCTGAATACACAGCCGACAGCAGAAGATGAACAACAACAAAAAATATATAAATAGGAGAAGCCTCAAAGAGAGCACAAATTAAAATGACTGAGATCAGATAATGAGGAAATGCAGCTAAATTGTTTCCTTCCTTCCTCCCCCCAGCCAGAGCCCGGGGGGAAATCCACCCAATTAACCATTCTGGGCCATGCAGTGCAGCTCTCCTGCAGAGCCAGGGGGGTTGAGGTTGGAGCTGGAGCCGGCTGGAACTCCGTCCTCTCCTCTCTTGTCTCTCCTCTCTGCATTCCTCGACCTCTGCATTTATCTCTGGATTTATCAGTGACATGGGATGGCTTTTTTTTCACACTGGTAAGCACTGTCCCAAATACAACAATCAGAAAGAATTTGAGAAAATCCAATCAGTGTTCACAGAGAGAAAGAGGCCGGTCTGGGTGGGTTCAATTCATTCATAAAGCCTCCAGACAACAAAACCCCTCCAACACCACCACTGCCCCATCCTAAATGCCTGTGGTTTGAGCATGGGGTGCCCGCTGCCAGGCTGCCTCTCTGCTCTCCTGCTTCTCTTCCCCTCTAATCTTAAGCTTTTTAATTGCAAATGATGACTTCCAAGCTAGCTACCCTAATTAATTTCAGATAGCAATTAAAATGGAGCTCATCAATACGGAGAAGGAGGGCTTCTCAAGTTTTCACGCGTCCCCCAACACTTTCCTTCATCACAGCACCATTGAGGTCAGAGCCACACCAAAGAGTAAGCCAAGGACCTCGTCAGTGCCACTGTGAGTCTTGCTGGCATTAAGTGCTTATTTTCCCCTTGGGGAGAATACACTTCCCATCCTGAACAGGACATGGATATTTTGGCATCTTGCTTTCTCTTCAGCCTTCCTCTCCTGCTTTAAATAAGCTTCCATTTTAATCAGCGAAGTTGTTTTCTTACTTGGGGTGCTGCACCCCATCTCTGAGAGCATCTGTGTGCCCATCCATCTGGGCAGAACATTCCCCTTTGGCAAATAGTTTGGCCAGGACATGACCCAGCACTCAGTCATTTGGGATGGAACATAATCAGGCTGTTTTTCCCAATTTACCTAATTTTTATAATGGGAGGTGGAGGTGGGCTGAAGGCAGAGGCTCATGTGGAGCCTGAGCTCAGCAGTGGCTCTTCCCTTTACCTTTCCCTTGCATGTCTGAGGACAAATTTTCTGGAAGAAGCAATTCAAAATAATACTAAAATACGTTTATTTGTTTCTGCAGGCAAGACTGGGGAGAAGAAGGGATGCTGTGGGTGAGAGCAGCTCCTGCTCACCACAGTATTAAAATGGAAAAGGTTTGGCTTGCTGGAAGCAGCCAGGAGCCCGAATTACCCCATCCTCTCCCTGCATGGCTGCTGCCCTCACCCAGCCCTGGCCTCCTGTTTCTCCTCCCAAGTCCGTTTGAAGCTGCATCAGGTCTGGAGCTCAGCTTAAACCAGCCGCTAGATGTATTATTCATTTTTATGCCTTAATGATGTGATAAAGTTGCTGGAAACTGGGAAAGGCTCATTAAACTTCTATTTGAATATAGATCACAACTAAATTTTAAGGGAGAGGGAAGCACCCCCATGCTTTTTCCTCTCCTTTCCCCGCCACAGGGGAAGAGCACCCAGATCACTGTTGCTGCATTTATCACTGCCAGGTGGACTGTGGTGAGCAGAGGGAGTGTGGTGGTGGGTCCAGCATTGGCTCCAGCACCAGGACCCTATGGATCTTCAGTCAGTGCCCCAGCATCCCAAGAAGTCCTTGTGAAAACACTGAAATCATAGCAGCAGGAAGGAGCTGGAGTTCACTTTGGCTTTTCCACCAGAGGCAACAGAGTAAGAGTTGATCTGAGCCCTCCCTGCCCTTTGCACTTCCAACAAAAGGCCCCAGAGCATTGCTCTGCCACCAGCAAAGCTGAGCAGAGATGTGCTGAGGATGCAGGGACGGGATATGGCCAGCTTCCACCCAAAGCCACCAGCACAAACAATCTGGGAAGGCAAGGACTGTCTGAGCTGTGACAAAGGAGTTAATAGAGGTGAAACACCAACCACACAGGGCTTTATTTAGGGCTTATCCATCTCCATCTCCCATAATGGAAAACTTCCCTTTTCTCTGAGCCACCACCCTTTTCTCTTCATAATTTTTCCTCTCCTCTCTATTCTCCTGCATCCACGCTCAGCTCTGATGATCAGAGCTTAGCCTCGGCCACTTTGATCTTCCCCAGAGAAGCTGATTCTGTGGAAACTCACAGCAGCCCTCACCAAATATTTGAACCTCAGTGAGGTCAGAGCTGCCCCATCCACTCCTGCACCGATGGAGCTGTGCTTAATGCATGGGAGGGGATGCTGAGCCAGGCTGCTCACCCACCAGCACCAGTCCCATCCCATAGAAAGGCACTTCTAATCCCATCCTCCCTTGTATCTTTCTGCTGCCACATACAGAAGGGCCGGGTGGTAAAACCCCAGCATTTCTGTGGGCTGGGATGGAACAACAAGAGGTGGAAAATGCACTGCAGCCTCCATTCGGTTATTGCTGTGCTTCATCACCTAGGCTTTGCTCCTGCTGCTTCATCCGCTTGGCTTGTTCACGCTGCTTTGGGTTTTAGAGGCACACCAACCTGCAGCACCTCGCTATTAAACCTAACACAGTGCTGTGGGGAGAAAGTTTGTTAGGAGTCCTGCTGTGCTGACCATCCCCAGCTAATTACAAGCTGCCTCCTTAAATTTCCCTTTGCTTGTTTCTATTGGATACAGGACGTGTCTCCAGTTAAGTCTGTAATTGCATTTCAATTCTCATCTCAGCATACGCTGGGGTTTGTGCAGCAGTTTACATTTATTTTTTCTTTCTTTTTTCTTTTTTTTTTTTTTTTCCAAGTGCTTTGAGATAAAAGCATCACAGAAATACGGTGTCATTGTTATGATGATGAGAGGACTATTTGTGATGTGCCAGCACCCTTCTTGCCTGTGTTGAACCACTTGGGAACATCTCGACATCCCCCAGGTGGCATTTCCCTTCCACAAAGCCATCCACTTATGCTAATATGCATACATAGAAAGTGCCATGTGTGTGTGTGTGTGTGTAGATACATATATCGTGTGGGCGTGATTGGAAAGCAAATTCTATAAATAAATCCCATTATCCTATTACACTGTAATTTTCTATCATTATCCCCAGTGTGGATCGGATGCATCTGCCGGCTGTGATGTGAGTGAGGGGCTGGGAAGTGGCAAACTTCACCATTGAGCAAAGGGCTCCCAGAGTGGTGGAGTGGGGCAGAAGTTGGGAACACCTGCAGCTTTGCAAATCCACGCAAGGCCCTGGCAATGGCACAAGGCATCCCCAGACCTGGAGCAATAACCTGCAGTGTCCCATCTTTGCTGGTCCCACTGAGCCCGGATCTGCGCCCCTATGCTGAGGTTTGTTGTAATGGTGAATCGATCATGCATGGGATCAAAACAGGGAGAAATTGTGCCCGCTTTCTGATTTCAGCAGGTCTGGCTTCTGCTTCCAGCTTTTGCTTCTCGTCCTGCCCTTTCCTGACGGATTAAGGAGCTTTTGTCATGCCCAACGTTTTCTCCCAGAGAAGGTGCCTGTGTGCTGTAATCAAGTCACTTTCATTTTTCTTGTTGATAAGATAAAGAGGCAAAGCTCTTTAAGTCATCCACTATAAAGCATTTTCCCCAGCCCTTGTGTCATTTCTGGGCCTTTCTTTTCACTCTTGCCAATTTTTCAGCATCCTTTCTTGTCCCCAGGTGCATCTCCCAGGACTGATGGGAGCAGCTTGGTGCTGTCACTGCAGCCTGCACTGAATCTACCTCTCCAGCCCCTGGGATGCTTTTCCTGCAGCTCTGCTTGAAAATCAGTGCTTTTCTGACCCCCAATCCTCACTTTTCCCCAGAAATGTGGCTCAGAGCTGCCTGTGGCCCCATGGAGCTTTGGGGTTCTGCTGCAGTGTCCACTGCCAGCGGAAAGAGGGAAAAAGCCAAATGAGGCTCAGCCTCATTTGAAAACCAACAACAGGCTGTGGGATTTTGATTTAAGACATTTCTGAATAATCCTATTAGCAGAGAGAGGAAACAGGGCTCCTCAAATGACAGATTTATTTTTTTTTCCCCCTTAACTCCAGGTCTGCAGAAGATTAAACACACCAGATGAAGCAGATCCACTTCAGGGTGCCTGTTGTGAATGCAGTACTCTAGAAGTGCGTCTGGGAGGTGGGATCTTGCCAGTCACCCAGCTGGATATGGGATGAATATGACAGCTACTTCCATGTGCCATGTGCCGCGATGATGCTTTGACCCAATGCCAAAAGCCTATGAAAAGAGAAAATGACTTTTCCTATAAGAGGAGAGACGCTGAGACCAGAGGTTTTGGGATGCAGATCCTCGGTTCCATGACTCGAATTTTGCTTGGATCATATTTCATTAACTTAGTGATATTTTGGAGATGTAGTCACATGGGAAACACGTACCCAGAGATTTCTTCATCTTCCTTTTGGAATTATATCAATGGAAACCTGCAGGACATTTCCCACTAAATGAACTTTGAAGATGAGAGACCAAATGCTTTGAAGGCATTAAAAACATTTTGCATTCAGAAGATCAACGCTTTGTCCCTCGAATCCTGAAAATGAACATTTGAACAGCATCAAATGCTGTGCTTCAAATGTCTGAAGCTCAGCCCCGGGTCAATGGGTACATTTTCTCTCTGCCAAGTGGTCATTAATTTCAAGCATACAGCTTATTGCTGTAGAGGACTAAAGAAGGAAATGTGCCATCCGTGGGGCTGGGGATACATGTTGGTTCCTGTGTGGTAAAGCTCCTTGTTCCTTGCCCTGAGAGATTCTGAGCACCACTTTATAGCAATGGGAGTTGCTGAGTGCTGGCAGAGCTACTCCAGGTCAGCAGAAAACACGTCCTCTTTATGACTGCCTCCAAGTTTATTGCGTATGGGCTCTGATGATGGAAGTGCCTGGTTTTACAAGTGGTGGGATACAAAAAAAAAGAAACAGCCCCAGTAAAATCGTTTAAAGTGCTTTTAAATATGCTTAAAATACTTCCCTGCCACGGCACGTATGGCTGTTGCAGTGGTGGCCAAGCAGCCGGTGCTGCTGGAAAGCTTTGGGTTCAACAGGGCTGCAAGCCGCCTTGGGCACCGCTTCTCCTCACACACACTGTTCTGATCTGGCAAAAACAAGTTTTAGCAGTGAGCAACGTGTAATATAAAACAGGCGGAGCAGGCAGAGTGTGGGAATTGTGCTCCTGCCAGCCTTGGCAAGCCAGGCTTAGAAATTAGGACATTGTTTGGGAGATATTTTGGGCATGTGCAAGGTGCACAAGAGAAACGTGCAGCCAAAGAGGCCCTCACCCACAACCGTATGCACGTTTTTCCCCCAGAAGCTGGTATCTGTGGATGGGGTGGGTGATGAATAACAGCTCTGCACTATTCAATCCTTTAGGCTTACTGAACTGCAGGAATTTGGCAGTGCCAGCCCCAAAATGCCTGGATAATGCACTCGGTCCTTTTCCTCTTCCCTTTCCCATGCCCTCACCAGCAGCTGTGGGTCTGCAGAGCCCCAGGAGGCACCGGCATGGGGGGCAGCGAGTTGGGTGTTTTGGGTAAAATCTCCCCCAACAGAATGAATAAAATAAATTCTTCTGCAGCACTGTGACCCATGGCCACAAAGCAGCAGCTCTCCCCCTCCCTGCCAGGTGACAATGAGTGGCAGTGATGCTCCTTAGCATCCATCACCCGCCCCGTCCCCACGCGCTGCCAACCGCTTTGTACCGCACCGATAGAACAGGTTTCCGAATTTGGCAGAGCCTGTAGCTGTTATTGGAAGGCAGGTCATAAATTAAAGGCTCTCTTACACATCTATTTCATTTTTTTTTTTTTCACTCCAGAATTAAAAATTCCAGCAATAGTAGCAATCTGCCCCAAACCATCGCTCCCTGTGGCATTGCTCAGGAGAGCATCCAGGGAGCAGCGATGTCTGATCACTGAATGCTGTGCTTTGGCAGTGAATATCTACAGCAGGATCAAACTCCTCCTGATTTCCTACCACCCCGAGCCCCCACCATTACCTGCTACTCAGGAATCTGCTCCAGTTCAGATAGAAGAAAAAGCCACAAACCCAAAAGCCACGAATATTTGTCGTTTGCATTTCGGTACAAAGCAGCCACCACAGCAAAAGATGTGCTGTCAGAAGGTCCTACAAGCTGCAAGTTGTTACCTGGATGTATTGATTTAAAGTACCTGTCGCTTTTGATTTTTGAAAGTGTGTTTGATTGCTGTCAGCTTTATAGGATTATGGCTTTAATTGGATGCCTGTGTTTTACTGGATATAAGTGAAATTTATGGCTGTGCTACCTGCGGTGTGAGAAGCAGCCCTGTGTCATCCTCCCCTCCTGGAGGAGGGGGGAGAGGCAAAATAAAGCATGGGGCAGAGCCTGTTGGGGACATCCATCTTCAAACAGCTCCACGGCGGCGCAGTGACGTTATGGAACATGCAAGGCAAAATTAAGAGCTGCAGGAGTTCGCGCTACTTGTGAGTTCAATCCAAGGCTGTCGCTAATTGTGTGATTACGCATCATTTTCGGAGGTGCTGATCTGCATATGCCGTATTTGCATAATGCTAATGTTGGCGGTGTTTTTATGAGAGCTGTGATGGGACTCAGGATGGGCGAGGTGCTGCACCTGGAAGTGATGGAAGCAGAGGAGGCCCACAGTAAAACAGGACAGCAGTGAAAAGTTGGTAACAAATCTCACAGATCTTGCAGGGCTGATCCTTCCCTTCAAATTCAGCTTCACTCCATCCACATCTGTATGGTTTCCTGCCTTGCAACAAATCCTGTATGGTCTGCCCTGGCACCCGGAGGTAAATCTGCCTTCCCTGCTGAGCTGTCAGTGCTTTGCAGTGGATCCTGATGTGCCTCAGCTTTTCCTCACCCTAAAAAAGACATTTTTCAGAAAAGAATGGTCCGGGTCGTCCCTTTTACAGGGCATTAATGCATGGACTCGCTGCTGGTCCCAGCCTTGAGCTAGCAGTGAGATATTTCCATTGCAGAGGCCCAAGGCAAACCTGCAGAGCACAGCATCATCTTCAAAGCTTTTAGTGACCAAAAAAATCTTCAAAGAGGCGCATCCTCCCATTACAGCGTGGTGCTGCAGCTGTATCCCCACCTGAGAACCATCTCTTTTCCTAAAACATTCTGGGGATTCTTTTTCTCCCTTACCTTTCTCATCCATTTCTCCTCTGTGTAATACTGAATTTCCTGCTGCCTTCTCCCTGCCCTGCTGGGTCACTGCTGCAGCCTTGCTTTGCTCTGGCACCAGCACTGCATACTGGGTTCTGCTGACCTCCTAGGAGCCTTTGCAGGCAGACAGACAGTGTGGTGTGAAGCAGAGCTGCTTTCTCCTTGCCATCTTCTTGCTTCTTCCCAGCCTCAATTTTTCTTGCTCACTTTTTGATGGAAAGTCTTTTCCTGATGGATAGTGCCAAGTCAATCCTTCCCCAGTTCCTGCTGTCTTCAGCAGGGGAGAAGAAAAAAACCTTTTCTTTTCTCTCTCCCCCTCTTCCATCACCTGAGTTTCCCAATCACTCACGTCACGATATCGCCCATCACCAGGCCTGCAGGATCTTTAATGAGCAAAGCCAATAAAGACAAACCCATCCTTCCTGAGCAGATGCTAACTGTCCTTTTTTTCATCGCTGCTTGCCTTTTTATTTTTTTATTTTTTATTTTTTTTTAAGAAGTCACCAGGACTGTTCAAAATAGGTGGAAAAAAACACTACACAGCTTTGATCTGTTCATGGTTCAGCTGGCTGCTGTGCCCCACTGCCTCCCATATTGCTCCTGTAAGGGAAACCAGAGCTGCTGCTGCAGCCCGGGGAGGCTTGGCTGCTGCTCCACACTCATCACCTACCGTTTCTCTTCCTTTCCTTTGGTGAAACGAGCCCAGAGCCTGCCCAGGGCTTCAGCTGTTCTCTGCAGGAGAAGGGCTCTTTATTCGGGCACTCAGGCTGCTTATGCCTGCAGCACTGGCAGTTGGGGGGGTCCAGGAGGCTCCGTAAGTCCGAGCTGATGGCACGAATCCCTACTAGGACTCCTTTGGCTCCAGGGTCCCTTAAAGCATCCATTAGCTCCTCGTTAATTAAAAGCCAAGAGTGCACGTGCACGCACGAATTGCAGCTGTGCGCATCCAGGAGCCATGCCTGTGAGAGCTTTTCTCCCGCAGGAGCTACAAGGCTCTCATGGAGACCCTCCCTCCACACTACGCAGTGCAGTGGGTGCAAAACATAAGAAGAACATTGTGGTGGCGGCTAGAAAATCACTGGAGCAGCCAGCCCTGCCTCCTGCCCTGTGCAGCTGCCTCCCTCATCCATCAGCCCTCTTTTATCCCAGCCCAGCCCCAGCACCCTCTGCACGCATGAAAAAGCAGTGAGGAACATTACACCACTTCCTGCTGGACTTGAGGACAATGCAAGGTGTAAATGGTGGAGGGAACATCTGTGTGATGGGGAACAATGCTGGGATGGCTGGGATCTGGTAGGACCAGGCAGGATGGCTCTGACAGGGCTCTGAGAACACTCACTGCTGGTGTGGACTGGGTGCCCAGCTGCCCTGGGTGCTGGTGGGGCAGGCAGATGTTGGGCAGGTGGCTCCTACAGCACTTTGCTCCCTTCTGAACCCATCAGCTTCAGCAGACAACCTGTCTGTGGTTCAGATGCTTCTCCCAGTTCCGCTGGGATGTGCTTTTCTTTTTGAAATGGGCCATAAAAACGTTCAAATGCCCATTGAAAAGAGCTGCAAATCAGATCATTCACATTCAGCAGCACTTTACAACTTGTGTGTAGGGGGTCTGTTTTAAAATAATCATTAGTTATAAAATCCTATGGACAGAAGAGGTGATTATTAAACCCAGCACAGATCAGCCCACCAGCTGGCAGGAGCTGGCACAGCTCTGCAGGGAGCAAACCCAAATTCACATGAGGACTATCGTGCCATTGCTGCAGGAGGGAGAGCACGGAGGGATGGAGCATAGGGAGGACCACAGCTCTCCACTCAATGAGAATGACTGAGTGGGCACCCAGAAGTCTGAAATCAGCTGAAATGAGGTGGATTCCTTCAAAAACGTGGGAGTTTTTTGGTTACTTTGGAGCTTTCCCTTAGAGCTGATACATTGATTTAGTGGCAGATGCATCCGGAGAGGATCTGCTTTGGGTCCTGGAAGAAGTAAGTGCAACTCAGGTGTCTCCACCTGAACCACATCAAGCTGCTCCATCACTCCCCCTCAGCTCACCCTGGAGCAGCAGCATGTTTGGAAGTCTGTATCTGTGCCATATTCAGGGCTACTGATGAGCAACTACAGCAATGTGCTCACAAATGTACGTAGGGGATCGTTAAGCAGAATTAAATCCAGAGCAGGGCTGCACCAGCTCCAAAATCATTGCACAGAGAGCTGAGATTCAACAGCCTCTGGGTCTGTGAGCTGCTGCTTCTCAGTGTGTTGTAAGCACTGTGGTCAATATTTAGGTCGCCTTTGGCTCTCTCACACCCAGATTGCATTGGCAAGCTGGCCTCCTGCTTCTCTGCTATTGATCCTCCATGACCCAGCTGGGAAGAGCAGGATGCAGCCTCCCAGCCAGCTGCTGCTGGTGCTGCCTGCCTCCGTGCATTGCTTTTCCACCCTCACCTGCTGCTCTGCAAGGAATCGAGGGGAAGGATGAGCACCTGCTGCCCTCTTCCCATGGAATGTCAGTGATAACTGCATGATTGCAGGCTGGAAGTGGTGTCAGAGAGCACAGAAGCAGGACTGGAGCAAGGAGTGTGTGAATGATGATGGGATGGGGTGGGATAACTGCCCTCAGGGATGCTGGAGGGCAGAGAGAGGGATTTTCCCACATGCAAACAAGCTTTGAGAGTGCTATCAGGGATGCTGCCGTGTGTTTCTTCCACCCTTCAAAACAGTTCTCCAGCAGATCCTCAGCACCATGCCCCACTGCCTTTGGGCTGCCCACCTGCTCGCATGTCCATGATGCAAACCATGTGCAAAACCTGCTGTGCGCTCAAACACCAGCCATGCTAGCGAGGATGACACCAGTACATGCAGAATGAACTGGAATATGTCTGCTGTTTATCCTTCCATAAAGGTCAAGTGACAGCAGATGACACCCAGTGGGTGATCTATACATCTCTGAGTTCATCAACTGGCAAGGTGGATGTCTCAGAGATGATAAATATATATTTATGCATGCAGTATAAGCCCAACATGTAGTGGCAATTAGGATCTAGAAGAGCTGGCAGGGTATTTTAAAGCAGGGAGAGGGAACAGTGTACATGTGCAGGTTCTCATATGTATTTATGTGCGTGCGTTCACACCAATCTCCCTGAGATATAACAAATTGATCCCTGCTGTTTTAGGAACGCGATTCCTGAATTGCAGACACAAATTTAAGTCCTTTCAATCTCCCGTGTTTGTCCTCAGCTCGGGGAGGCGGAGGGAGCTCTGTGACTCCATAAAGTTGCAGGAGCTGATGTGCCATGTCGGATCCGGCCCCGAGCCACCTCATCTGTCTCAGTGGCAGCGAGCAGCCTGCGAGGCTTCAGATTTATCCTCTGGTTTTGGCAGGCAATGAGCCTGGCTGCATCAGTCAGCCCACCTCAGCACCACGGAGTGTCCTGGGGCAGAATGCTCCAGAGATGAGCGGGGAAAGAGTGAAACCTCCTGAATTTGCCCATCTGACCACTATTAAAATCTTCCATCCCTATGCTGATGTTGCCTAGTGACTTGTTTTCCTCCTAATTGCTACTTGGATGGCAGCAGATCCTTCCATCAGGTTATCCAGCAAGATGCTGGGTGTTTTCCTGTGAGGCTACAATTAATTCAGGAACCACTGCAGTCTATGAATAGTTAAAACCATCTTCCCACATGATGTTGCCTGGCACTTCTCTGTGCTGATTCATGTCTCTCAGCTCATCACCCAAGGATGGTACCCACCTGGGTTTGTTCCCTTGGAATTCTCTCAAATTCCATTTCACTTGCATGATGTAAATATTTTTCAAGCCAGAAAAACCTGTTGCTCCAAAGCATCTTGTCTTTCTTACATGAAATGAGCTGAGTAAATACAGTTTCTAAGGTGTCACTCTTCCTATCAAAGGCCTTTAACTTCTCTCCCTTGCTTCTTACAAGAGATATAAGAACTGGTTGGTGGATACAGAATTCAGGATGGCATAAGGTGGCCCTATAGGACCATATAGGTTATGATCCAAAAGGGAATTCAGCTTTGGAAGTGATGTTTACAGCTCAAAATGGAAGGAGGGGCTGCTTGCCCGGAGGATGTGGGGAGAAGCCCAGGTTCTTCTGTGGTAGTGATGGGTTGGGGCTGAACTTGGTGATCTTAGTGGTCTTTTCCAGTCTTAGTGACTGTATGATTCTGTGATTCCTCAGAGGTCAAAATCCCCCCACCCCAACCCCTCCTGCGCCCAATGCAAATCGCAGTGAGCTTTGCCTTCCAGGTGCCTCAAATCAAGAGGCTCCTTTAGAAATGAGCACTGCTCAATTTACAGCCCTTAATTTGCTGCTCTGTGTGACACTTCAAGCCTTGTTTCAGGATACCTATGCAGCTCTGGCAACCATCTGTTGAAGTTCGATAGGCATAGCACCGTGGTCCTCAAGCATCTCCCCTCCAGCTATCCACCCCCAGATCCCCTGGAGAGGTGGGACATAGACGTGTTCCCCACGTCTGGGATTTTGGGAGATGCAGCTCCTGCTCGTGGATCAGCCCCTGCTCAGCATCCCAAGTGCTGAAGGTGGTGATTTACCAGCAGAGCAGGGTGGGACCCGGCTGGCTCACGCTGCTGCAACAGCTCTCTCAACGTGCCGAGTTGCACACACAAAGGCAACCCGCAGCAGGCATCGCGGGAGCTGTCTGCCAGAGCGTCTGGAAGCTCTTACTAATCAAAGCAACATTGATTACACCGAGTTTTGCAAAGGTTTCATTGCAGGGATGATGCAGAGAGCCTTTCAAAGAGGCAGGCTGTCAATCAGAGGATGGGGGATGTTAAACCGAGGCCAGAGATCCCGCAATATTTTTCTAGATTAGAGATTAACACGCTCCTAATTAATTTTGATGCTGCGCAATATGATAAAGTTGTGGCTTTTTTGTGATGCTGGGCTAGCTCATAATCCAATCTTTAATTATTATCTTTCCCTTTCAAAAAATATAGAAAAAGGCCTATTATGTTTTAATGCCAGTTGGACGGCGGCCGTTGGGAAGCCGAGGGCTTTCTACATCGATGGAAGCAGTAAATTTCAGGTCTTTCTTTTCATTTAATGAGCTGGATGGTCTGAAGCAGCCAAATGGCTCAGGTTGGGAGCTGTAACAGCTCCTGGAGGAGGACGATCATGGCTTTCCTGTCCCAGGCCCCAGCACGGGTAGCAGCAATGAGGGATGGAGACCTGATGTAGCCGTGCCCATGGGCAGTGCCAGGTGGGGAACAGCCACACAACAGCATCCAAGGGCTGGCTGGGAGCGATGCTTTAAAGTGCTCCACCTTCTTTATTTGTTAAAAAGGAGACAGAGAGGTGACTTGATTACCATGGCTAAGTACCTTCACAGGGAGAAAATACCAGGTACTGAAGGGCTCTTTAAGCCGTTGGAGAACAGCAGAATGGGAACAAATGATTTGAAGGCAGAGACAGACAGAAGTTAAATGACAAATGGCCTTTCACTATCAATCGCTCTCTTTTTTTTTTCTTCCAAAACATTGGGGATGCAAAACCATTTGGATAAACCACTGGGAAATGTGGGGACGTCAACATCTTTGCAGCAAAAAGGGGTTCTCTGGGGAGCACAAGTGTTTGTGCCCAGCACAAAATGCCAAGAGCTGCAGTTTTGCATTGGGTGCCCGTGGGATTTGGAGCACAGGCAAACAAGCCTGAGGACCCCAAAGCTACGCTCACACACTTTCCAAAACAATGCAACGAGCAGTTTTCCCATTCTGGCAATCTCAATGGCCGCCAGATATTTATCTTTATTTACTACCAAAGGCATCAGCAATGCTTTGGCTTTGCTTTCTCTCTGCAAACAAACAAACAACAACAACAACAAAAAAGGCGCATTTGCTTTGAGGGAAACTTCTTAACAGTCATGAGCTGTCCGAGAGCCGCTTCAGATGGCGGCTGAATAGTCTATCGCCCTCCTTTCAGAGCTCGGTCTTCTGGGTACGCATTTGTTTGCTTTTGTTTTGTGCTCAAATAAAGTTGTAGCTTTGTTCTCGCCTTTCCAAACGCCCTTTAGTATTCTAGGTGAAAAGTCTGGAAATAATGCTGGCAGCTTCTGCGAGCCTGATGGGAGCGAGCACCGATCAGACGGGCGATTCTCTGGCATTTTTTATTTACTAACAACAGGCTCTTATCTCGAGCTGTGCCCAGCTCTGGAAAAACTGCTCTCCAGCCCTCCGTCCCCCCGCGTCGGAGCTGTGATTTGTGTAACCGGCTGCGCCGTAATCACCCGCCTTGATCAGAGCTTCATCCCACTTTGCTCCCACCCGGCTGGATTTTTTGACTTGATAAATTGGATGGGGATTTTGGTGGGATCCCAGGGCTTTCCAGGCTGCTCGTTGCTTGGCTGAACTTTGTCAAACATGGGGTTGCAATGCATCTGGCACAGAGATGGGGCTGTGATGAGTTGGAGGGAGCCTGGAAGGCGTGACGGGTCCAGGTGCTGCCCTCTGTCCTGGGCGTGATGTGAGGAGGCATCAGGGCTCCCCAGCCAGAAAAAAAGACTTCTCTGACCTTCGCTTCTCTGCTCAGTAGCCGTGCCAGGAGCTGCTGCTGGAGGCCCAGCGCTGGGTGTGATGGACCGTGGGTCTGATCTGATAGCGGCGCTCGGATGCTCTTATGTGGCTGAGTTATGGATGTGCTGCTAATGGTGCAGCTGTACTTTGCCTCTCCTTCTATAAAAGCGCTCCATCTAAATTCTAATCTTTATCTCTTCCCTATAACCTACACACACTTACATGCATCTGTTGTATCTAAATATTTATTTGTAACACACCGGCAAAGGTCTTTTACCTGCTTATTTACTCTACTTTGAAGTATTGATCTATAATTACCCGTGAGTATCTTGCCTGTAAACATTTCCCTGCGTATGTACTTATAAATACCACTTACCTCTGAACATTACCCCGCATTTTCACCTGTAAATATACCTTGCCAGGAAGGACCATGGCAAACTTCTTAAATCAGACAAATGAGAGCCTCACACCAGAACATTGTGTGCGAGGCGGAGCAGAGCAGAGCTGTGCACAAAGGTTGGGCTCTGTGCTGAAAATTCGAGACCCATATTGTAGTTTCCATCCATCCCCTGGAGAGACAGAAGCCGATGCTAATTTTTTCAGTGGTTGACCTTAAACTTCACTTCTGTCATTCAGCGTGTCGTCAGGCGTAATTACTGAGTGCAGCAATAACAGGGAGCTGTTGATAACGATATTAATATGCTGCAGCTTTTGTCCTGCAGAACAATAAGTGTTTGTGTACATTAAAGTAGTACATGGATGAGATTGCATCCCCGGAATACAGGTTGGAGAAAGCATCCCCATACACAATTTGGAAGGGAATTTCTGCATGAGGGAGCCAAGTAAAACACCAGGTACTGGGGCATCCTTAATGATGACCTAGGACTGATGCTAGATAAACTCCAGCTTTCATCCGGAGGGGATAATTCATCAGTTAGGTATTCAATGCTAAACCCCTTTTCTTCATATCCATCTGGCAGCTTTTTCCCAAGAGGCGGCCGGTGCCAAATGCTTCGAGGATGCTGGAGGAGGTGAACAACCTTTAGAAAGGACACTGGAATCAGAGGGGTTGAGGAGGACCACAGCTTTTCATCAGCACCTTGCCCCAGTTTGGACTTTACCCTTTGGGAAGATATTTAACTTTGGAAACAAAAAGGATCTGGGGATGCAAAGGCTTGCCTTCTCTCCCACAGGCGTGCTCTTTTCTGATCTGACAAGTCCATGGGGAGATCTGCCTGAAGAGCAGCCCTGAGGCCACAAAGAAACGTGCAGCAGGTTCCTGATGTTCACCTTCAGGAGTGAGATAGGCTTCTCTTTAAGGTGATTTGAGGAAACAGCCTGGCTGGAGGCATTTGGAGGCCAAGACTGGGCTTCAGGGGTGCATCTGCCTTGCAAGGGACTTCCCCAGCCCACATCCACTGCATCTGAGATATTATGGGAAAGGCATTTTCTTTAACCAAGGAGTGGTTTTCTAGAGAAATCTCGGAGGTATATCCCATACAAACAGCTCTTCTCCAGAAAAACAGGACTCGTCTCTCCCGCAGCTCTGGTGCCCACAGTGGGTGCTCTCACCTCGCCCCATGCATCGCTCCCTGCTGTGGTGCTCTGGTTTCTGAACTGAAAAAAAAATAGGGGAAAAAGAGAAAATGTGGGTTTCCATGGAGACAACTGTTCTGCTCAAAATCTGAGGGCAGGCAAGCGCTGTATCTCATATTTTGATGCAGATGCTTGGGTTTAACTTCAGGGGAAAGGTTGGCTGAGGCTGGTGGCTTAGACCTGAGCACTTTGGAGAGGCATTTTTGTAGGACTCTGGTGTTTTCAGTCAAAGACAGGGGGAAAACTCACTTCAACCCTCTAAAAAGTGATTTTCCAAGGAAATGTGGGGATGGTGTAACTCTCTGGGTGAATAACCCACACCGCTTGGCTCAGGGTGTCTATAATGCAGAGCCATGTGGAGGACCCAGCCTATGTGCAGCATCTCCATTTGCCAAGAGGGAGAAGACAAGTTTCCTCTCCTTATTGTAAAGCACTTGAGAAGTCAGAGTTGCTTTGACACATCCAGGAGAACTGGGATGAAGGTAAAAGTGGGGGAAAAAACCTTGGGCCACACTATGCTTTTGCTTTCTACACATCTGCTCTTTAGGCGGAGACTTCACAAGCTTGGTAATGATGTGTTGGGTTCTTCAGAGTGGCTCATGAGCTCTCCATACACTGGGCCCTAATTGATTAGCTTTTCATGGTCTTGATTGCAGCAGCTTTAAGGAATTGTGGGCAGTGAGGAGCAGGAGGTGACAGGAAATGTTAGAACTTCATTTGGAGAGCTGGGCTAATGATTTGTGCGCAGGCAAAAATCAGAATTAATTCTCAGGAAAGAAATCCCACTTTGATGAAAGTGAGATATCAAACCTGCTAATGACATGTCAGACCAGGTGGTGAGGAGCTGCTGCTCAAGCTTTAACCGTTCGCAGGACTTAAAGCAATGCAGTGTATGATATAACACCAAGCCTTGAAGCTCATTTCCAAACATCTCCTTGGTGTCTTCTGAGAACCTTGCTGTAGGAAATGTGGACAAGTTGCCACCAAAACATCAGTAAAGGAGTGAAACACCTACAGAGCATGGGCTACTTCATTAATTTTGGAAAAGGATCTTATATTGGGCAGGGGGACAGTAGAGAGAAAAGGTGGAGGAGGTATTTGGTGGGAGAGCCAAAGATGGAGAAGGACAAGAAAAGGACTACACCCCCTGCTTCTGTACGTCCACATAGTGGCCCGCACTAACAGCTGGGTATACAAATATACATCCCCCAACTCACTGAGCCCTGGTGTGTGGGACCATCGCTTTTCCCCGTTGTGTTTTGTTGCTTTTCAATAGAAATCCAAGTGGGAAATTCCCCGTTCACCTGAGGACTCTCTCCTCCCCTCCCCAGGGAGAAGTACTTGCAGGAAGATTTTCCCATGGCAGTGGTCCTGAGCACCGACCGGAGAGAGGCAGCTCCTGAACTACCCACACACTGGGAATGGGAATGCTTTGTTTCAATAACATTTAACAGCGATTGCCTCGGCAACCTCTGGCCTGCTGTGATTAAATATTAATATGCTTCTAGTCCATGCTCTTACTCTGTTTTTCTCTCTGCTTTCTAAATGAAGCTGCGCACTCCTGGCCTTTCCTCAGAGCACAGGGTTGGTTTGGATGGGGTGCGGGAAGGAACCTGGGTTAAATCTGGTGGAGGTGGGTGATCAGGAGGTTTTCCAGACTGAGCTGGAAAACAGCAGAGAGGTGGCTCAGGAGTCTGTCTTTCCCACTCTTCTCTTTTTTTGAGTTTGTGCAGGGTGGAAATGGGTCAGACACTGCTGTGGATGGGTGCCCTTTAGTGTGGATGGGTGTCCCTTGACATGGGATGGGAGTCCTTTGGTACAGGATGGGTGTCCTTTATTATGGAATGGGAATCCTTCAGTGTTGGATGGGCAAGGCTTTGCCAGCATCTCCTTGGACCAACTGTTCTTCTGTTCCTTGAATCTTCCGTGGAGGGAGCAGCAAGTCAGAGGAAGGACTTGACCAGAAGTTTTGGGGCTCTCTGTATTTTCTTTATAAGGAGACTCCCCTTGAGGGCAACTTATCCCAAATTGTTTTTAATAAGGATTAGATGAATCGCGTGTTGAAGATATCTCCATCTAAAGGCAGATCAGAGGAATTCCACCCCAAACACCCACTGACTTCAGCAGGACTGAGTCGTTTCAGCCCCCTGGAGAAACCAGTGCCTTCATCTATTTGCTTCAAGTACCGAGATAGATTGGTGGCATTAAAAGAAAAACACTTCTTGGATGCCATTACTGACCCTGGCTCACCCAAGCTCCTCAGGCACTCCCAACTTTGCTCTGAGCCTTGTAGCAAAAAAAAAAAACCAACAACAAAAACTGGAGCTAGGCTACAAAGTTGCTGAACTCGGGGGAATTTAATAACACTCAGCCACCAGCAAAGCGATTAAGTGCCAGGCCCTAATTCTGTAAGTGCCTCACTGCTGGTTTTGCTGGGTGCCTTGCAGCACAATATAACTAATCTGCCGTGCAGCTGCGAGCGCTGATGGGCCGGGAGCGTTATCACATGGCAGCCTTGTTGAAACAGTAATGCTGGAATGAACTGCTGTGGGTTTTCTAATGCTGATAGAAGGGATGAGGGCAGTGGGTTGGTGGGCAGCTTGATGTATGCCACTGGGAGGGCTGAAGGGAGCTGCTCTGTATCTGGGAGTGGGCTGGGGAGAGGGAAAGGGGAGATGCTCTAGGGCAGGAGGAGGAGGAAGGCAGAGGAAGGGTTGAGTCTGGCTGGAGCAGGTCCAAACTTCTGCTCCTTTTCTACCCTATGGCTTCACCTTCATGTTTTGATTTTTGGACCAGAATGAGCTCTATTTCCCCTAAAATTTCATATATAAGATAATAATAATAATAAAAAACTCCACTAAACCAAACCTTTTGCTCTGGACATTGCAATGTTCCTGCTGCTCAGCACTGCTTTATGGAGACATTTCCTCTTCTCATGAAAACTCTGGATCTGTTTGCTCCGGGGCTGCCTCAGGGCTTTGCCTGCTCCCTTTGGTCCCTGGGCTCTGTTGGCGTCAGGACACAGAGTCCATCAGGCTCCCCGACTGGCAGCGATGCTTCCCACTGCCCCTCTCTCCCTCTCAGCAGCAGATCTGCTCGACCTTTAGATGTGAGGTCTTCAGAAATCAGCCAGGCTGATCCAGAATTTAATGCTGATTGAGGTGGTAAGGCAGCAGGCTGGGGCAGTTCGGAGCTCACACTGGCGAAAGCTTTCAAATGAACTTCCCAATCACAGTCTTATTTAATCCACGGGGATCATCCATTGTAGGTTTAATGGACTGAAGTGTGCGAGCAGTGGTGTCTCGCTGCTATAGCAGCTTTGGCTAAAACCTGAGCAGCTCGGCAGCACCATGCACCGAGCACTGCATCCCAGGGGATGTGCACTGCAGCACGGTGCATCCTGCCCTGGGTAACCCAGCCAGCATTATGGTCCAGCATCCCTACATCTCTTCTTTGCAGAAATGAATCTAATCTAACAGTGGGGTGAGAGCAAAACCTGCAGTTCCTTGGGGGAAACTGAGGCATTGTAGCAAACCATTCCATGGAAGGCTGTGGTTGAGTTTCTAGGAGAGCACTAATCCTTTTCAGAGCACTCTGGTGCCATGCAAAAAGGCTCTGCTCCACCCATCCACATACAGGAGGAGGTGGATGGTCTCTGTAATTCCCCTTGAGAACTTCCTCTCTTGCAACAGCCAAGTTGTTCACGTTCCAAAGAAATAATAATAAAAAAAAGGACAACAAAATACATCCACCCCAAACAAACATGTTGATTAGTGTAATCAGCTCTAATGAGGAAAGGGAAGCCAAATTCAACACTTCATGGTGGTGTTTGGGTTGGCTTATGGCAGGCAACCCCTGCTCTGCAATCCTGCTGTGTGCCACTGTGTTCAGGGGGCAGTAGGGATGGAATGGAATGGGAGCACACAGCCCTCAGCCCCACTGGTGTGGGGTTCCTGCTGAGCTCTATTTTCCTCCTGAGTCCTCTTTGTGGAAAGGCAATGGAGGGTGAGTCGCTGACTCTCAGCACTCAGTCTGAAACAAAAGGCAATGATTTATAATTTGTTGCTATTGTGCTGCTTCACAGAACTGTCATTGCAAGCCAGCCGTGGCAATTGGGCCTTTGGACTAGGAGACAGAATTGCTTTTCCTTCTATTTACCCAATAAATAATAATAATAATAATTGCCATAATAGCAATAATAAAACCCATCTATCTCCCCCCCTCCCCTCCCACGCGCATTGTGGCAAGCCCAACTTTCAGCCTCGGTTTATTTATTGGTTGGATTCGGGCTGGTTGACTTTAACATGCGCTGTCACCAAACAAATACCCCTGTGACATGCCAGGTATTAAAACCATCTTTCATGGATTCAGATCTTACAGGAGGAGCCATTGGAGCAGCAACAACTGGGCCTGGAGGCTCAGTGTTACATTTTCCCCCTCCAGTGAATTGCAATAGATTTGCATTCTCACTCAAAACTTAACTGGGGCTACCAAGGCTGGATCAAGCACTGGGCCATAGGAATTAGAGGGTTGCATCCACCTTTGCAGCAGAAGCATCCATTCATCCTTTGTATAACCCTGAACACAAGGTTGTAGCATTCATTCAGGCAGGAGCCAACAAACCAGCAGCAGCACAGTTGGCCCAAAGAGCATCATCAGCCTTAACAGGGTCTGGAAGTGTCAGAGTCAGGTTCCTTACTCTTAAAGCAGGAATAACAAGTGAAATGAGCTTGAAAACAAAACAGATCTCCTCTCTTAATAAATAAATAATAATAGCAATAAAAAACTACTAAGAAAGTTGGCTCTCCTGACTCCTCTGTCACTGAATTTTTTTATTTCTCTTTTTGTTCCCCCCGGAGAAATCATTTGAGGGACGGCTGCTGTCTCTCCTGCTGCTCCACTGCTCCTGTGAACAGCCAGACAGCTTTCACACAGTTCCTTTAATGGCCCAGCAACACAGATAGCGAATAAACCTAATGGGGAGCAGCAGCATTGGCTTCCCAGCTGATGCCATGCTCCCAGACGGAGCCCGGCTGACATTACAAGATGGTTTCTTCCAACGCATCCATCTGCCTGGGGGAATGATGGTCAGGAGTCATTGCTGCTGGCAAAACTGCATATTTATTACGGGAGATGAATATATGCACTTGTGCATAGTGAGGCATGCCCTGTCCCCATGGGGACGTCAGAGAGATAGGGCTGCTCAGCAGAGGAGAAGGGGAGAGAATGGACACGTGAAGTTGTTTGGGATCCCGGTGGGACTTTGCTACATGCAGGGTTTAATCAGAGCCTGGCAAACAGTTTTCCTAAGGGTTGGTGGGACAAGCTGAAAGAAAAGGGCCAGAATGGTGTCATTTCAAAGCGAGTGGGCAAAACGTAATCATACGCTGGAAGGACTAATCCCGGATTATCATCAGGGGTTGGAAGGGATAAACCATATCTAAGCACACAGCTTTCATCCCATGGGGCTGTGCAGCAATCACATACGGCCCCATGGAGATGCAGCCACCCCAGGGGTGTGAGTGGGGAGGGGACAGCACTGCCAAGGACGGGGGAGAGCTGGGGTCCCTCACTGGGGGAAATGCCTTTTCTGCCCTTCACCATTCAGGTCCTCCCCAGGGGTCAGCATTTGCTTGCTCAGTGCTCATCCCTAGGGATGGATAGTGCTGTGGGTGCCTTGCAGAGGTGTCCTCCCCTCTCCTGTGGCTGTAGGCTGCCCGGTGCTGTGCTTCTCCTCCAAGTTTTCTCTCCTTATCTCTTTGGTTCCTCTCCTGAAGTACAAAATGACCTCTCAGAATTTTCTCCTTTAATGCCCTTGTTCTCAAATGTTAATAACTGGTCAGTGACAGGCTGATTAAGCCTTCCTTCCTCCCTTATTTAGATTGGTGTCACTGCACCGGCTCTAACGGAGCCGTAAAGAACATTAACACCCAGTCGACACTGACAGGGCAAACTATTCCCTGGAAATTGATAAGGGCTTTTTCTGGAAACGAATTTGGCGCTGGCAAAACAAACGGATGACTTGAGTTCCATCCATCTCCCTTCCTTTAATAACTTTCATTTGTTTGGCACTATCTCCAGCACCGATTAATGTAACAAATGCTTTTTCTCCCAGCGGGGGGTTCTGCAGGAGTTTCAAGTCGACTGGTTCAACTTTTCTCCCCTTGCTTTTACCTCTTGGTGTGTGGGTGATGCTCTCCTTCTCCTCTGAGCAGGGCTGAGTGGTCAAACTGTGCCACTGCCCGCAGAAAACCAGTTTTTTGCTCGTAGCAGCATGTTTGCATCTATATCTGGTACCATCTAGATATCTACATCTGTATCTTCTTTACCTGTATTTATATCTGTGTATACATCTATGTCTGTCTGTATTGATATCTGTATTATCACATTCACACCAATACTACATATATTCATATCCACGTGAATTTGATCTATATCTTTATCATTGACATATCATCTATATCCCAATCGTTCCTATTAGAATCCATCCAATGTATCTACACCCACACCTACACTCCTACTCCTACTCCTATGCCATTCCCATCTATATCATCCACATCCATACCACCTATATGACAAAGCTCTTCAAAACCCAACTGGGAAGTACCCAGTATCTGCCCTTGTCTATGACATGGGTAGCAGGAGCCAAAGCTGCCAAATCTGGCAGCAATTGCTTTTCCCCTTGAAGCAGAGTGCATCCAGGAGCCCTGTTTGGGGAAGCAGGAGCTCAGAAGTATTTCTGGGGCTGCCATGAGGGAAGGAAGGACAAAAGGATCATAGAATATCCCTCAATCTGGGGCTAGTGGGCATCCACCTCTGCTTCCACATTTTTTTTTCTTGAATTATGGCTCTGATAGCCAGAAAAATATTTCACTTTCTCCTCCTTGGAAACTGAAAAGGTTTTTTCTGAAACCACACTGCCAAAGCAAACCCAAAGCTCCTACCAAGCAGCTCACCCCAGAGAGATGAGGCACTCCCATGGGCTTACCTTATTCCACAAAAAGCTTTGCATGAACTATTAGAAATGCTCCCTCAATGGCAAATCAGGTCTTGGGGGGTGGAAGCATCCACGGCCTGATACACACATCTACCCTTCCTTACCCTCTGTGGGTGGGAGTGCTGCAAAAGAAAGAGATTTGGGAAAAGATGCAGATGACGGGGCTTTTATCCACCAAAAGCCAGTGGCACGAGAAGCACTGAGTGCACAAAGTGCAACCCCACATCCCTTGCGAAGGCACAGCCTGATCCTTCCCTGGGATGGGTATGAGACACAAGCCTGGTGGTTTTAATTACCACCAGCATAGAAAGGAGAGGGATTTCTTTTACAGTTGGATGAGTGCTGCATGGGGCAGCAGTGAGTTTTTCTTCTTAATGGCTGCATCCCACTGCTTGGATATAATCTCTTCTCCAGCAAGAAACGCATGTCACCTGAAAGCACACACAGCAACATGCTGGCATTCAGCTTCAGGTCGGCTGCACTCTGACCTTGCTAAATCCAGATGGGATTCTGACTCCTCCTTTGGGCAAATACGAGGTTTTTCTCCTGCTAATGCAGCTGCAGCCCCACTGCAGCGTTTTAAAACACGCGTGCCCCTCACCAAGCAGCAGCTGCAATATAGAAAGAATAAGTGCAAATGGGAGGAGAGAGGATAAACTTGGTGCTACAGTTGAAAAAAATAAAAGGAGGTAAGTGTCTGTATAAGTGGCTTTTCATAAGAGAGAATAAACCCTAGGCTTCAGGCAGCTGTCAGTGCTTTGCAATAGGGGCAGGGGGCTTCAATCCCACTTGGACATGAACCCCCAGCGGTGGGATGAGTGCCTGCATGGGTCTGGAAAGTGGAAACCTCTCCTGAGGAGAGATGAAACCTAACCACGAGTGCTTGTGGTTCTCCAGCACAAAGAAACTGGGTGCTTGATCTCTCGCCCCCATTCCTGAGCCACTGCTTTATTTGCTGTGGCAGAAGGGCCTTGCTCATTCTTTGCTGATACTTTGGCACTCAGTCGCATGCAGAAACAAATGCAAAACTGAGGCAAGGGTGCAGGGGCAGCTTCAGACTTGTTTGGATTTTGCTGTACATCAGGAGGCATCCAGCTCCATCCCTGTCACTTTATTAGAATGGTACAAGAAGAAATCCATCCTCCCATTTGCTTTCTCAGCACTGGCTGCCCCTGGAGCAGCAGGAAGGTGGGGGCTGCACACCCACGCAGCACTGCCCTCTCTGCCAAGCACAACACCAGGGGGATATGGAAATTCATGCCAGAAAACCCCACAGCATGAAGTAAAGCTTTGAATCTCCACTGCCAAATGAAGAAAACTCTATTTTGATGCAACTAAATAATCACAACTCCAATCTTCATCCTTTGTAAAAATCAAGTAATTGCTCCAAATAGGGATGATTTAGAGCCAAAAATCCTAAGAGAAGCAACAAGTGCAGTTTTGAGCCCATAGCTTTGCTTGTGTCTCTGTGAGGAGTTCTATTATGAGAGACAAGCTCAGTATTGACCTCAGTGCAGAGCTGCACAGGGACCAGTGCTGCTGTGCTCCTCTGATTTCTCATCCATGGCAATGAGACCATGCTGAGTCTGAGGGCAAGGAAACCTCAGCTTGTATCAGAAGATATGAGCAAGAGGACCTACATCACAAGGAAAACAAAAATCGATGAAGAAACATGGAGATCCAAGTCACAGTTCCTCCTCCAACTGTTCTGAGGGCAAATTTTCACCTCTTGGTGCCACAAATGCCAAATGGGGGATTGCTGTGGCTGATAAGTTTTAGTACAAGACATTCATGTATGAATCAGGACTCCAAATAACTTCTGTCCAGGTTGAAGAGAAACCTTCCTGCTCCATTCAGCCCTTGTGCTCTCCACTTTGGTGTCAGCAGCTGTGAATGCCTGTTCTGAGCTCCAGTTCCTTCACATCTGCAGACAGCAGATGTTATATCTGCTATACCCTCATGTCCAGAAACAGAAGAGTTAATACCATTAGATAAACAACGCAAATGGGAGATTTCCACATTTTTTTTCCTAGCTCAGATCTAAGTAGAAACCTTCCCTGTTTCTTTCCTCCTGAACTGCAGCCTGCAAATTCTCCTTCCACACTTCCTGGTACCAATAACTCATAGCAGGTAGTAGGAGATGGGATCTGGATTTGATTACTGATCTGATTTAGCCTGTCAACCTGTGTCTCCGTGCAGAGATTGCAAGTCTTTCATGGACAATCTGCCATGGAAGAGAGGAGCTTAAGGAATGATTTATTCTGTAACAACAGCAATAACAATAACTGAGCTGCTGAATGTGGGCAGCATCCAGCACGGGTGTGCCGACATCACTCCTCTGCTGTAACACAGCAATAGCAGAAGATGCAATTCAAAGGGGAGGAATCTGAATTTCAGCCAGAGGCCAAATGCCTCCAGCATCTTCTTTTGGTGTAAAGAAAGGATATGGACATTATTCCTTTGCTGTGATGGTTCAACCTGTAATCGGGGTAAGGTATGTTGGGAAAGCAGAGTTTGAGGCTGTGCTCCACTGCAGGTTTTCACTACAACCTCTGCCAAGTCAGTTATCTTCTCCCTTTGCTGTCCCTGCAATGAGAACAGCCGTGTGTCACCTTGCAAGGATCACTGAATGATCTGGAGGCTGTTCAGGCTTCAAAGAAACAAGTATGGTGAAGAGATAGCAAACAGGCTGTGCACCAAAGCAAGCATTGCCTCTGTGTGTCAGTCATGGGAACAGGCTGCGATCAGATGGCAAAAATCTCATTCTTTCACCATTCAAATGTGAATTTGTTTTGTTATTCAGGGAAGAGTGTGTCTCACCTGAGAAGTCTTGAGGATGCCACATACTGATTAAGTGCTAAGAGAAGCTCCTAAAAGGTCATTCAGCACTGCCTGGAAAGGCAGTGAGTCAGCAAATGCATCGCATCCCATTGCTCTGTCAGCATGGAGTGACAGCATGGGGACCCTCATGATGGGCTCTGTGGGTGTCCCCTACCCTAAGTCATATCACCAAGGTCTTCAGTAGCATCAGAGATGACTCCCAAAGAATTTCTGAAGATCCTGGAAGTCTCAGTGAACCTCATCTCCAAAATTCTTGTTCCCAAGCAGCAACATTTCTCATCACTTTATCTGAACGCATGCCAGCCGAGATATTATCACATTGCATTTGTTACAGCCTCACTACCCACTCAGAAGAAGATGAGCATCTTTTTGTGTATCACAGCCAAATCCTTTCTTCCTCCTCCTCATGGAGACACATCCCCCACCAACTCCACTTCTTATGGTCCAACTTCTTTCCGCTATCAACTCCTAGAGACATTTGCATCCCCAAGCAGCAAGAGATGCAGCCACCAGATCTCTCCCTCTACACTCACATCACCACATTATCTTTTAGATTAATTAAGCTCAGCATTCAGGTGGACCATTGCAGTGAAGCTCACTGTCTCCTGGGCATTTCTTCGCAGTTGTGTTTGCCTGAGAGTCAAGTCCAGAAGAGTTCCTTGACCCCAGCTATTGCCCACACCTCTGCTCCATGGAGGAGACCTCTGCTGGAAGGAAAGCTAAGGAAGCTTCTTTGCTCAGATACAGGTGATGAGAGGTCTTGGTTTCTTTGTACCCACGCAGTTGCTATGCCTCAGTTTGCAAATCAAGCCTCAGAAAGAAACTTAAATATTTCCATTCTCAAGTGAAGGACAACCTTCACCCACCTTGGTGTCAAGGAGATTTAACTCAACCCCAAATGATCCCAACCCACTTCACTCCCTGTAGTCAAGGAGATTCTTTCCTCTGGAGGAGCTGCATCTCAGGTACACTTGAGCTTCTCACAGAGAAGGGCTATGGGAGCTGTGCTCACGGGTGTAAGTGAGAATCCAGCTAATTGAAGTGCCCTGAGCATTGTGAGCTCTGGGTTATTGCGTTCCTTCTGCCCAGAGCTCTGCATCTTGCAGGTGACACCAAGGATAAGCATAATTCCTTGCCATACCAAGCATCCCATCATAGTGTTAGGGGCCCACAGCTGCTTTCCACTACTAACCCAAAGAGCTTCTGGAGCACATTTCTGATGAAATTTAGGGAATTACTCTGACAGTGGGATTACTTCAACTGGCTGAAGAGGAAGAAAAAGTCCCTCAGACTTCTCCTGCCAAAGGGCTTGTTTTCCTTTTTCTTCAAAGGGCCAACCAGAAGTTTAATTAATTGGCAAGTCCATAAATAACACTGTAAAGTGATGGAAAGTGCTAGAATGACAGCAGAGTAGCAGAGTCCTGGGCTGCAGCAAGTGAGGATATGTTCAAATGCAACAACTGTGGGCACAAAAATACAAAAAAAAGAAACTGCTTACCTTCAAAAAGCCTCAGGTATGCAGGGACCTCCAGCAAGACCCCCTCCTCTCCACTGCCAGCCCTTAAATGAGGGCTGGGAAGAGGTGGATCCTGGCTCCATCCCTTCCATCACTCAGTGCATTGCATGCACCTGAGCTGCCCTGGGTTGGCCCTGCCTTCCTAACAGGTGCTTCATCACTGCTTCAGGCTGTGACTCAGCGTTGCTACTACACCATATCCAAACACTTGACCTCTCTGCCTAGTAGGCAGTGCAGTCCCTGGGGGGTTCATGATGCTGTGTTTCTGCTTGCTGCCCTCCCCAGCTCTGCACCCCCTGCCCGCTGGGTCCCCTCCTCCTGCTTCAGCCATGGCTTCAGCTGTACATCCTTCAGCTGTTCCCCATCTCAACATGAATTATATATTTTTCTTGCTGGGTTGCAGAAAATGAAAGAAAGTAAAAAAGAACAAAAAAAAGCAGTTTTATTTTTCCAAAAACGCACATTTTCTCTTTTGTCTCCAACTGAATAGCAGTCCTTCCGTTAAGTGCAGCTGTCTGCGTGCCCTGCTGCACACAGCGGTTGTTTGCCTGTCCCACCTGTATTAATGGGCTGCACTGTGGTCTCACTGCAAACCTTCTGCAGGGGGTCTCACCTCTCCATTTGCCCCTCTGAATCCAGCCTGTATGGAAACACAGCCTTTTGCAAATAACTGCACTCTGAGAGGATAAATGGGAGAAAGGGACAGGCTTCTTCATTGGGTGAGGTAATTATGCTGACATCATTTTAATGACAGCAGCAAAATGAGAGTGTGCCCCAATCCCTGGTGCAGTGGGGAAGGGCATTTCCCCTTCCGCAGTCATGATCTGAGTTTGTAAAGCTGGAGAGTGGCATTTTTAGATCTTCCCATTGCTTTCATGCTCTTTTGGAGAGCTTTGCCCGTTCAGAAAATGGCCAAGGGATACAGGGATGCTGGCATGCTCCCTGCTAGGATTTTCTTGCAATTAATTGCATTGCAGCTTTGGTTGTTCCCAAAGCTCTTCCCATTCCCACAGCTGAAGCCCCCCTCTAGAGCAGCTGCGCTCCCCAGCTTGTGCCAGGCGGACACTGAAATAAAGTCCGAAACCGAAAGAGAGAGAGAGAAAAATGCTTTCCTCTAAACAAAATAAACCCCCGTTCTGTATCTGTATGTATCATAAAGGTGCAGGGAAGGGCACGAACACCATTTTTATTTTTTAGATGTGCAGTTCACATTTAACCCGGTGCCATCTGTTTCTCCAGTAGCTCAGCAGCCTGAGATGCTCCTCTGCAGTAGCAGCTCTGTGCTGAGATCACTCCACTTCCATGCTGCTTCTGCACTGCAGCTCCTGGGTGGGATTTTCCCCCTTCAGTTGTGTCCTGTCCCAAAATGCCCCCTGGGAGCAGGCAAACATGTGCCTTTGGGCAGTGAAGCCTTCAGAGCCCCCACATCTGGGGTTCATGTGGGACTGTGGCTGTGTGAGAAGATCTGAGCCTTTCAGGCTCCCCCACAGGGCTGAGATGGGTCTTCCTGATGGGGACCCTTCAGTGTCTCATAAACATTATATCCCACCCATGTGAGACATCATATCTCCTCCTTCATCCCACGGCCTGCTGGTAGGTTTGGTGTGAAGCCCTCCTGCACAATTCCATCCCCATCCAAAAATTTCTCTTCTGTGGAGACCTGGAAATGTCCCTAAAAGCAGGTCCCTGTCCCACATGGGGACCATGCAGCCATGTCGGCCACCTCCTCACTTATCTAACATGCCAGGGGCATGTGTGACATGGCACAGAGCAGGGGAAGCCACCGTCCCTGCTGTTAATTAGCATGGCTCATTATTAACTAATAACGAATGGATTAGTCAGCATGTGGAAAGAGGCTGAGCAGGGAAGGGCTGAGAAAGGCCCCGGTTGTGCTGCTGTCTGCAGGGCTCAGCCTGGTGTTTTATTTATCTAAGGGCAGAGAGGACACAGAGCTGGAGGGGCTCCTTGTTTTTAATATCCACATGAACTGGAGCAGCATTTCCAGCCCCTGGCTCATCCTCCTGCACAAATCCGCCTATTCCCAGTGCTGACAATGAAAACCAGGGTTGGAATTGTCTTAAGCAGGGAAAGTCTTTAGGAATCTTTAATTAAATGGCATCTGGGGAGCAAGGACTGATGAGAGGTGACAGGAGGAGTGGTGACTGCTGCCTGGATGTGACCTTATCACACTGCTCAGGCTGTTAGTGCTGTGGTCAGTGGATTCCTTGTCTGCTGCTGGTCCTGAAATTGGAGCAACGGGGAAATGGATGCAGGCTGGCTTTTGTCTTGGAACAGCAGAGCCAAGGATGTTCCATTTCCAGTCAAAGGCTGCGTGTCCAACCCCAAAACCCAAACCAAAGGGTTTTGAACATGAAGCATCACTCTTTCTTTTATTTTTTTATTTGTGTTTTTTTTAGATTCAGAATGGCAGTGTTAGCTGCGAGAAATGTTTCACCAGAACAGCTTGACATTGACATTTTTCTTTCTGCATGCATTCATTTCCCACTATGCACAGACATTTCTCTCCACGTCATGTTTATATATATTTGTTCTCAAGATGTTGCATTCCACCTCGGCCTTTTGTGACAAAGAGTTCTGGGGGGTTTTCCTTTTTCTCTGACTTGTTTTTTTTTCCCTGCCCTCCTGCAGCAGTTCTGGGAATGTCCTTATGGATGCTCCCATCCACATGGCTGTTCCAGTGCTCCAGAAATCCTCCTCCTCTCTGTAGCTGCTCTTGTATGTCCGATGTCCATACTGTGCATTGTATTGCTCAGCTGTGGCAGTGGGATCTGCCCCTGCTCCCAAACCTGCAAGGCACAGGATGCATGGTTTGGGCCGTTCCACCATCCCATCCCTGCTGCACCCATTGGCCTCTGCATCCCTGACCCTTACAGGAGACCTCTGGGACAGATGGAGACTCTGGGGATGCAGCTGGGATGGAGAGCTGAGGGCTACGCGGGGAAGAGGCCGCGAGATAAAAACATCTCTTGCTTTGCTTCCACACTTCACTGAAATCTTTGCACATTGCATGCTTTGCTGGGAGTGATATCAAACACGGTCCAGATCTGCTGGAATATGTCCAGCAAAAAAAAGAAATAGAAATAAAGAAGGAGCGATGCGTGCTCAGAGCAACGAGCGCTTAGAGGAAGGCAGGCATGGGGAGAAGGGTGGAAATACAGAACCCTCCCAAAGGGAAACCTCGATGCTTTGGGGGCAGAGAAAGCTCAGAAAAGTGTCAGATCAATTGCACTCCGCCGCTATGTTGTGTTTGTTTAATGCTAACAGCAGGCAGGAGGGAACAGCTCTGGGTAAAGCTGCCGCACACCACGCACAATCTGACGATGCTAAAGAGATTATCGGAGCACCAGGAACTCCGTCATGGCTGGAATTAGCCAAATAAATCATTGCAAACCATTCCTCCGATGCTTTCAGCCCTTTGTTTCTGGTTTATGAGTTGCTCACAGTAGCACTTGGATCTTCACAAACCAGTGGGTACAATTCTGAATTCGGTGTGGATTCATGGCACGGAATGAGACATTTAAAAGTTCAGTGTCTGATCCAAGTGAGACATTTAGGCTTCTTCTTTTTTGCACACAGGGACCTTTTTGTAGTTCTTTAACAAAAGCCTGATCTGATATATTTTCATTGATTTTCTTGCTCCCAAAAAACCCCAGATTTTCAATAAAAACCTCTTTTAAGCTATGAAAAATAAAAATAATATTAAAAAAAAAAAAAAGCAGCCAAAGTGGTTCGGGTGAGAAGGTTATGAAATATCCAGCAAAACAACTTTCCATCATGTTTCTGACGCTCTTCAAAATGTTCCTCTCTTGCTAAGAAGCAAAAAAAAAAAAAAAAGGCAGTTTGGGGATCAGACCCATCCTGTCTCTTATTTATTCCATGTTTCATTTGGGATTTGTTGTAACACTCTGTGCTGCTCTGTGGTTGGAGGGCTGAGCCCTTTTGCAGCCAGCAGCATGTGATGCTCTGCAGAAATGCAGCCCAGTGTGGAGCCAGGCTGGAAGGAACCATACAGCACCCAGAGCTGCAGCCCCTGCAGGAGTGATGAGGAGCAATGTGTTTTGCAGCGTATTTACACCTGGAGCTGGTTGCCTCCTCTCAAGTGGGATGAAGGTGGATGCTCTCCAAACATTCTTCTGCTCTTATTCACTGCAAACTATGGGGTGCTCCCACCCTTTTGACCCTTACAATCTGGAAATGTCTCATTTCCCCTTGGAAAACTTTATGGAAAACAAAACAAAACATTCTGGGGGGTCGTTTTAGTGGGTTATCAATCAGGGAGGAAGGTGGCCAATGGCACTTTGGAGGAAAAGCCTGAGGAAAGTCCCCACCATGAGCTGCATGGTAGCTTTCTGCAGAAGGGGACATGAGCCCTGCAGGTCTAATTAAGGAGAGTTATTATTTCCCTGCAGTGAGTGGGCTGCAAAGAGAGCTGTGCCTGTCTGTCCCTCTGCTTGGTAAGCTATGATATCTGGTGATTTTGTTTCAAGCAGCTTCATGTGCTGGTTTCAGTGCCAAACTCCTTCCTTGGAGAAGGCTGCGATGCTCTTGGCTTCAGGGAGCAAAGTGAAGAACACAGAACATCTCCATGAGCTGCTGGGCCTGGCATTGCCTCGCTTCCCCAAAATCAACCAGAATGTGCTTTTCTCAATTACAAATGTAGCTCTGAGATGACAAACATCTTTTGCACCCAAGGGGTATCCAGAGGCTCGGTGTGAGCTGTCTGAACAGCATGGTAGGAATGGGATGCTGCTTCCAGTTCTCACATAATTCTGATGTTTCCATTAGGGCTTCCCTCGCAGCACTATGTGCTGAAGTGCTCATTAGCAGGAGGGAAGGGAGAGCAGCGTCAGCAGCACCAATTCCCATATACTGGTCCACATTAGGCACATGCATGTTGACCACAAGAATAAAAATACGTGTTGAATAGCCTAAAAATTCAGACAAGCCCCCAAGAATCTGTGGGAAAGGTGGTTTGACTCACAAAGCCCACAGGCTGGAGGTTTGGGGGCTTTTCCCCTCACACGAGCTGAGTTTCCCTGCAGCGTGCCATAGCCCAGGGTGTGATTAAAACAAATGCCACCGCAGTGCCTCCTCTCAGCCCAAGCACTACTGCTGAGGGATGCTCAGCCATCCAGCAGCACAACAGGAGCCCTGAGCACACCGTCACCCTCCAGCACGCCGGCAATGGGGTCGCTGGGGCTGCACCGCGCGCTCTGAATTGAAGCAGCCGACTGTGAAATAGGAATTACTGACAGCTCTTAAGTATATCAAGAGAACAGCCCTATTCCTTAATACAGAGCCACTAATAGACATCTAAAGACCTATAAACCAGACAATTCCTCTATATCATCCTAGTTAAATCAATGTAGTTATATTACCCTCATCATTTTCCCTTTAACGTTTATTACATTTTGCCACTGTAATTTATTTTTTCATATCCATCAGCCGATTAAAGACTTTATTCTGAAGATACACACATCCTTGTGACCTACTTGAAGCTGACCTAAACTGTTAAGTAAAAGCAATTTGGTGGAGGAGGTGAGGGGTTTATTTGCCCTTCCTCTCTCCCTGTTTTTTTTCCCCTTTCACTCACACTGAGAGCATCGGGACGTCCCATCCGTGTCCTTGCAAAGTCTTTAGTAAGATTTGTCCTACTTTTAAGGCAATGACAGCCCAAAGCTTTGCCTTTTTACAGCGCTGCAAGGAGAACTGTGATGCCATTTGAGCACTCAAACACTTGTCCCCCTTGTTACAATGGGAAAAAAGGAGCAGCTATTGCATCCACCTGTTGGAAGGCTCTACAAGGTGGAGGAAAACACCTGGAGGGGCAGAATCCAGACTGTGCCCCACAAAACACTGGGTTCAATCCAGTGCTTCTCCCTCTGCCCAGATTTGCTGTGACCTCTTCCTCTCCTGCCTTGACCAGGCATTTTGCTTTTATTCATTCCTCTGCTTGAATTATTTAAGCATCCCCACTTAGGCATTTATGTGTCCGGAGCCACTCCTCTTCCTTTATTTCCAATGAGTATCATCTTTCACCCTTTAGCCTTATGCATACCAATGCTCCCATGCTATTAGGTTGATTTTCTTGTGGGGTTGTATTGCTTTTTTTTTTTTTTTTTTTTTTCCCTTTATTTTCTCCTCCAAACTACCTAAAACCAAGGGAAAAAGCTGCCCAGAGCCTGCCAGGAAGCCAGTCCCATGGAGGCCCTGAATGGGAAACCCAAAGCTCTTAGATCTGATGATGCTGGATGTGGCTCTCCATTGGGAACAACAGCGTTTGGGGCTGGGAGAGACCATGTGCTAGGGACCTCTTTATTTTATTTATTATTTATAATAGCCTCTTTGCTACTTTTTATTTATTGCTGTAATTAATGGGCAAATCCATCAAACTCCTTTCTTCTGCTTTGCCCTCTTTGAAAAACAGCCGTGCAAACGCAGAGCAAAGAGCTTTACTGAGAGAGGGAAGGCAGGCAGCTTCCACATCCCCACACTGGGAGGAAGCAATACAAAAGCACTGGCAAACCATCAGCCAGAAGCTGCAGCAGGGCAGCTCGTCTCTCCCAGCTCCTCCTGCTCAGGGCACTGCAGCCTCACTGAAGCCATCCTCACTCATCCCGGCCCTACAGCTGGGACGAGCTGGATGTTTTCCAACAGCGAGCGGTGAAGGGACATACATGGATGTTACACACAGCAATGCTGCTCTGTTCTGCACCAAAATTCTGCTTTCTGACTCCCAAATTGGTCAAATAAGAAGTTTGTGTTGACACTGAGGAGTAAGTAAAGTTTTGCCAACAATCTGAAATTGGAAGTTAGTTTCCTTGGGAACTAGATTTATCTCTTCCCTCGTACATACTTAATACAGCCCATCACAGAGAGGGCACTTTTCATAACCAATTGATGGGGAATTGTAGGATAAATTATGCATCCTGTGCCCAGCTGCAACTCAGTGCTGAGTTATAGACTTCTCCATCCTGCTCTGGTGCGTGAGAACCAGACAATGAAACCCTCCTGTGCTCTTTGGAAGCACCAGAACCGTTAGGGCTGGAATTACTGCTGGGCAAAGGGCTCCTTGGGCTTTGTGCAGAGCAGATCCCCTCATCCCAGCAAAGCAGTGGCACTGGGGGTGAGGATAAAGAGAAGGCAATATGCTGAAGATGAGGGGGGAGGATGAAAGTGCTACATTTAACAGCTATGAAATATACATAGAGCTCTCGCAATGACTGAGGGCAGCTCTGGCCACGATTTTACAACCCCAGCGAAAAGCTTTCAATCTGGCTTGTAAATCACGTTCTTAAAATTCATTCTGTTTAAAATATTAATCCCACATGTTATTAATAACATGGGGAAGAAATATATATTTTAAGTGAGGTTTTTTATCATCTGACTATCACTTTAATTCGCGGTTTGTCCTTTTCAAGAAGAAATCCATTCTGTGGACATTGTTATAAGATAAAAACTTAAATCACGCTCGCTGTTGAATTTTTCATCTGAGCCTGATTCCCTATTAATAACTTATTTTTATAAAATAATAACGTGCCCAGCTTAGAGGGGGGGCTGATAAAAACAAGGCTCGTGTAGATTTTAAATAGGACCTCAGCCACCCTTGACTTCATTTTGAGCTGGATAAGTTGCTGGCCACTTTTGTCACCCCGTCGCAATGACTGCCTTGGTGCCTGGTGTCACCAGGATGCCATCCATCTCTGCCTTCCTGAGGTGCCAATGAGACAGGTGGGAAATGCAGCCAAAGCATCAGGCAAGGGCAATGTTAAGCTGAAGAAATAAAAAATAATCGAGCATCGCTTTCCCCTTGACTTATCTGCCTTGGCAGAAGTCCGGTCCTGCTGTTCGGGAAGCATCTTCCCTCTCCCCAGCTCTCCCAAGGGATGCTGCCAGCCTGGGCTGGAGCTCAATTTCCTCTCTCCTTCCAATTTGCTCCCCATAGTGCCTCCCACTCCCACGCTCCATTAGTTGCCACTGCAGGTAATGCACCTGCTGCTGAACCCGCAGATCCGTCTGCATTCACTTTTACCTGAGGACGGCTGGGCCCCCACCATGCAAACCAAACAATGACTTTTAATTAAACTCGCAGCCATGGGGCTTTCATTGCCAGCATTATGCAAGCAGAGCCTGGCGGTGCTCATGAGCTCCCTGCTGCCCACAAATGCTGGCATTCCACTGCACCACTTTGCCAAGAGAAGTGTATCAGGTCTTCTCTACCCCCACACTGTTCCCCGCTGCCCTATGGGCAGTGCTCAACTTTGGAGCACATGGAGAATGAGGGAGTGCAGCTTTGGTGCACACATGGCCACACCAAGCAACCCCAAAGTCGTGCACTGTGCTCCTGGAAAGGCACACAGTGTTGTGCAAGTTGCAGAAACAGGGGAAAAGGGCACAATATTCACTGGTGTAAGAGAAAACTTGGGGATGATAGCAGAACTGGCAGCACCCCAGCACCAGGAGTCCATGGCTTTTAATTAAGTAAGTTCAGAACAAAATTGGCAGGGTCTTATCTGCAGCTCACACTTCCCTGATGTGAATGCACCACAGCACCCCGTCCTGCTGTGGGAGGGAGGGGATGGGACGGGGGTTGCATTGGGGACACAGCTCAGGGCACACACAGCACTGCTCCCAGTCCAGATGGGCTCATCTCATTTTGTTTATGATGAAGGAGGGTGGCTTGGGATTTATTTCCCCTTCCTTAAGAAAAAAAAAAAAAAAAAAAAAATTAAATAAATCACATTCAAAGCTGTTTCTTTCTTTCTTTCTATCTCCATTTTTTTTTTTTTTTTTTCCAGCTGCCCCAATTATCCCATTTGTTCAAAGCAAAATCTTGCAATTCGAGGCAGTTTATTTATTCTGCCCAAGCCGTGTTTACAACGCCGCAGCGGAGCGGTGGGGTTGAGTTAAGCGGTGCTGGGGGTTGGGGCTGGGCTGGGGAAAAAAAAAAACAACAAAAAACACCCAAAAACCACAAAAACGAAAGGAAGAAAATTAAAAAGAGCAATTTTAAAAACGCAGACATCAAAGGCATCATTTATATTTCAAATCATGGAGAAATAACTTCATAATGAGGAATCATAACGGGAAACTGAGCACTCCAGCATCATTACAGCTCCAGCTTCAAAACCCTTGCATTGTTCTTGGTGAGAGGGGAAAAAAGACCTGAACGAGTCAGGAAATGAGAGGAATGGGGGACCGTTGCACTCAGCTGTTAATCCTTACAGGAGAAGCTTGGCGGTCGGAGGGCACCCTGCCAAACTGCACACCCTGCTCAAAGCACCCTTCTCCACTCTCCTCCTTGGGTGATAGGAGAATGGGCTGGGGGTGCTGATGGCCCTGCGGTGCTGCTGAGTATCTCCAACCCTAACTGGCTTTTTGTTGGGGTCATAACAAAGGGTTTTATCCCAGAGGTTTGGTGCTGCTCATTGCCACATGCTCAGGAAAGCGTGATAAAAAGCAAAGCACCTTTTGTTGCTCCACGCAACCATGAGTAAAAGACAGGGGAGCATTGTGAGGATTAATTAGTTAATGTCTGTAAAGCATGATACGGCAAGCCAAGTATTACTAATACTGTCCCATTCAAAAGAGAGCTCCGTGCTCATGATTAATTATTATTATTACAACCACTTTGGCAGCAGTAGGGGAAAAAAAATAACGAAGGGTTTATTTGGAAATGAAATGCCCAGTTTCCCCTCTGGAGCACTGGGGAGAAAACAGATAGTGCTATTTGCAATGCCCAGGGAAGCAGCTATGAGGAGATAAGGGCTTCTTGGGAAGAAGGGACTGCAAAGGCAGAGGCAGGAGGAGCAAAGCCCTCCTGGTGCCTCTGTGCAGAGCTGAGCATCGGCCAGCAGAGCCAGTTCAGGAACCTCGAGCATCCCAGGAAAGGCTCAGAGTGGTGCCAGGATGCAGTGGGGCCGTGATAAATCACAGCCAGAGATCATTTCTCTCCTTTCTTCCATCTCTTGCTGGGCTTTCAGGAATTTTGGGAAGTTGGCCCCAGTGTCATCAAATTCCTCTTGTTCCTTGTGATTGGTCTCATGCACCTAAACCCCTTAGTCAAATCTCAGCTTCAACCTCCCTGTGCCCTGCTTCATCATCTGTTCAGTTATTAACGTCTCTAATTACTACTAAACACATCTATTCTCCCAGCTCACCAGCTGTTGGCTCCAAGGACGAGATCCCAGAGTGCTCATCGCCTCATGTCCTGCACCTACTGATGACTGGAATTCCCATAGTCCACACCATGGGGCAAGGGGTGGATTTATGCCACCCAAAATAAGTGCTGGCAGAGGCTGGGGAAAGAGCAGTGCTGCACTGCACAGCTGTCCAGGGAGTGGGGGGTCACCGTCCCTGGGGTGATCCAGAGCTGTGGGGATGTAGCACTGAGGGATGTGGGCAGTGGATATGGTGGGGTGAGGTTGGGGGTCTTGGAGGCTTATTCCCACCAGAATGATTCTGTGATTCTCTGAAGGGGATCCTGAGCCTTGGCAGGGAATTAGGCACCTATAAGTGTCAGGGGAGCCCCACGGGAGGGGGATACATCTCTATGCATTGCTCCATGGGAGCTCATCAGGATTCTACACCACTCTGAGCTCACTATGGGTCCTACTCTTCCTGTGCCTCAGCTTCCCCCCAAAACAAGGCGCTCATGATGCTCAGCCTGCAGTCACTGCCGCTGGAAAACACAGCGCGTCGTCACCAAACTTCAGCAAAACTTACCTACAGATCTTCAGCTTCATTTCAAGTTTCTGCTGGTAGCAACAACGGATCAACACTGCTCTGCTGTGCACATTCGAGCACTTTCATTTCTCCATCAGAGTCACAAATTCCAGCAGAAAACTGAACACCACTTCTCCTTCTCTCCTTTGCCTCCTCCAGGAAGGAACAAACACTTTGTCAGGAACAAGCAGGAGGATACATTTGTGCTGGTTTTGCGGCCTGCAGCTAGTGGAGGTGTTTGTTATGCAGAATTGCTTGTGCCACTCTCCTGGGAACACCATTTGGTTGGCAGATAAATCCTTACCTAGGCTGCTCCGTGTCAGCTCTGTACAGTAGTTGAGCATTAGTATGCTGCCCTGCTGCTGATGATTTATGTCACTAAGCAACACAGCATGAACTGCAATTTTTACAATCAAATATACAATTTACGCTACATTTTTTGGTGCATATTTTAGGAGATGAGCTTAAAATTGCTTGCCGGCAGTGCTCCATGCACTGAGGGGTTGGGAAAGTCCCAGCCAGTGCTGCAGCCCCAGCTTGGAAGTGAGTTACAACTCACTTCTGCACGGGGAAAACATTTACATCAATGAGCACCAATGTCACATTGTTGCTAGCAAAGAGGAAGCTCCTTGCCCTGGGCTTTTCACCTTAAATCCTCCAAGCGCCTCTCATCTCACTGCCTCTCTTTCCCCCTTGCATCCCTGGGGTGCATCTCTAGGGATGCTCAGGGTTCCTCAAGGGTGCTTGGGGTGCTGGCACTGGGAGAGCCTTCTCCAATTGGATCCATTGGATGTCGCCATGCTGACAGCATTCTCAGAGGCTCGGGGAGGACTTTCCCCCGCAGCTGATGGCAGGCGTGCAGCAGATCAACACTTCCTGGAACAGCAGCTATGAATTTTTCATAGGAGCAAGGAAATTTGAGACCTGGTTTGGTTGTTTTATTAAACATACAAGCAGGCATCCTTCAGGGAAGACATTGTGGGCAATTACGGAGCTGTGATTGGCATGGTGGATAACAGAGCTGTACAGATGTTAATACCTAATTTGCTGCAGCGTTTCGCCCCAGGGAGATCTAACTACGAAAAAGAGGCAATTTGTTTCGGTTCAAAACCCCCGGAGAAGTCCACCCTGCTGGAAAGTGGAGAAGTTTGGATAACTCAATTAAGCACCACGGGCCTTAACCCACAGGTGCAGCGAGGGCTGCAGACACAGCATTGTAAGGCAGAGGGGCTGCAGAACAGCCTGCACTCCCATTACGGCCATCTCCTTGCTTTTGGGGACACGTGGCAGCTCGGGCCTCATGTGCAAGCTATTTTGTGTGAATTGGTGTTAATAGTGCCTCTCCAATTATAGAAATTGCATTTTAATTTAAGGGAAGGATTACAGAGGCAGAAGATGAGGAAGAGCAATCTTGACCACTAATTAAAATTAAATAACTTTCCTATTGAAAAAACTTTGCCTTTCTATAAAAAGCAAATGGTTACACTGCATTCAGTGCAAGTACTCCCAAACGACAGCATTGCACTGCAGAGCAAGGGGCTGCCACATCCACAGACAAGATTCTTTTAACCCAAAGGGCATAACAACATGTTCACAGCAGCTGGAAGACCAAAAAACCCCACTCTGCAAAAGGACACGTTAGGCCAAAACCTGCTGAGAGCCACAGTGTTGAAGGTGAAGGGGAAAGCTGGGAGCGGTGCTCCCCAGCCATGGAGCTGATCAAGGCCAGGTTGGATGGAGCCCTGGGCGATGCGACTGCCTGATTCAGCGGTTGGCAGCTCTGCTCACACCAGGACAGTCAGAAATGGGGGAGCTTTGAGGTCCCTTCCAAGCCAACCATTCTATGATTCTGTAGAAAAATCTTAGAGAGACTGAGCGATACGGATCTTGGTTTATGAGCACTACTGCAGGATTTGATCTCACTCTCCAAATTCCTATGGCACTGGAAAAGAGATTAGGATCAAGAGAGTAGCAGCAATGATGTCTGTGCTGCCTGATAACATCCTACAAAGCCAAGAGAATAAAGGAGGAAATGCCCAAAGCCTGCAGCAACGCTGAGAGTTTCATAAAAGCAGTCTGTGCATGAAGCTAAAGCCACTCTTCTCCAGCTGGGGACATATAATGGTCCATATATCCACCTCCCTGTCCAGAAAATGGACTCCTGGCTGCCTGTGTATGGATGTACGACCACACTCGGCAGCGCGTTCAGGGACTACGAGATGTGCATAACAGCAATTCATTGCCACTTTCCCCTCTTCCTCCCACTGAAAGTTCGTGCTGGTATTTCTTACGGCTCATTTCCAACTCTCGAGTTTTCTCTTTAATCAACTTCAGGTAGGAAAAGCCCCAAGCTAAAGCACTGCCAGTTCTTGGGGTCGAAGTAATGTGAAAATTGGTGGGTTTTGCCTTAAATCCTTTGATCCTAGAGTTGCACTGGAGTCCCGGCTTTTATTAAAAAGCGAGGTTGGTGACTTTGGCAAGAATAAACCTGGAAACAGGAACCGAAAATGGCCTGGGGGGAAGGAGGTGAATAAAAACATCCTCCAAAGCAGTCAGAGATGTTTATTACAAAGGGGACTTTTAAAAACAGCTTTGTGATGGAAGAAGGCAGCCTGTGCATCACATCTAGTGACAACTTGGACCAGCGTTTACCCAGGCAGCAAAGCACACCTTCCACCCAGCACGCAGCTATAGGCAATCGCATCCATTCCTGGGGAGCTGCAGGGATCCCCAGCACTGATTTTTCTATCTCCATGTCCAATGAAGCAGCTCACACTAATGAGCTCAACTGGTCCACAGACCAAACCAACTGAAGCCCTGACTGGTAAACACACCATTTGACATCAGAAAGGTGAATTTGCTCCAAAAGACAGCGGCAAGCTGTCACTTGCATTGACAGCTGTCAGTCTTGTCCATCATCAGAGCAGCGCTGCTCTCAGAGAATTAATTCTGCAGGTATTTATCACATTCCTGGCTGAAGCCCAGGCTCGCTTGAGAGCACAAATGCAGATTGCAATCACTCCATTGCCTGGGAGTCTCACGCAATTTGTTTCCCATTATGGCTCTGCTGAAGTCTGAAGGCATCAGCACGGACTATTTTCCCTGCCAGGTGCTGACATGGTGTGTTGAGGAGCAATGAGGCTCTTTGGGGATGTAGTTCCGGCAAGTGCAGCTAATGCCGTTCCTCAGATCTGTCCCCAGTGCTTCTATGATAGACCCTACTTTATTTTTTACAGCCCACTCTTTATTCCTGCATATATTCTGCTTTGCCTGGGTCTGCCTGGCTGCAAGGTTGCTGGCAGGATGCAGATGCTTCACAAGCCATCACCCCATTCTCCTCCCCTTAGCATTCAGGACTTTCACCACGTGCCGTCTGCCACATGGTGACTCCCAGCTGTGACAAACATTTCCGTTGTCTGCAAACCCTGTTTCATTGCCATGCAGGTGACACAGCTGTTGAACTAGAACATGCCCTTTGGTATTGAAAAAGAAACAAGAACCAAAACAAATACCACCTCTCTTTGCAGATTTGCATCCCACCACCTCAGTGGAAGTACCTGAGGAATCAACACAAGCAGGTACGGGTTTTCTTTGATCCTTGGAGGTTTGGAAGGCAGTGGAAGCATTTGCAGATGGCTAAAGTTCTGGAAACCCAGCAATTTGTTGAGAAAGGACCCCCACGCATGCTCTGAGGGTCTTTGCTGTGCCCTGCAGCTTAACGAGATGAACATAATCTGTGTTTGGGGCATGAGGGGTTAAATTAAGTTGCAAAAGGTGCATGATCCTTTACCGTGATAATCTGATGGAGGTTGGGATGAAGCCTATCGTCTCCTCTTCCTCTTCCCACACCCGGATGTGTGGGTCCTGTGGGGCTCACCTGCAGCGAGCTGTGAGCCTCGCTCAGCATGCTGGGCAGTGTTCCAGCCACACCGGCTGTTGCTTTTTCTCCAGGGAAAAATAAATGCTGAAACCAAGATGATTCGTAGAAACATTCTGTGAACTTCATATGCTACCTGTCCACAGACACCTGCTTCCAGATTTCCAGGCCGTGTTCCCATCTGGGATGTGAATCTTGCTGAATTTGTGATTTCTTCCTCAACACATGGAGCGTGGATGCTGCTGGATCCTTCCTGCTGTTACCGAGCACAAATGCAAAGCATGCAAATACTGCAAAAAGAACTTAATGTCTCCACTGGAAGAAGGTTGGGAAATGAGTCCTTAGACTATGTAGTTAGGACAGCCTCCTCATCAAGTCTGTCTGTTATTTCTATCACCCAGAGTGGAGACTTTAATAAGTGGAGAGGACAAAAGCCGGGCTTGTTGTCAGAGGTGTGCATAGAGAGGCTGACGCTGTATCAATTAAGATAAGAGCGCGGACTGTAGGCAGTGCACAAAACTGAGGAAATGCTTTAACCTCTCATTTCCTTGCTTTTGAGGCATAGATATGCACTGTGGTGCCTAACCAGATATGACACACAGTAGATTACAGCTGTTAATGAATGACCCAATTTTTATTTATTTCTTTTGTTCCTTCCTGGGCATTAGCAGACCCGCAGAGCTGCTGGGATGTGGAACAACATCTCTGCTGAGGGCTCCCCTCTGCTCAATCAACTCCTTTTGTGGCAGTGAAACTTTTGGTAGCAGCAAGTATCGTTTCATCACACTTGTCCCTGAAGGGAGGCTTTGGAATCTCCCTTCATCTCCACTTTGAGACCACAGACCCTTGTGTGGAGCAGTTTGGATGGAGTTGCCTGGGGATTTGGTGGTAAGGAGCTCAGCTGCTGCACTGGGACCCTCTGAAACCAAATCTGAAATATCCACCCTGTCCCAGTTTCAGCCCAAGACCTTCCTGATGCTGCTCAGGTCTCTGATGCAGTAAGGGAAAGGCATAGCCCACCTGCTAACTGCTTGTCCATCCAGGGTCCTCAGCTGTGAGAAACACAAGGTATTTCAATTATTCACACAATTACTGCATAAGACGAAGTCTCTCACCCATGCAGCTTGGTCTCATTTTGCAGTTGGGATTTTAATTGAGAAAGGAAGGGTTGTCATGAACGTTTGCAAGCACACCAGGCAGTGCACAGAAGTGCATCTGTGCAGGGTCTGAGCCCATTCTGGCCCAGCGCCACCAGAAATCTCCCCTGGAGTCAAAATCCTGACCCAAAAAATGAGCTGAGAAAGTTTAATGCATAATTGAAATAAAATTTCTATTTCCACTTTGGATTATCTTACAAAATTTTAATTTCACAGAAAAGTCATTACTTCATTTGTTTTGCTAATCCTTCAGATCGGCTCTGTACGGAGGATGATCTGGAACAATATTAGAGTCCCTAATAAGATATCATTTCCTCCTCAAGCACAATCACTGAGGTCTGAACAAACAACACCAAGCTGCTCATTCAGCTCTGCTTTGGGCAGGGTGGGCCAGCAGCACCCCAAGCTCTGCATGTGCTTCTTCCCCTCCTGCTCCCCATGTGTGCAGATGGCTGTGGCCACCTTCCTGCACCACAAAGAAGCATTTTAGGGCAGAAACAGAGCCAAAACAAAACAAACAAACAAAAAAACCCACCCACGGCCCCCCCCCCCAAATGCACCCATGAGAATCAGTCCATTTGTGCACTGAGGTGGAGATGCAACAGGGAGACGCATTTTAGCTGCACAAGGATGAGAACAGCTGTGCTCACCCACATCTGTGGAGCAGTGGCACGACCTCCATTCCACAGGTGAGCAGAAATCTGCTCCCAGCATCTCCCCCACACCAAGGCAGGAGCAGAAAGCTCTGTGCGAAGTCCAGGGCTCTCCACTGGGGCCATGGAAGCTCCCTCGTGGTGGAAAGGGCAGAGGGAACCTCTCCACCCGCCCACCATGACCACGCTCCTCCCTTTGGAGCAAAGCTCAGGATGAAAGCAAGAGCACGGCTGCCAGGAGTGATGGAGAAGGAACTGGGAAAGCCCTCAGGTGGATCGGAGCTCCGCAGGGATACGGGGCCCTTTCTGCTCCTGGTGGGGGCACCGAGCCGAGATCTGCTCGGGGTTGTGTGTGACCACGGCTCCCACTAGTGGCTCGTCCTAAAAGCAGTCTCTCTCCAGGTGTCCTGACCCTGCTTCCCCCGGATTTTGAGGGCTGCCCACCTGCCTTCCTCTCCTCCAAAGCACAGAGGGATGCTGAGCACGGCTGCAACCCTGCAGCAACACCCGAGTTCTACCACACCAAAAAAGCCGCAGACTGCTCCAAAACACCACTTTTACACTGTGTCCACTTACAAAGTGATGCCCAACATTGCACAGTGTCCCCCCGCCACCTGGGAAGAAGGGAGCAGGATAAGGGATGTCCTGGACCTGCTGGGTTGACAGGTGATTGAGACACCCTGCACTGTGCTCTGGAGACTGCATTTCCAATGGGAACAAAGCACGGAACCACAGGGAGACACTCCTACTCCATTGGAAAGCATTTCCTTCATCAGCTCCACAGCTTCACACAGCACAGCTCTGAGCATTTAGCCAACAGCATCCACCCAAATCCATCACTTCTTAGGTAATTACCGCTCCATTACGCTGAGTTTACAGTGATCTATTTGCAATCATGAAATGAATTATCTCTTAAGAGAGAAAAAAGTTGCGGGGAGATTAGAAAAAAGTGACTACAACCAGAAATGAAAATCAATTGGCGGCTCCATTAACACACAGCCAGGAGGTTGCTCACCACAGTCTGCCATGGGGATGCTGAACAGGGATATGAGGCTCACGGGTGGCCAACAGCAAAACAAAAGAACAATTACAGAAGAAAATTAAAATCACCTTTTTAAGTGAAAGTTCTCGAGACGACTTCCTGCAAAGATTTAATAAGGAGAATATTGACTGCCGATGCATTAATTGATTATTAAATCACTAGGAATACGCACACAGACAAAGCTGCAGTGCAATTTCCCTACTGTAATAAATATTTTTCTTGGCATTTGCTTAATACATGCCTGCCCACGTGAACTTAAATGATGTATCTTTAGAAGCCTTGATGCAAAACAGAGCCTCAGCACCACAGCCATCCATCAGACACTAAGTTGCTGCTAATAACTTTCCCTTGGGGGAAATTGCAGGCAAGTAGTTACGAATTTAGTGAAAGGGAACCTCAAGTCTCCCCTTCTTTTTAAGAAGAAGAGGTGATAAGGAGTGCATGGAGAAGGCATGAGATGAGCAACCCCAGGGCATAGGTGGAGAAAAGGGTCAGCAGAGAGCACCCAAATGGCCCCAGGTCACTCATCACCAGTCCTTGGTTCTCTTGATCCCCAAAATACAGAGACTGCAAGCAAAAAAAGAGTGGCCTGGAAGGAAATAAGGATCAAAGGTGATGGGGATAATAGGAAGTGTAAATAATAAACAGATACATTCAGAAAAGCCCTCTACAAGTGTTTCAGTCTCTCTCCATTTGGTCCTTTCAAGACGCTTTGCTTTCAGCTAAAGGCAGCACTGCTTACAGCTAAAGGCAGCACGTGTGGGAAGGAGGAGGAGGAGCAGGAGACACGGGAGAGCTGGCCATGGGATGGGCAAAATAAGCAGTGCTTGCAGGAAGGGGATTTTTCAAAGCCAGGCAGAAGGCAGCCAGCATGGTGGCTTGAAAATGGGTAAAACCCATCTGCATGCAGGTCCCGTCCATCCTTCCAATCCAAAGAGCTTCCCCACTGCTTTTCTGAAAAGCAGAGTGTTTTGACACCCTGAAATCCTATTCCCTGCCCAGGATGGGCTGAGGAAGGGGGGTTTGCACAGCATCACCTCCTGAGGTCTTTCCTGGAGCTCATTCGTGTTCTTCTGCATAGGGTTTAATGCCATTATCCTCCTCCTTTAGCTCAGATAAAAATTTAACGAGGACAAAATAAGCCCTGAATGAGGATATTTTCAAGGCTGTTTGAAGGTCTCTAATGAGAGCAGAGAATGATGCATAATTGAACGTACAGCGAACACAGGCAGGCAGTGAGGGCAGGGGAGGGGGAAGGCTGCCCACCAGCCAAGCCCTGAGCCATCATCCCCCCATTCCCTGCCCACGCCACCCACCCAACTGCTTTCCATCCCTTTGCACTCTCAAAAAAAATGAGCTTCTTACTTTAAATCTGAAATACCCTGCTTTTCCTAAGAGCGAAACTGAGGCACAGAGAACTGTATCGCTGCTTCTAAGGTCACAGTGCCATAACTTCAGAGCCAAGATGATGCTTTGATGGGATTTGTTTTCCAGGTTATTTTGCAGGATGATGTCTCCTGCATCCCATCGGCTGGGGCTCGGCACCCAGGCATGGAGTAAATCACAGGTTTGGTGTCACTTTCTGAAAGGATAATAGTTTTCGCTTGGGAAATTTATTCCCTTTCACTCTCATTTGACAGACAAATCGTGCCATGCCAGGATTTTCCCCCCAAACTTTTGAGCAGCTAACATGGCCCCAAGGGATTTATTTGGCTATCAAAAGCAGTTTTATCTCGGGGGGATGCAGAACTTTGGGTCTACCCACTGTCTCATTGCGTTGGGCTGAGATTCATCGTAGAGATTTGCATTCCCTGGGATTTTAGCTACACTTTCAATAGAAGTGGAACAGTGAAGGGGATGGAGCCTTGATGGGAGAACACTTCACCCACTGCTGTTCCCAGCTGTGAAAAGAAGCTGGGGATAACTTTCCATCTCAGACTTCGCATTGGACACCAGATAGCACTGATGACCACCAGGAGAGGACCCCATAGGCAGGGCTGCCTGCAGCTGCAAAGAGCCCATACGCACTCAAGACCTCAGAAAGTGAACAATTTGGGATGGACTGGTGCAGAATGAAGGATTTCCAGGATATTTTGTATAATCACATCACACCCATCAGAGAGCACTGGCTTGGCTATGCTGGTGCTCTCAGTGTCTGCACATCTTTTCAGCTCTTACTTAAATACAATGGGCACTTCAGAGACAATAGCATTTGCTGTACTGTACAGAGCTAGATGCTTTCCAGTGGGAGAAAAGCAAAGTACACTAATGGCTCTCAGACGCTTTACAGACCTTAACATCAGGCTCACAACAATGCTATAAGAAATAGGAACTATAATTGTCCCCATTTTAAGGGGAAAGAAGAATGGATACCAATGCATTAAGCAACTGGCGAAGTCTTACCAGGAGATGTGGTTGTCTCTCCATTACCTGATGTCTCAATAGCAAGACCGGATCTCTTTCTGTCAATCACACACCAGCTCCTTCAGGAAGAAGTGGCTAAAGAAAATAAAGCCTCCTTGCCTTTGTCCCTCCTTCCCTTTCTTCCAAAAAAAAAAAAATAATCTGTCTTTTCCACTGAAAAATGAGAAAAGTTCACTTTTCTTTAGACAGCACCATACAGATACATGATGTTATAACACGATGGAAAGTACAGCAAAAATAGTGGGATGGTAAAGTCTTTAGCTGCAGCAAATGAGGACAAGCCCAAGTGCAACTGCCATGGGTACAGAAAAGAAGAAAAGAAGCTGCTTACCTTCAGAAGACCTCAAGTACACAGTGATCTCCAGCCAGATCCCCTTGCCTCCCCCTGCCAACCCTTAAATGAGGTCTGGGAAGGGGTGGATTCTGGCTCCATCCCTTCCATCACTCAGTGCATTGCATGCACCTGAGCTGCTCTGGGTTGGCCTTGCCTTCCCACCAGGTGCTCCATCACTGCTTCAGGCTGTGAAACAGCATTTTCACTACATGATGAAACGAGAGAGAGCAGCAGGGACTGTAGAAGGTGGGGAGAAGATAGCAGCAATGCAGCAGGTGCTGATGGCAGATTTCTCAGGGACAGAGCCAGGGCAGGAGAGATGGGGCTACACCCTCCGTGTTCATGCACTGCTGGGAACACTGCTCCATGCACATCATGTATGGATCAGTTTGAAATATCTGCAAGTCAAAGGCATAGAACATTATCCACTGCATGTCCCACCAGGATAAAAAATCATTCCCTCTGTCCATGTCCATCAAGCAAGCGGACAATCCACTCTCTTTGTTTTCCCTGGATAAAGGAAATGTCCTTCTGACATATGGGTACCTCAGACCTTGGGATTAGATGGAGCAGCAAAATGAAGCATGAATCGTTCCTCTCCCAGATCGTTTGGCGTGGTGCAGGGAGGTTGGGAGAAATTACAGCTGGGCCCATAAATCACGACGTTAATTACGTATTCAGCCAATGTTGCCAAGGCTTTCTGTTTGCAAATTGCCTGCAAACAGATTGAAAAAGTCCCCGCCATATTCCTTGTTTGAAAATATTTACAAACGTCTTCACGGTCTAAGGATCAATTTCAGTTGAAAATGTGATTATGGAATCTACAATTCATATCCACACCATTCCTGCTGACCCAGCTGTGGCCTTTTGATGTTTCTGTGCCACAAATATGCAACAAAGAAGTCAGAAAGTCACAATCCTAGGGCCAGAAGGAAACAAAACCTTCTAGTCTGACTTCCCAAAGGTTCTCCTCTGTTGAGTGCTTCTCTGAGCCTAATGAACTCTCCACAAGAGCAACTTTTAGAAAAATACAGTGTCTCGATCCAGCACCTTGAAGTAGTGAAGAATTCACTGCCGTCTTCAGTTAGCTGAGCCAGGGCTTAATTACCCTTGCCGTTTAATTTGTATCTGAACGTTTCTAATTTGCATTCAGCTCCTGTTACGCCTTCACTAAAGATCCCTTGGCTCTCTGAAGCTTTTCCCGGCGCGGCTGCTCATAGAGCAGCAATTACTGCTGCTGCCTCATCCACGGCTCCGAGTCCAGACCCTTCACCTGCACCACGGGTTCCGATCCACCCCAGCCTGGATTCAAAGCAACGGGGCATGTCCATGACAAGTGGAAATTTTGCAATCAGAAAGATGTTTTGAAACGCTCCCAGTGGGGAGGATTTGAAGGAAAAGTTTGCTTTCCGAGAGAATTTACGCTAGCGAAGCTCAACTGGCTGTTCAAGGTGAGTGAACACAAAAGGGTCAGGCTGTAGCTGTCTTTCGAATTAGAATAAATTATCCTCTTTCATATGCCTCCTTAATGGCTCTCCTCCGCCGCACTCCGTACCCAACACCGTGGTCCGACCACATGCAGCTAGGAGGTGAGCTGAGTCTTCTCCTAATGATCAGCTTATTACAGCCATGAATTATGCACACAGCTAGTTTATGCAAAACAAGCCGGTTATTATTATTAAAACCCTGACAACAGCTAAGCAGCTGGTGTCTCACTGTCTATCATGCCTTGACTCCTGTTTAACATGCTGACCAATATTGCCTCCTTGCTACTTTAGGCTCTTCCATCTGTCTGCCCACGCCCACCTATTGGGTTTGTCTCTGGCACCTTTCATTCTGAGCTCATCTGAGATGATCATGCCCAACAAATGAGGGAAAAAGTAAACATTAAAACTTCTTGTAGACATTAGATTGAAAGCACTTAAAGATCTTTGCTAAGCTGATGGTGAAAAAGTGCCAGGTGCTGCACAAACCCAGAAAGCTGGTTCTTACATCAATGCATTTGCAGCCCAAATTTTTTGCCAGATTTGCCACGTTTCTGCAGGTTTATCTCATCCTGCTTTCACATCTTCCTGGGGGAGGATATTGAACACTTGAAGTGCACGTTGTACCTGGATTGTGCTCTTCCAGCTTCTATCAGGAGGCACGAGCCTTGCAGGAATTTCTAAACCCTGGTGTTTTCCAAATATTATTAATTATGATTGTTTAAGTGAATTTGTTTTCCACTGTTTCCTCAGCTCCACTCAGTGCACACTCAGGTTTTAAATGAGAGCTGAAAGCGTGCAAGACGGAGATGGAACAGAAGGAGACAAACATCTGGTCCTAGGAGAAACTCACTTGAAGCTTTGGTCTTCTTCTCAACTTCTCTGAAGGTTGCACGTGAGCAGCCCAGTGAGGAACCTATGGATGGGCTGTACGTGGGGGCCTCTGACAATTCGGTAACCATGTGTTTCATTTATCTGTCACCTTTGTTTACTCTCATTTGTATACTTAACTAATTTGACTTGACACAATAAGAGCATGACCATGAGAAGCAAAAGACGTTGCTTAAATATTTCATGCAATTCTTTTTTAAGAAGCACGTGAGAGTACAGTACCCAATCCTTTGTCCTGCTCATTCTTATTAGGAAGAAAGGAGATTGAGGAAAATAGCCATCACTGTATCAGATTATGCATGAATGCACAATAAAGCTCCTAAAGATATGTGAAATATCGGTGCATTCACTAATGGGAATTGATTCAGAATTTTATTCATTTTTAACAAGATTTAATGAAGTTTCCTTGTATGTTTCTCCCTGTGGTTCATTATTCCATTAAGTGCCATTTAATCTGGGTGATGAGTGTAGAAGATAACAGCTTGCGATGGCTTTTGTTTAACAAACTCCTCACCAGCTCTCCCACGGGCTGTGAAGCAGTGACAGGTACCATCCCAGCACAGGGCCCACCACGGCTGCCTCCAATGGAGCCCCATCAAAGATGGATGGGATCAGCTGGGACTCAACTGGTTTTGGCAGAAGCTCAACTCGCTGATGGGCTTGGAGTGGGATTAACAATTTAAAGCACAGCTCTCCCCTGCATGCAGCATCTTTGTCTCTCATTAGCAGCAGGCGCTCATGCTGCTGAAAATCTAGTTTTAGGAAAACAACAATCTGGATTGAATGATTTCCCATTGTTCTTTGAGCTGTTACACTGCTTTGCTCCTTGGAGCACTTTGCAACCCTGTTGTAGGATCCTAGGCCTCTTGACCACCTACCCACCCTGTCCTTGACCAAGCACTGCCTGTAGTTCCAGCCACACGGTTAACTCTGTCCTCACTTCATCCCTTCCACCAGCTAATGGAATTTAATCTTCTGAGGAGTTTGGCTTACTCTGAACCAAATTGCTTTGCCGGTTAAGATCTTTCTTTTGTCTCCCAGCCTAAATTTAGTCGTTGCTCAATGATGGCCTTTAACTTAAGCTATTATTTCCTCCCCTAGTGTTTTCTTCTCTGACATATTTATAGAGTACAGCCAGGTCCCCTCTCTGTCTTTGCTTAGTTAGGCTAAAGGAGCCCAGTTCTGCTCCTTCCCTCTCCTGAGATTGCTCTCCATTTTCAAGGACAATGTAGTTGCTCTTTTTAGCAGCTGTTCCAGGGCCAGTTCAGCCTTTTCAATAGCAGTTATTAAATCTGTACAGTGCATTTCTGCAGCAATCTCACCTGAGCCTAGCACACTAGCAGGAGTACCTCCTCATCTCTGCCAGAAATATCTTCCATTTAAGGTAAACATGGAAGAAATACTTCAAGCACTTAAGAGCAGCAAGTGGATTTTACGTGTGTGGCCATCCCATATCAGAGCCACTCAAAACTTGAACTGTACACAAGGAAAGCAGATTCACCAGCCAGGTCCATGTTGAGGATAAGCAGATATCATTGTCATAAAATCAAAGAACCATTACAGTTGGATAAGACTGCTCAGATCCCCCCATCCACCCCCACCCCACTGTACCCACTGCCCATGTCCCTCAGTGCCACAACCCCATGGTTTTGGAACAGTGAGACAGTGACCCCACCACTCCCTGGGCAGCCACTTAACGCCTCATCCACCTTGCACAAAGCTGCCCAAAGCAATGCTAAAGGTGCCGCTGCTGCCAGCATTGACAGAGTAAAACATGTGGGGATGTCTGGCTGTGGTGTGCCGAATACACATTGAACAGAACGCAAGCCAGCTGAATGCAGAAGTTAATTGGAAATGGTGAATGACTGCAGCCGTGGGGCTGCTGGAAAACCTGCCACCAAATTGCTTTAGGTGAGTGGGACCCAACCACACGATCAGCAGCAGAGCCAGCGACCGAACAGAAGCATCCAGGGACTGCGTTAGGCTCTGCGCCATCACTGCTCATTCACTGCAACTTGAAAACAACTTTTAAGGGCACAGCTACCCCCACCGAGGACACTGGCTCTGCCTAATGGTGACACACGCTGCGTTCAATGAACTCGCGTCACCCTGACCAGCGATGACCTGACACGTCCCCACCCCAGCAGATACTTGTTCTGCATCGCAGCTGGAATAAAGGAAATCGATAAAATGCAAAATAGAGGCCTTTGGAAAAAAAAAAGGGGTGAGCCATTATTCACTTTGTTTCAAATCCTTTGCTCAAACCCCTCCTGTCTAACCTGCTGGCACACGCGAGCTGGAGAGCAGCGCTGGATCCCCTCCAATAATTACAGTGATCAGGAGAATTGAAATGTTTTGCAAAGCTCGCTTGGCTTTTATAGGTGTGCTGCGGAACAAGACAACTTGGAAGTCTCCTTGCTTTTAACAAAGATGCCGTTTCATTATTCAAATGAGCAGGTACTATATAGTGATGATTGCACAGCTGGTATCTGCTTTTCTCTGTGGCTTTATGGGGGGAGGGGGGTCTTGCTGTCTGATATCAAGGGAAATAGGAATAACAGAGCAGGTGATTGCTCCTCGGGTGGGCTATGGGTAGATGGCACATCCCCCTCCTGATTGCTTTCACCTGTAGGCATTCAGGCTGTGCTGATGGATACACTTAGCCCAGAGCTCTCCAAAGCACCTTGCAGGAGGTTGGTAGTGCTGAGCAAATGGGGAAACTGAGGCAGAGAGCAACAAACGGGTATTTGGAGATGACCCAACCAAGAAATCAGAGCAGGGATTGTCAGGTGTGTTGGCCTTGTACCTCTATGCCTGCCCACACCTCTCTATTGAAAAGTGCCACACCAGCCAAAGGAAGGAAAAAAAAAAAGGGGGGGGAAAGAAATGTTATTTAGAGGGAAAAGCATTAAAAAAGAATCACTTCTTCTCTTTAAGTAACGACAGCAGAGTCTGAATCCTTCTCATCATTTCGAACTGCTGACTCATTTACCACTTGAAATGAATTGAGGGCTGTTAAAGGTTTTATAGAAGATTTCATTAAATATGTATTGAGCCAGCTTAAGATGGAAATTGTTATAAAAGCTGGCATCAGCTCAAAGAGCCAAATGTTTCAGTTTATTACGGAGATATTTTACCTCTGCCTCTGGCCTGCACCCTGTTTTGGCCACTAAAATGCTGCGGTACCCACAGTGCCAGTGGCACCACAGGGATCATAGAGTCATAGGACCAGGGAGTGGTTGGGTTGGAAGGGACCTCAAAGCCCACACAGTTCCAGCTGCCATAGGCTGGCTTCACCCCATCCGATCAGGATGCCCAGCGCCCATCCATGGCCTTGATCACCTCCAGGGATGGTGATTGCAGCATCCAACACAAAGGGACTTGGCTGATGCACACCACGCTGTGGGCAAAGCTCCCAGCTGTGTGTGCACTTCCAGCATGGCTCAGAGACTCTGACAGGCACTCTTTAAATTCTCCTTCTGGACTCTATGTTATACATACGCTTATGGATGGGTTGAGACACAAAGTGGTGTCCAGCTCTCAATTTTACTTTCAACTTAACAGATTTTAGGGTGTACCATGCTGATTCCTGCATCCTCGGCTGGTCCCAGCTCACCCCCTGCTCCCATTACTGCAGCTGAAGGAGGAGGCTGGCTCAAGCAGCAGCTCGCTGTCAAGGAAGGCAGCTGAACAGCAGTGCACAAATGAACACGAATGAACCCTGGTTTGTCAAGATCAGGGCAACATTAATGTTCCCCCAGGCTAAGCACAGATGTGTTTTCACTCTAACATGATCTCAACAATTAAAACAACTGTACCTGCATTTATCATATTGATGGGATGAAACATGCTCGGTTGCACCAAGGAATTCTATGAGTGCATTATTCATGGGGCCTAATATATCACACAACTACTTTCATCTTGCTTTGTAAATGCATCTGGAGAGAGAGAGGCTGTTGGAAGATGGAGAAGAGCCTGGCGAGGCATCTCCCACACAACTGGCAGAAATATGGTGCCCACTCATCTGCTGTTGCAGAGAGGCCATGGCACTTACCAGATCCAGAATGCTCTACCTCATGTCAAAATGGGAAATTCAGCAGATAGAAGTGTTTTCCCCCCTCTTTAGTAACAAGCTTTAAGGACCGTTCTGCATAACAATGCCTGCAACTAAGCTGCACATCCAGATCGCTAAGGTTGTTAAAGAGCTTTGAGATCCCCAACCCAACCCCGCTCCATTGTGCCCACTGACCACATTCCTCAGTGCCACATCCCCACAGTTCTGGAACACCCCCAAGGACAGTGACCCCAACAACCCCTGGGCAGCTGTGCAGTGCAGCACTGCTTCTTTGGAGAAGAAATTTTTCCTGTTATCCAGCCTGAACTTCCCCGGCACAACTTGAGGCCATCACCTCTCATCTGAAATGTACCACAGTGGCAATGTACTGATTTCCTTCTTGCATCTGCTTGCTTCCTTCCTAAAAATCTCAGAAGAATGGAGGGGGGGAACTACATGCAGAGGTGGGAAAGGAGCTGAGAAAGGATTCCCTGCTGGAAACAGCAGACCGAGTTACGCCAGGGCAGCAGGCAATGAAAGACAGCACAGGACAGGGATGCCAGCTGTAACCCATATGCTTCATGTTGGGTTTCTGCAGAGGACTGACATCTCCCCAAGGCTGTCTTAACACCTCTCTTTTCACTCTGTCCTGCATCTTAAACTGGATCTCCAGCTGTTTAAATTCCCCCTTGATTCTCCCTTTTTTTGTTGGAAAAAGAGGCCCAGGCTCTTAGCAAGCTGGTTGCACTTCACCAATTGCCTGTGCCAGCTCATCAGCTGCTCTAAATAACCCTATCTCCCCTAAAAACGAACAAAAGCAGGCAGAATTATGCCAGAAAGGGGAACATGTACAGTGTAAAATCCCCCAGTCAGTTTCCTCTCTGCTGGTGATGACCTGTGCTCTGCAGCCAGGTTCATTAGCACCAGCATTCGGAGCAGCCGCGATTAGGGATGCTTGCGGCTGCCTCGCTCAGATAGAGACAGTTGTTTTTAAAAGAGGAACAAAATAAGTTGCTTCACCTTTGCTGAACCCGATTGCTTCGCAGTGGAAGGAGGCAAGCTGAGCTGCTTGAGTTTCTATTTATTGAGCTCCTTTGATTTTTCTTGGACATCTACCTGGAACATTAAGTATACTTCCTCCTCTCCCTACAGTCCAGTTAACGCAACAAACCACGAGAAGCCTTCAGCTCCTATTATAGGAGAAAAACCTTCAGCTTGTGACAAGAAAATAAAATGTGCCTCTTCCTGAGAAAGGAGGAAGGATTTACCAGCAATGCTTTAAAGATGCCACAAAACGTAGCAGTGTCTCCCTGAGTGAAAGGAGCAGGGTTTGAGGGGTGGCTGCTGGGATTTTTTTTTAGAGCAAAATGCTCTAGTGTCAGCCCCTTTAGATAAAAGAAAACTCTGCTTTTGCTGCTTCTTTCACTTTCCTTGTTCATGAAGTAGGAATGAGAACGGGAGATGAGATCTCACTGTGCTCTGGGATTCTTTGCAGCTGTTATCTCTCAGATAGGGAAACACTGGCCATGGCAAATCAAGCCTGCCAGCTGTCTGCTCCTTGGTGACCCTAGCATCTGTCAGGTGCCATCATTCCCTTCTCACATGTGATCCTCTTCCAACTTCTAAGATAATCCTGGGGCACATAGGGACTCCTGTGTCCTTCAAGGTTCACCCCACCGTGGGAACACACCCATCAGCGTTTTCAGTGATTGCCATAGAACCCAGTAAAGACTTTTGGGGATTGCTGAACTTCCACACAAAGCTTTGGTGAGATCCACAGTGGCTTCAACAGCAGTAAGGAAAGGTCTTCAGTGGCTGCCAAACATGCAATAGCACTACAGATCGATGGCAAGAGCAAGGCATGAGGACCATAGAAAAATGCAGTGCAGACAGCCTGCAGGGACACAAGCCTTACATGATAGGAAAGGTAAAGAGTCCAGGACACTTACATCTCCAAGGCCATTTCTCACATATCCAAATAACATAATGGGTTCAAGTGCTAAAACAAGCTGACTTGTGAGTCAGCTAAGAGCAGACTGTGGTACCCTGCATTTAACTCTGCCTTAATTTCCAGGAATTTGGGCTTATTATTTCTTATTTTGCCCTCATGTCTCTTTAAGGCCGTCCTCTCTCATTGGGGAGGCAGAATAAGCCAAGTCACCCTTCCCTTTTGCTTAGATCCCACTCCATATTTATAGCCACAGCCCCGAGCAGGAATGAGCAATCTCCTGCTTGGGGCTGTTCCTGCTCTCTTCCCTTAACCTCATCCCACATGGGTCAGCTTGCAAAGCTTTTCTCATAGCAGCAGCTCTTCTCTGGAGCCCTTCCAGTATCCCCAGAGACATTTCTTTTTCATCTCGTGGCAAATAAGCTGTGGTTTTGCAAAACTTCAACAGTGCAGTCAGCTAGAGGCAAATGAGAGTGTGAAATCTTCTCACTTGCTCCAAAGCTCTGTGCATCCTGCTGGGTGACATAGAAATACCTAGGGAAGTGCAAACATTTTCTCATCCAGTTGGGTTTCCTTTTGAATGGCAAACAGTTCCTTGCTCAGAGGCATTTTGGGAAAGTTTTGGAAAGAGCCCCAGTGCTGGGTATCAGGGGATGGATGTTGCAATGCAATAGAAAGCACAGCAATGACAGCAGGGCAGCAAGGTCCTAAGCTACAGAAAATGAGGATTAGTTCAAACTCAACAGTCACAGAATAAAGAAAAAAAAAAAAAAAAAGGCTGCTCACCTTCAGAAAGGCCTCAAGTATACAGGGATCTCCAGCAAGATCTCCTTGCCTTTACTGCTAACCTTTAAATGAGGGCTGGGAAGGGGTGGATCCTGGCTGCAGCCCTTCCATCACTCAGTGCATTGCATGCACCTGAGCTGCCCTGTGCTGGCCCTGCCTTCCCACCAGGTGCTCCATCCCTGCTTCAGGCTGTGACTCAGCATTTCTGTTACAAATGCCATGACTCCATTTCTTCTGTGTATGATGCTGGAACTGCCCCTAAGCCTGCAGCAGGTCAGCGTTAGGTGGCACCTCAATCATATCCTGCCTTCACTCAGCCTGGAACTGCAAAGAATTTCCCCAAAATGGGGACTCTGTGAGGCTTGTTTGAAAGTAAATGGGTTGCTTGGTTGGTTACAATAACTGCAGGATTGAGTTATTTATTTATTTGGTGAACTTGAGACCTAAACATGCATTCTTCTTACAGCAAAAATTGAAGGGATGAGGTTTTGCTCTTGCAAAGTGTGAGAAGACTTTGCAGAACAGTCCAGGTCTCCCTGTGCTCCCAGCACAGCCACAGGAGCTGAATTGAAACCCACCTGCAAGGCTGGAGACTCCTCTCTAATGAAGATTAAATGTGTACAAAGTCTTAGCAGCGTTGCATAATTTCCTCCAGGGCACATTAGGAGGAGAGCACCAGCCGGCTTTGGCTTTGATGAGGCAGCAGTTACTTGGGGAGGCCCTTGTCTCTCTGGCTATGAATAGTTCAGACAAGCAGCTGTCAGGAGAGGTTTAGGCAGAGCTGGTGGTCTGGGGGCGTGAGCTGTGACCGTTTGACACTGCCAGCCTCCTTCCAGCTTATACAACTTAAAGAGGCTCCCAGAAATGTGGGGTCTGGAGTACACACCTGCAAACACAACAGCAAGCCTCTACTCCTTGAAAAACCCACAGCAGATGCCCAGGGTGAATTTTCTGCAGTGCTGTACAAGCACAGCATTTTGTGCAGTACAAGCACAGAAGTCACGGGTGAGGTCCTGAATTTTGGGGTGTTAGGAACAATGGGGCACAAGGACACCCTCAGAGCAGTTGTACAGCAGGAGGGAAGTCCTGCCCTGGGCTGCCAGCTCTGCTGGGTGAGCAGACTTATGAGGGAAGAGCAGTAAGCAAACGTAGTGCATGGGAATTAATCTGAGAAAATCCACTTTGTGGCTTGCTAGCCAATTGGAAAGCAAAAGCAAGCAAGAGGTTGACTTTTAAAGTGCTAAACCCTGCAACAACCTTTTTATTTGCTTGTTGGTGCCAGAAAGAAACACTGAGGCAATTCTGCAAATATTCCCCAAAAACTTGGCCAAAAGGCTTCATGTGGGGCAGCTGGGTGCCCCCAGAGGAGCAGGGTGCCGCTAGCCATGAATCCACGTAGGATGCTGAAATGTCAGAGACAACAATTAACAGCAATTGCCTCATCTAACTTCCTCAGTGGGCTCTGATTTGGAATGATCCTCAGGCTCAGTTTTGATGTCAGAGACAGCATTTCTCATTTTAAGACATGAACCTCTTCCTCAGATATCAATGCAAAGAGCTGTTCAGTTCGCAGGCGCCAGCAGGATCTGTAATTCCATGCACTGAAGCAGGGCAGCTATCTCAGGGCCAGCGAGCCTCTCCTGCGAGAAAAATCTTATTTGATTAGAAAACGCAAGACCAACAACATTTCTGTAGTTTATTGTGAGGATGAATTGAAGTCCTGGCCCTATTAAGCTGATAACAAAACTGCCTTCAGCAGGACCAGGGCTTGCATCAAAATGTTGGCAGGAGGAGCCCGCTGTGTGTTGAGATCCTGATTTTTGAGTGGGGGGAGCGCAGTGCTCTGGGGATGAGCAGACCTGGGCTGAGATCCAGCGGCCCAATGGAGGAGCGAACAGTGCAGGAGCTGAGAAGCTCTCCCTGGAGCACATGAAAAGAAGTTGGGTGCTGCCCGTAGCGGCTCAGTGGGTGCTACACTGGGATTTCCCACCAGGTCCACAGAGGGCTGCAACCTCAAATCCTTTTATCTTCCTCCCCAAAATCCATCTCAGTCACGTCAGCTCCCGACAAGCAGCCAGCACGCCGGCTCCTTCTGCTTTCGAGAGCTCTTGGAAAGCTCGGCGGCACGGGGAAGGAGCTCATTTGGCAGGTGCAGGCAGACAGAACAACTGCTGTCCATCTGCTCTGCTGCTCACGCTTGTGTTTCTAATTGCGTCTTCAGGACAAAAGCTCTGCTCAGAGCCCTGCTAGCCAGGAGTAATTTAAATAAAAGTTCTGTCCTCTGTGGTTTCCTTCTCTGTTCTGGTCTTCCTGGATTTCCCCCCTTGGTTTGCAGATGGTTGTTGTCTGGTTGCTCCCCACTATCTTCAGAGCAGTGTGGGGCAAAATCTGGTGATGGACATGAAGGTCCTGGAAGTTTTGTGGCCAGAGACCCTCCCCGAGGTGCTACCATGGGAACCCCATCTTTCTCTATCGATATCTCTACAGAGCAGGATGCAATGGAATTTTGTAGCCAGAGATTAATGTCAACTGCCTCATCCCTGAATCTCACATCCTAAGTGCTGTGTTTCATAGCAGCAAACCCATTGGAATGGAATCTGCTGTGAGAACACCCCAGCTCTGTTCTCTCCTCTGTGCTGCTCACACAGATGTCCCACCATGAGATGTCCTCCTGATTCCTTCCCTGATGGACTGGAGATGATGAGAAAGCAGGTAAGCGTTGTACAACCCTGCACTGCTTATGAAGGTCATGAAAGCCATTTCAAACAAAACATACCTGCCTTTTTTTCACATTGAAAGAAGTAAAAGTGTGCTTCTATTAGAAAATGAAAGTGATGCGGGCACATTATCACTAGGGAAGGCACTACCAAGCCCAGAGCAGAAGGGAGATTAAATACACCAAACTCACCCAGAGTCATTACTGTGGATGTCACAAGTCTGAATCCCCTCAGCTATGTGTCTGGCAGATTGCCTTTGCCCAACAGCATTCTTCATGTCATACAAAGCCACAATTTCACTCTCTGATCCACAGAAAGGAGCAGGAATTGAGTGCTCCAGGGAAGCTGATCCCAAATCTTGAGTACCAGGTCCATAAATACACACAGATGGACAAAGCCATGGGTCAGGTATTTTCTTCCCTGCTGCGGAGGCAGCTGCTTTGATTTGAGTTTCGAAACCCCACCGTAAGGCACAGGGAGGAAAACCAGAAAGCAAACGCTCCTGATAAGCTGGGTTCAAAGGCGAAGCATGAAATTTGAATGAACGTGGATCCAAACTAGTCCAGTCTCAGCTCAGAAATGGAAAATGAATGCAATAGAGATTTAATTTAGATTTAAGGAGTTGTTTAGTGTGCATATGAGAAAACACTGTGGTTATTAATTCTTTTCCTTTTGGGATTTTTTCCTGTTTGCCTGTTTGGTGTTTTTTTTTTTGAAGTGTACGCTTTCAAAGTCAATTTAATCCTGGGGGAAGGTGTTGGCTTGACAGGTTTTAAGCTGCAATTTCTTCATTTGCATGCAGAGATAGCACTAGATTGGGAAGAGTAAACTTCCCATCTGGTTTAAGAGACATAGGCTGGGACTGTGAGGAAGGAAAGCACATCTGGGAGGGATGGAAGCCAGTGACACACAGGTATCACCAAGTTCACACCACTGCACCTGTATTCAGGTGAGTGACAATAAGCATCCTGCACAAATTGTACTTCAGTTTCACCTTTGCAAAACACAACTGAAATGCAGCAGAATTACAACAGCCGGTCCAAAGAGTGCATGTCACAAAGGGAGTTTGCTTTACATAGGCAGGGCAGCGCTCCTTTGCCTTTAGGATAGGGCAACACACCTGCTCTGGGAGCTGGACCGAGCCCAGCACATCTCTTCATCTCTCATGTAGGTCACCAAACCAGCAGCAGATGGGGATGTCGTGGAGATGGACTCTAATTCCATCATCACTTAAATCCAGAGCAACACTGCAGCATGTGTGAGCTGACACTGTTGCTCTGGTGGTGGCTTGGGCAAGAGGCGTGCAAAATAACCTCCTTCTTCCATTAATATTTTATGTTCTGAAGAACTTCAAGTGGGATTCACTTGGGGTATGTCTGAAGTTTCCAGCAAGCTGAAAAACAAGTACAGTTTTTGAGTACAATACAATTTTAAAACCAGAATTAAGAAGGTATTTCACAAGATCACTTTTAGTCTCTCCTCCCCCTCCACCCAAACAGCCAAAGGATGCTGAAAACAAATGATACGTGGAGATGCACCTGAGCTCATGCCTTATCCTCTGCTTTCTGTGGACCCTGCGTACCCCTGTGAGCAGGCAGCAGCACTGAACAGAGAGCCCTTGTATGCAACAAACTTCAGAAAAGGGTTTCAGAAAGCGATCTTGCAAAGCAGAAATCCCCTTTAAGGCTGCAGCCAGACCCTTCTGATTTCTGACCACACGCTGGCCTCCTGTGCAAACAGAGACCATTAAGCTCACAGTTGCCTTTGGGTTTTAAAAGAGGAAAAAAAAAGGCCAGACACTTCCCTCTCCTCCTTCCCCCCCTCCGATCCCCTCAGCCAGTGCAGGTTATCCAGCAAGGAGCACTTTGGATATAAATAAATACAAATCCCTGGGTGCGCAACACCAACAGTTTCAGTGCAGCGAAGCTCTTGAAGTTCAGAGTTTAATGCAAAAGTCTGAAGCAACCTCAGTTTATTCTAAATTGCTTCGCTTGATCCGGCAACCTTGGAGAATTATCTCCAGAGAAGACCTGGATCAGTGGCAGAGGCAAAGCGAAGGTGCCTTGCTCACAGGGCTGGAATAACAGCTGGCGTTTAAATAAGCCTTGGGAGGCATTTCTTTGGGGGGAAGAAAAGGGACTTTTTGCCCATGGGAGCAATCAAAGCCAAGCATCCCATGGGAAGGAATTGGCGGCGTTCAGCTGCTGCTCAGCCCATCACTAATCCTACCAGCACAAGGGTACCAAGAGGCACCCACCAGCACCTCCAAACTGGTGATGAATTCAGGCTTCAGTCTTCATCCCTCCATGGGTGTCACTCCCTGACGCCCTGCCCAGGGCGCTTTGCAGTTGAACTCAAAGCAGCTGCATTGAGAACTGGGAACTGCTGCAAGCGTCCAACTGAGTTGCCTCTAAACTGAAGCCCCCAAGGAGGCTCTGTGAGCATCACCTAGGCTTAAAAGCATACTGATAATTAAGTTGACTGAACCAAATGGCTTCTGGGTGATGCACGCTGGCACACGTGCAGCTGGGGAAATAGCTCAGTGCTGCTATTAGCCCATGTTGTGGTGCTGGGAGTGGGGTCAGGGCTTTACTTGTGCCTTTAGTGTTACTATTGGTTTTGTGAGCTCTGTTCTGGAGGATACAAATGTTGCTTTAACCTCAACTGTATCTCCAAGGAGAAATCCTCCTGGGGTACTCCTGTGAGCCAGATCTGGCCTCTTTGCTTGCACTCAAGACAGAACTTCACTTCTGCTAAATAACCAAAATGGATTCAAAAAACTCCAAAGCCCTCCAGCAGAAATCTTCAGGCACCCTCCATATGCTGGGGAGCACTGGGTGTTGCTGCTGCTTTGAGGCTGAAGCAATTTGCAGAAAATCAACGATTTCATCAGCAGAATGGACCTTCTGGGTCAATACTGGAAAACAAAATACTCCAATGAAAGCCCTGAACACGTTTGTGCTGAACCCACAAGTCCTGGCAAAGCTGGGCTTGGTGACAATGGATTGAAAACAGCAGTTGTGTTTTCAGGAAACCCGACTCCATCCTCGGCCGTTTCTCACAACCCTCTTCGCTGTCTCAGCTAATTACACTGAGGGACAATGGTCCTGATTGCCAATCTGAGCACCACGTCCTCCCAGCCCCCAACCTGCTCAGGGGAAACTTGAACCTCCACAAGATGAAATCAGACCAAGGAGCCGCTGATCAAAATCCCAGTGCAAATCTAAGCCCCATGGCTTCAGCCTGGGCTGGCATATGCAAGTGCTAAAAACTACAGCACCCGGTGACAGCCTGTCACAAAAAAAAAAAAGTGCATTTTTTAGCAAAGTACATCACTCACAACCGACCAACCTCTCACACCTTAAAAGGGCAAAGGGAGCCCTTCAAAATCCTGCTCTGAACGTCTCACTTTTCTCCCATGCCTTTGTGCAGAGCAGGATCTCAGATCTCTGCTAGGAGGCAGATGTGATCCCATTATCCAGAGCCGTACTGCGCTCAGCAGGAGGCCCATCACCACTCCAGTGCTGCTCCTCCCGGTACCCAGTGCTCCCCATCAGCACAGAGATGGCATTTAACACAGAAAGATGCATGAACAAACTGACTTCTTCCCCTACAGGAAGGCTTCCTCAAGCACATGTCCTGGGGTATTTAGGGGAGTGCTGACAGTGGAGAAGATATTAGGCTGAATCACCTGTGGGTCATTATCTAATTAGACTGAAATGAGGCTGTTTGATAAGAAAACGTATTTCCCCAGCTTTAGGAATGAGGGCTATAGAGAATAACAACAGATGCAGAATAACACCCCGTCTCAGACCAGCAAAGATTAGTGTTATGGCTAAATTATATCCTGGCCCAGTAATAGGGTTATTTCTGTTCCCAGCGCAGTATTTAGATGAGGAAATCAACAGCAGGAAGTGTATCTTAATTTGCTAATAACAGGAAAGTGAGCAGCAGCTCAACCACTCTCGGTGACATTGGCGGGGTTCGGCAGGATTTGGGCAGATTAAAGAGCGCAGCCGTTGGGTAGCAGATGGCATTTCCCCATCTACCATCAAAATGCAAAGTTTGTTAATGAATTTCTGACACAGAGCAGCACGGCAGGAAGGGCTCGGGATGAAAGCAAGTGGGAAAGTGGTGAATAACGGGAGCTGGGGGGAGCGGGGCTGCTCATCTCTGGACGCTGCCTGTGGGTGTGTGGCTGGGATGCAGGAAGGATGTGGGCACCATCAAGGACAAACCTGCCTGCTGCTCGTTCTGCTACCATTCACTTTATTACCCATTCGCTCCGAAAGCAGTTCCCTTATCTGGGGCAAGTGGCCGTCTCAGACGGGCGATAAGAGGAGCTTTTGAGAACAGTGCAAAGAATAATTCTCCATTTGCCAGCTGACCTGGAATATCAAGGGAGAGGGGGAAAAAAAGATTATTGATCTAAAATAGCCCTCCTTTGGTCTATTTTATAACAGTTGGAAGGAGGAAAAAAAAAATAAAATAAAAGTGTTCCCAGTTCAATGGATGGCAAGGGGTACCATTTATTACACTGATTCATTCTCTTTAAATGAGTGCAGGTGTTTTTCAAATGAGACACCTTCCCCAAGTGAGCAGAACAAAAGGGCTTAAAAAAATAAAGGAAGCTCTGGCTTTTTCCAGCAGATGGATATTTGTTTTAGGTAACTCGTGGCAGTATTTTGGGGGGTAGAAAGAACTTTGAAGGACCTTTTCCTGAATGTCGCTTGTGGAGTTTGGTATTTCAAGAGTTAATTCCCTCTTTTTCACTCTAAATCTTCAGCTCATTTAATTTAGTAGAGAAAAGGGAAGAGGACAACATGTTCTTTGGGTTATATAAGAGTCTGGAGATGCTACGATTATTGTATTATATATTCTGGAGTATCTTTATCACACCAACTCTCACACGCAAGCAGGAGGATAACAAATTCTTTACTCGGTCTTCAGTGCAGCTTGTCATAACAAGGGTGGTTAATTAACATGACCTTTTGTGCTCTAAAGGAAAAAACCCAGAAGATCCATTCTCTGATATATTTGTTTTTAAAGCAGCGAAATGAAAGCTGAAATCCACCAGTCGATGGAGCAGAGAAAGAAAATTCAAGAGGCTGCTGCTTCTCCCTGCTCTGAAGGACGGAGGAAAACAAGTGCAAAACGCAAACCTGTGGTTACTAAAGCATCCCCTAAACAGAAGGGAAATAGCAAGTGTGGTCTCAAGGCCTGCATCTCTAGCTGTAGATATATGGTTTCCACAAGCAAGAAGTCTTGAGGGAGACCTTCGGAAAGTGTGATCCCAGCTTTAATGAAGGACTGAAGGGAAGGAGCTGAGAGCAGCTTGATCAATAAAACACTGCCTCAACCGGAAAGCTTCAACAAAGTATGCTAAAAAGGCAAACAAGCAGGTAAACAAGGCCCAGGAGAACGATGAAGCAGCAGCAGCTTATGGACCATCGTTCTCTGATGGAGAAGATCTGAGCTTCTCCAGTGGGAAAAGTGGGAAAAGAAAGAAGAATTTTTAAGCAGTGTTGAATCATCCATCCCTGACTCACGAATCTTTCCTGGCGGCTGCCACTCCTCAGGATCATCCCATGGATCCTATATTCCCAAGGAGTGAAGCCAACATCCCAAGCTCTGAGGCTGAGTTGTTGGAGCAGCAATACCCACTGCCTCTCCAGGGAGGTTTTGCACAGACCACTTGGCTCCCACAGCTTGAAAACATTTCCTACAGGACACTTTGTTCTGCAAAGAGAGTTTGGAAAGATTCAGGCATGGGTGCCTGGAAGACATCTGGGGACCAAGCGAAGAGCAAAGACACCTCTGTGTGTTTTCCACCCATCTGTGTGCAAGGGGCTGCGGTCACTGTGAGCCCACGTGCGTGCTTGTGAGCAGCTCTGGGAGCTGCTGCTCCCATCCTAGGTGCCTGAATTCTCTTCTTAACTCATTTCTAAGTGAACCTTGCTCAGTCATCATCTGGCGGCGCATTCACTGTGTGACCACAGGCAAACTGTAGAAAATTCTCTCCTCGGTGTCTCTCCCTCCGCTCGACCAGAGCCCATGCAGCCACTATTGTCCTCCAGCTGTACTCATAAAAGCAAATATAAAACACTAAGAATGAGACCCAGGCATACATTTGTTTTTTTACTTTCAGGCAGTAGTAGATTTACTAGGAAATGCCCTCTTGGGTAGACCCAAATAAACACTCATTCTGAATGTAAGCCACTGTAGAAGCCTTACAGACCAAAACAATGCGAGGAAGACATCAATTGCTTTGAAATGTTTTATTTTTATGCCATTAAAATGTGGCTTCTGGCTTTTTGCTTTGCAGAGCTATTTGTTCCACTTCAGAAAGGATGAGGATGGGATGGGAGAAAGAGCAGAGGAAGAATTTTATAAAATACTGTCCCTTTCCACTCCAAGTTAACTGGGAATTCAGGAAAAGGTGGCATCTTTTTGTTGCCTTTGAGTAGAACTATTTTTTTATCATTCTTTTTTTTTTTTTTCCATTCCAGAAAATGAACCCTAGACTTGTGACTCTCTTATCGTTGATAAGAGTGGTAGAAAGCTGTTGGAGCTTTATCAGGTCTTTTCAACAAGAACTGCTGAGAAACTCCATTCAGAATGCAGCTGGTGGTAGTTCACACCTCTGTTTTGTGCAATGTATCTTGAATGCACACATTACATACGCATGCACAGCTATAAACAGAATAAGGTGCTCGAATCCTCTCTTAAATTGTCATAAATCATTTACTTTCATCATCCCAGTTGCAACCAGAACCACATAATCAGACGCCCAGGAAATTAATCCTCCTGTTAGGGAAGTATAGGCACTTCAGTGTATGCAAAACCTTGACCAAAGCATCTCTTGGGAAAAGATGCTGACATCCACAGTCCCTCTAAGCGTATGTGTGCCAACACTTCAAGTCAGCAGCAATTGTCTAACAGAGCACAAGAACCTTATAGGGTCTGTGTGCATGCTTTGCTTTACTGTTTTTGTCTGATTAGAGACTGTGAAAGCATCCATAAAAAGCAATTGCACACACAGACGTGGTGGCACAGCCTAGCAATGAGGACTTCCTGACTTGCTTACACCAGCAGTTCTGGGTCAGGCACCAGAGCTTAATCCCAAATCTAACCCCACTTTTCCCTATGCCTTTACTGGCGGCTCTACTGAGGTGGTGCACAAAAATCACGAATACAGTTGCAATGTGAAAATAGCTCATCTGACAGATGGGACCTGCTTTTAAGAAAGTGCTGACTTCATTACATTTCAGCAGATTTGCTCACCGACCTCCAACCAGCCGCTCAGTGGAGGATGTTGAGGAGCTGCAAAGGAAAAGGGTGTTGAGAGAGCTTTGAAAGACAGCAAGGCAGCAGCAGGCCATTGGCTGCACGTCCCTTCCTCTCCTCCTTGGACTGATGCAGCACCCAGCCTGTACCAAGGCTCAGTGTTACATGGAGCTGAATCTCATATGTGTTGTCTAATCCCCTGATGCATCCTTATATGAAAAAGTGCTTCTGGGGCTTTGCAGAAGAGATCTGGTGAAAATAGTCTTAATTCAGCCCTTGGCAGCAGTCAGAAAAGAGGACTTGGGAATGCAGGAGAAGAGATCCTTTATTTTTCATTATTTATTTCCTGTGACACAGAACCGTCTTCTTTCTGCAGGGAAGCTGCTCAGCCAAACCCACTGCAATAAATAAACAAAGCAAAAAGTTTCTGGGGAACATCCTGACTTGATTAATTTTGCCACAAGGAACTTCTCAGGAGGAAAAAAACAGTCAAATCTGCAAAGTAATTTTTATTTTTAGCTTGTCATTCATTGCTTGTGTCACAGATCCCTTCCTGCCCCGCAAGCAAGGGATGCTCTTGCATGGATCATCTGCACCGCTGAGATCCTCTGCAGTCTTTCCAAAGCTCAGAAGAACTCTCCTCCACCCACACTCAGCCACCATGGGGCCGTCCTCACCTCAAACCCAAACAGAGCAATTGAGGTGACCCATCTATGGAGATTTATACCATAAAACCACATGAATGTGCTGGTATTTCTCCAAACAAGTGTTTTTTCATTTATTCTCTCTTTCCCTAACAGCTCCCACACACACAATCAGCTGCCACATGGAGGGGAAGAAAAAAAAAAAGCAAGAAAAAAAAGATGGAAATGACAGCAGAGCAACAGAAAAACTAAAACATTTTCACAGCCTTGTCTGCTGGTTTTAAGTGCATTTCACCACAGCTCAGAATTACATTATTTAGTATCAATTATCCTTTGATTGAAGCTCAGAGAGGTGGCAAGGCTAGCGTTTTTATCTCATTAGCATGTCTTGCCTGCTAACCATTTGCTATATTCCCTCCCTTTGATCCTGCCTTTGATTATATTGTGTGACAAAAGCCCATGTAATCTACTATTATTTCCATTAATAGCAAATCTGCCCTCCTCTTTGACAAGCCAATTTATTATCATTGCAGCGTCTTTGTGCATCTCAGCCAGGTTGACACCCTGTTTCCCGCCCCAGTAGTGCAGAATTGGCAGGTGCTGATCCAGCCTGGGTGCACAGGGACCTTGGAAGTGTCACCAAACAGGGCTCTAATGGCAAGCAGGAGGGGATGAGACAGTGCAGAGTAGTGATGCAGTTGGAGTAGTTTTGCTCTTTGCCCCAGAAGGATGTGACACACGAAGATGCAGAAAGAGGTCTTTGGAGAGGTGAGATCCATTTGGTGACCTGTGAGCATGACCAACTCATTTTCCGAGCCCTGAGTAAGCTGTACCTGCTCCTCAGCGCTGCTTCTGCCGTCCTTCTGCACCCAGACACAAATCTGGAGGTCAGTAAAAAGAAAAATATAAATCTTCATTCGCGTTTTCAAAACCGGTTTGAGAAATGCAGCCTGGACGTGTCATTGATGCTTGCCTTTTTAAAGGCAGTTTTGCAGCCAGAAGTGGGAGCTGAGCCAGAGTGGGTCTTCAAACACCCAAATTGGATGGACAAAACCATGTGGGTACTGCAAAGCCAGCTTGGATTGTTTTTGCTATGATTTGACTAACCCTGGTGATGGTGAGGTCCTCCTCCAACTGAGTCTTTAACAGCAACGTTCCCATAGCACAGACTGTGACTATAAATTGGATGTCCCCACACAGACACAACCCCTCCCTCCACAGCACCATTAACTGGCCCTGTGTGCACATCCCCATCTACTCCAGGAGTAAACATTCATTTTTCACCTCAAAAGAGACACACATAAAATAAACTGCGGTGTCACGAAAATATCCCACTCTGACAACACAAAAGAATAATCACGGTTCTCAACTTAAGCACACACTGCACAGTGCTTATCAGCTTTCTGCACTCTTTTGGCCTGAAAGAGTAGTGAGAAACGTGGTCTTTTGGAAGAATAAGGAGGTTTTTGGTGGGATTCCTCTATCTGCTGCAGCGGGGAGGAGAATAAAGCCATTAAGAAGAGTTGGGCTTATCAATGTGTGTGTTGAACCTCCGTGAAATCTCCTCTTGGAGATATAAAAGATTCAGGTTCAGCTAACAATGGTGCTTCTCATCCTCTCCTTTCATTAAATTTCTGCCTCTATCTTGAAGTCAAAAGCCTGAAGTGTTGGGATCCCTTTGGAGGTGGTTGGGCTCTCATGCACTGCCATTGCCATGAAGTTTCTTCTAAATTGACTCTGGGTCCTGGCAGTCCTTGAGCAGGATTTGGTTTCCAAGCTGGCTGCATTTTCAGAACCTCGAATGAGGTTTCCTGGTGCTTGCTGGGGAAGTTCTCAGGTTCAGTGTAGAGAGAAGAGTGTGCACATAGGCATGGCTCTGTGTCAGGTATGACGTGTCACAGCAAATATCACAGTTCTGTCACTGCATATAACACAAATACAGATCCTGAGGAAAAAAATCCCAAATGTATGTTTTGTTTCTCCACCTTTCCTGCAATTAAAACCTGAAGAATGCAGTGATCAGATGCCTCCTGTTTGTGAAGGAAAGAAACACAACACAAATTGTGGCTGTTGAAATTTTGGTTGAAAACACGCATCTGATTTTTCTTACTTTTTTTTTTTTTTAAAATAGAATTTTGCTCTTTTTTTTTTGGTTAGTTTGTTGTTGTAGTTTTTTACAGCCAGCAGCAGTGAGTCCCATGGATAAGTCGTGCTTAGTGAAGTGTAGATCTGATTTATCTTATGACACAAATGAAGTGCAAATGTATTTCCCATTCACAGCATTTTCTCCTGTTTCAGGGCGACTCCCAGCACTGTAAAATAATCTGAAAGGAGGGTTCTGAATTACTTTTAAACTGCAAAATCCAGACGTGGGGATCAAACGTGGGGCAGATAACTTAAAGCAGGTCAGAAATCTCGTGTCCATCTCACAATATGGATAGTAGCAATCTCCTCCAAGACTCCCACCAACAGAGGGATGCGCCCATTGCAAGAGGTGCTCCAGGCACTGGGGGACCTTCACCTGCTGCTCTGCACACCAGCTCAGGAGGAAGTTTGTACTGCCAGGGCATGGAGGTTTCGTAAATATGAAAGAGGAGGGTGAATTTAAAGCACGGGAGAAAATAGCAGAAATGTTTTTGCAGAAAAAGACGAAGATGATGTTTCTCCTCAGTTTTAGTTTGGATAAATATTTTAAAAAGCTGAGAAAAGACAAAAGCAAAAAGAAGCCTTTTTTGGGGGTGGGGGGTTGAGAAGCATCCACGTGTGGCTTTTCTGGCCCAGATGTGCAGACAAACCCTTTGATGGGGGGTTGGGCTGCAGAGGTGCTTCTCGCTGAGCCCTGCTGCTGCCAGGCAGGAGGGCAGACTGCATTATCCCCCAGATCTCCCTGGCTTCTGAAATCTATGCATGTTAACTGCTTATTTCTCTCCTGCTTTTATTAATTCATAAATAAATGAATGGAGTGGGTTGATTCTTCTCCTTCTTTTTTTTCTTTCTAATCTTTGAAGTATTTTAGAAGAGAAATAATTGGCAAAGAACCCATCCCTTTTCCCACCAGCTCCACAGACTCATTTAAGTTTTATAAGTTTTATTTCTATTAGAATAAAGGTTTGATTTAAACGACTGTAACAACACTCTTCTGCATAGCATACTCAAAGCCCCTAAATACCATTTTTTATATTAGGAGTTTTACCCTTTAAAACTCAGAGCTGTGCTCCCAGGGGGTCAGTCAGTGAACTCACCTGGGCTGTTTCTACCTGTTTTGGTGTTCAAAATCAGCTTCTGTCTCCCCAGAAAATTTATGTCAACAGAGGAGAGCTTTGAAGTGCCACGTGGCCATCTCTGGCTGCTTGCTCTTGGTAGATGTTCAGCTGCAGATTCAACGTTATCAAAGACCATTAATTGCTTTGCTTCCTTTTCCTGCCATGTTTCAGCTTGGCCAAAAGTCTGGCTGTACATGGGGGAAAACCTGCATGCAGGGAAAACCCAGATTTGCATTTGTAAGAGCTCGGTAATTATCCCATTATCTATGCATTATTTTTATCACCAAGTTGAAACTCTTCAGTCTATTATCCAGTGTTCTACAAGCACATGGAGTAGGTGTCTTCACAAACAGGGAGGGAGGTGATGTGCTCTTTCAGAGTGAATTAAAAAGGAAACCCAGGTGAACTGATCAAGCTTTATTATCTTTTGAAGGCAGCTTTCTGGGTTTTCATAGAAAATTAACTACTTTAGTGCTATATACAGAAGCGAATTCACTGAAAAGAAAATTGCAAAGCTTTCCAAGTTATCTTGAATAATAGAATGTAACTCAGCTGAACGTTCTCACCTTTTCCCATGTGCAGCCGGGACAGGTTTAGTGCTGCTTCCAGATCTGCAGTGTGCTCATGCTGCCAAGGTGTTGATTTTACCACGTCTGCTCCAGCAATGAGCCCAGGTTTCCTTTCCTTTTGGGCAGATGCCAGCCTCCAACAATGGTCTTTGGCCATTGCTCTTGCAGAAAGCCATTCCCATCTGCACAGAAGGGCTATGCAACAGTTGAAAGTGATGAGCAGAGTCCTGTGAGCAGTAGATTGATCCTAATAAGGAAGCAAAGGGAAAATATGCATGGAACGAAGAGGAAGCACAACTGAAGACCGTTTGGCCCCATTCTGGACGACTCAAAAACTTACCCATTAAAAAAAAATGATAATAAAGAGGATTAGGTTTTTATTTTCTCAGGATTTTTGGCTGTTTCTGTTCCTAGGCAACTCATGAAGGTAAGAGAAATCACACACAGGCCTCTGCGCTTTGCTGAGAATGTTTCAGCTCGAATCAAACCCAAATTCACCCAGGAAATGTCCCATCTGCAGAGCCTATCACAGCCACGAGGCAAAGCAGCGGCGCCTCAGAAATGTGCATTCCTGTACCCTCAGGTGATGGGGGAAGTTATCAGAGTGAACTGCCAGCAAACAAACAGGGGGGAAAAATTAATCAGAGCATCCCATTTCAGCATGACTGGGAGCAGTGGGGCTGCAGCAACACTGCAGAATTGATTAACTACTTATTAAATGAGAGCTGTGGCGACAGCTCTTAAGAAAAAAAAAAATCAAATTAAAGCAAGCAAAGCTCCAAGCAAATAAAGAAGAAAAAAAAAGGGAAAAAAAATAAAAAGGGAAATGCAAGTTAATGGATGCTTCAATCACTACACTGTGCAAACCACAGGAGGCTGCAACAATGACAACTTGTGTATACTGCTGGAAAACTTCTCTGCTGGAGAAGGCATTGGATGTGTGGAGAAGGCATGTGAGAGGATGGTGAGATGGGTTTTGGAATCATAGAGATGGTGGGGATCATTTGGCTTTCTGGCCCAATCTGTGCCCTGGGCACGGGGTTTTCCTTGCCCAATTCATTGCAATGTCCCTGGCAAAGAGCAAACACAACCAAGCAAAAGCAGTGCTGGGTTTTTAGGACCTTTCACTTGTGACCGCGGATGTTTTCCCCCTTTATAGAAGAGGTTTGAAAGCAGCCAAATTCTCACCCTCATTCTGGTGGAGTTCAATGGGCTGAGTTATATAGGCAGACAGGAGGCTCTATGGATCCCTTATGACACTAAAAACTATTGAAAAGCCTTTTTGCCATGACCCATTTAGATCCTCTCGCCGTTTCATTTCCTCTCCCATCTGTCACACCTTTAAAAGCAGAGCTTTTGCATCTCATCTCATTCAAGTGTTTCCAAGGCAGCCCCAAGTAACTGTCTCTTCCACTTCTCAAAAAACTTTTCAGACTCTCTCTCTATTCCCCAACAACAAACCTAGCTGATGCTGGCCATAGCAGAGTTGTGGGCCCAGAGCATCCCTTGTAGGAGCTCGGCTGCACTCATGCAGGTGGAAAAGCCCAAATCCATCCCTAGCCAGGTACATCACTCAGGCTGCTGGCTGATCCTGAGCCGTTTGCATCTCCAATTGCCTTGCACTGCAGCTCTCCACTCCAGCTAATTGCCATGAACTTGGGTGTAACTCCTTTTTACTACCCACTGATGGTTGTCTGCTATGAAGATGAATCAGTTCTTTAAGCAGCAATCAGCCTCCTGGTTTAGCCAAAATGCACCCATCCCTCTTCAAACCTATTAAGGGCTGGATAAACTTTCAAGTTAATGCACACTGCAAGCACACAACCACTTGACATGTCAAGCACCTAAATAATTTTTGTTATTCTCTAATGAAAAAATTCTTTAGGATAGGAATGAAAGAGAACAGTGCCAATCGCACTTGTGAGCTCCAATTAACACAGGCTTTGTGGTCTGCCTTCATTTGTCACTAGCTCTGACTTGCTCAGTGAAGGTCAGCTCCAGCCAGATAGGAGCAGTGCATCGCATCAGGTTCAGCACTACCTGTTCTCTGAGGATCAGCAAGACCCAGAGGATGCTGATAGTGAGGAAGGCACTGAGCACGGGTCTGGGGAGGAGAGCAGCTCCCTGCCTGTCTGCCCAGGTAGTCCCAGGCTGCCTTTGGGGATAAAGGCAAACAGAAGAGCTCAGATTTTGCCCTGAAAGATTCTGGAGATAAGGAACCCGCTGAGCTGGCATTAGGATGGGTGCTGATACAGTTGAGATCAGCTCCCTGCTGCAGGGGAGGGCTGAATCCCAAACAACCCTCTAAAAGTGGTCCTGATGCAGGCAGTGAGCATGAACAGTCACAGCACCTGACCATTTCTACCCAAATTTCTCTGGTTTTGCAGCTGGGACCAGCTTCCTGGGGTGATAACATTTTAAGATGCTGAAATTTGACTCTTCTTCCTTTCCTTTATTAAGACCCTGCTCACCGAACGCTGAGAATGAACAGCATCTGGAAATGGCACCAGGGAGGGGGATGCATTGGTGTAAGATACGTTACTGAATTAGCTTTGGCCTTTAAATGGGCTGAAAGGAAAGTGGCATTTATCTGCGAAGCCAGCCTGGCAGAACAAAAGAAACATAAAACAATAAAAAACCCATCTATTTCCTATCAAGAGCAGAAGGCTTGGAAAGGCATCAGCGAAGCAGCCCCCGAAAGCCAATTCTTCATCGCTATCCTTCCCCTTCGTTGTGTGTTTATCTGGGGTAAAATATAGCAGAAATGCTAACGTTGCCATTTGGGAATTTTGTTAAGCTGAAATCAATATGTTATTATTTTTTTAGAACTGAGGGAGGGGGGGACAGGGGGTGCTGTGGGGCTTGGCTTTGCCCTAATGCTCTCAGCACATCATGGTCAATTCACAGGAGGGGCTGAGCGCAGTGGTTGGTACGATACACCCAAGATGCTTCAGATGCCCCTTGTGCAATCCAAAATCCAGCGATGGGAACTGGAAGAGCAGATTGGAAGGGGCACAAAAGCTTGCAGCAGGAGGTGGCTGGGGGCTGGGGAGCTCTGCAACCCACTTTGCAAGATGCTGTTGTGCCCCAGCCCGCTAACGTGGGGGGAATTTGCCTCTCTTCCTGCTCAGCTGCAGATGCAACCACTCTAATAAGCTGTAACTTTCCTTTCCATTTGGAAGTAATGAGATATAATCTGTTTAATTCTAGTCTTTGAGCTCTTTTGGCGGCCCTTTTCTATTCCCTTTTTCTGATTTTTTCGCTCTTTTAAAGGAAAACTCCATCACGAAGCGAAAGATTCACTAATCACCAGCTATAATTACAAAGAAGAGTAAATTGCCATAAACTTTTTTTTTTTCTTTTTGCAAAATTGCCTTAAATATAATGAAGAATAATTAAAAATCAAATAAGCAGCTGCAGACGAGTGGTTGGTGGAGGTTGGGCAGGGGGAGAGTGAAGGAAGAAGCCAAAGATGTTTGTGTAAATCCAGATAGGTGGATGCAGATGGGGCAGCAGTGATGGCAGATCCCCAATGGCAGATCCCCATCGTCACTGTCAAGGCAAGAGGATCTTTCTGGGGATTAATTTGTCCCTCAATGGGTATTTATTGATTGCATCATTTTTCTCACTGATAATTCCCCCAAGTGAGTGGAATTTGGCCCAGCACAGACCCAAATTCCTGCTGGAACGTTGCCACCACATCCAAGGCGCACCCCTCGCCTCCTGCAGGAGATGGGGAGGCTTCATTAGCAGCAATCAATGGTTTCCATAGCTACAAATGTTTCCATCAAATGCTGTCTTGAGGAAAGAAAGGAGAGAAAAAGTGCTCAGACAGCTCCAGAGGTACAGATTTTAGTTCTGAGCAGTTGTCGCGCTGTAAGGAACTGCGGATGAATGCGGGACCAGCAGGCAATTATTTCTGGTCTGTGTGCACCCTGGGTGCACAGGGCCTGCTGCATCTCTCCATCAGACTCAGAGCATTGTGGACCCAAGAAATCCCCAGCAGGAAGGGTGCAGGCATTGTGCAGGCAGAGCAGCACAGCTTCACCCTCAGCACAGCCTCCACAGACTGACTTCTCTGAAGCTGCTCAATAAGAAATAGGTTCTGACTTGGCATGTCTCTGTCTGGAAAGGGAGAAAACTTCAAAGATCAGCACCTGAGAATTCTTACCCGGAAAATGAGATGCTCTACTTCGCTCTGAATGCCGGCAAGTTGCTAAAATGCAGCCAAATAAAGTTCAAGTTGGGGTTACATCGGGTTTATTACACGCAGTGATAGATTCATAGGGTTCATAAATCACCCTATTTCACAGGTGTCGAGGTCTTTTTTGGTGCAGGTCCGTGCTGGCACTTGCGTCCTTGCATTCAGCCTCACTACTCAATTAACTTCCCTATGCTTTCTGCTACTGCTATGATCCTGCAATACATTTGCTTAGTCAAGTCTCAAAGGGAGCTCGAACAAAACCCTGAGCATTTTCCAGGTAACTCTTCCCATGAGCAATGAGCGGAGCGAGGATTTCTTCACATCAGAAAGATGCAGAGAGGGTCGAGAAAGGAGCGGGCAGGCAGCTGGATCTGCCTCGTTCCCAACTGCTCTCCCCCTCCAAAAAAGCAGTTTTTGTCACAGACCTCCATGTGGGTTTTGACAAATTGGTGTGGAGCAACGAGGAAAAAAGAAAACGTGTAAGGTCAGGCTGGCAGCTAACCAAGCTGCGCTGATTTTCATGCTCTGCCAGAGCGCTGGCGGAAACCCTAAATAAATCCCTACAGGTGTCTGGAGACTCTGGCTACTTCCTGTGGATAGACCTGCTGAAAATGCTCAGTGTGGGTGGCTGGATGTGTACCTCCTGGAAATCATCTGCTGCATTCCATAGCAGAGGCTGTACCTCTCCCCACATCCCTCATACTGCATGTCCTGCACCACAGTGAGTAAATTTCCTGCTTAAATTCCACTGGAAGCCATAAGTTTCCGCCGGTTGCTGATCAGCTCTGGTGGACAGGGGCTATGATTCCAACAAAATCCACGTTTCCAAAGCTGGAGCAGCAAAGCCCACCAGTACAGACAGTGCTAAATGCAGTTTTATCCAAGTTTGGGAAAAATAGAGCCATCACACTTATTTAAGGAGAAGAAAAGCTGATTTAACAGACTGGCAGGAAAGATGCCATGTGAGCTCAGCCCTTAGCAGTCACAAGAGAATCCACATCCAGACCCTCAATGCAGGCTGCAACTCTACCTACCTTACCCAACCCTACCCTGTTCTATTCTAAACCTCCTCTTTGCAGTGAATTGCACCATCATCCTGCAGAAAACACTGTTAGTTTTTCCCTTCCCATCTCCTAAGAAAGGGGAAAGGTGACCGCTGAGCCATTTGAGCTGTGTTTGAATTCCGGGGGTAGAAATCACGGGGAATTTGTCACCACGATGGTCCCCCTGCTCACACAGCTCTGATTAATTTGGATGCCAGCAGCTGTGGGGAAACACGACACTGCCGTCGATACAGCCCACGCTATTAAGGAAAGTCATTTGGAAAATAAGGTTTTTAAGCGGTGTGATCCACTTGGAGATTTTTCAATACCTAATCACCGATGGAGCGCTCGGCGCGGGGCTGAAGGTTTAAATAAATAGCATTTGCAGAGCATTATTTCATTTCATTAATCAATCGACGACTGCAGGCTCCTCGGTTGGTGAGTTTGGGGTTAGGTTTTTCTTTCCCACAGAAAGTATCAAATTCTGCTTCTTTTAGTTAGAAAGCCCCACTGCAAAAAGGTCTGAAGTTTCCAAACCCTCAGCCATGCAGAGTCCTGTGTGCTCTGAACTTGAGCCCCCAGGTCAGTGCTTAAGCAGCATCTCTGCAGACACACAGCTATAAGGGCATGGGCTGAGAGCAGCCCCACTGCTACCTGCAGAAGAAACCCACCAGTGCTGCATTAGCTGGAAAATATCAGTGATAACTGTGACATTCACTTAATGTGGGCTGTTACAATTAGATGCATTTCATGGGGAAGAGAGGTAAATTTCATTCGGGGAAGTTGTTGCTTTATTATATTACCCTCCTGATTTTTCAGTGCAGGTGAAAAATAAAAAGGGCGACGTGCTCAGCAAACTCGGTGCAAACTATTTTTTGTTAATTGTAGATTAATTATTCAGAATGACAGATATACCTGAGACTTAGCTGAATAGCAAGTAAACAAGCCCCCCCTTCCAGCCCCTGCTCAATCTGCATTGCAAACTATTATTTAAAATTAGACATAAATAAGACCGTCTGTAGCACTGAAATTTCCAGCACCTCCAAATGTGTTTTTGCTCAAAATCAGAACGAAAAAGAGTGAAATGTGAGATTCGTGAAACTCCAAAAAGCTTCAGTTTAGAAACAGGCAGCTACATGACACCCTAATCTGCACCAGGTGCTAAAAATGTGTATTAATATCAAATGGCAGAGCTCAATTCTGCGGCAAATGCAACATCTGAAGGTTGCCAGAACTCCGATTTTTTTAACATTATCAACATGCCGTAAGAAAGTTGAAGGCATTGATTTCTTTCACACTGCAGAGCGCTGTCCAAGCAGCCCCAAATTACACAAAATTCCTCTTAAAGAGGAAAAATTCTCCTTTTAAAGGGCTTCAGTCTGCACTGCCTGTGGTACATCTCCGCCTGAGCAGCAGGGCTGAGCCCCATCCCTGCTCCAAGGCCACGCTGGTATTCCATCCTACTTATTGCTGAGGTGGGTGGTAATGGAGCAGGGCAGAGCCAGTGCCTTGGTGGGTTTCTCCATCCTCCATGCACAGAGAGAAACCTGGGCCTTGGGCAAGCGCTCTGCATTCCAAAAACCCTCAGAACAGTCGAGGGATTCAGGATTTCAGCTGAGCAAGTGGTGTGGAAAGCAAAGCGTTCCTCTACGCAGCTCCCTCTGCAAACCATTAGGAAGGTTTCTACCTCCCCAAGGCCTTCTCGTGCTCTCCTGCATCCTGCGTGACTCTGCCTGCTTCCTCCCTGCCCTCCCCTGGCCGAGGGTCTCGTGCTGAGGCTGATGTGAGCAGGCAGTGTGCGTGATGGGGGTGGAGCTGGGGGTGCTGTGGAAGGGGCTGAGCGCAGCCCCTCCTCTGTGGCCTCCTGCATGGCTGATGTGACCCGATTGCACGTCCTTCCCCTCTCACTAATTCCATCACGCCCTTCACTTTGTGTTAGGGATGCACACGTAATGCCCGAGAGATTCATAATTTGGCCTCAGTCTCCATTGCGCCCGCATGACTCTGCGGGTATGGAGGAAATCTGAGCATTTTAATGTGTTTAAGGGTCATTGGGTTTTTTGATAATAGCACAGGGACCTCCTTGGAGGGATGCTCTGGTTCCTCACGCCACAAATCTCTCATAGGGCGGGCTCCTCCAGGGCCACAGGCACCACAAAGCCATATTCCATGCACGAAGATCAAACTGTGCTGCATGCATATCCTATTACCCACACCAGAGCACTGGGGTCAGCAGCCTTTCCTCCTTGTTGGAGGAGTTGTCCTCACCTCGTCAAATGAAAAACAATAATAGAGGCAGAAAATACTATTCCAAATGATGGAGAAGCCCATGGGGAAATTAACACACTTTTTTTTTTTTGCTTTTCAGGTTTCAGTTATACAGAAAAGTCTATAAAGTGGTGACATTTTTAACCATTTTTGCTCATTGCTTTGAACTTCCCAGCCTTGTATTCAGAGACACCAAGGCCCAGAAGGGCCAGAAGATGTAGTTTAATGAGACAAGTTTTAAAGGTCACTCTGTGTAATAAATCTGTGCTTTTTAATATTTAAACTTTTAAGGCATTTAAACCTTTAGGCTCCTGGGATTTGCTCTACCAGATCCAACCAGATCCATCAAGCCCAGAAAGCCCCTCGCCTCTGGGACTATCCAATTTCTTATGCTTGAGATAAAGAGGGTCTCTTTATCCAAGTCCATTCATCTGTCGTAACTCAGGTGCCTTTATATCCTATAAATCAGCCTGGAATGCTGGACAAAGTGTTGAAGAACGTTATTCAAGGCCAAGCTTGAGGAGTTCCATCCCACCCTTGCTGGAAGACAGCTGAGAAAGGGGACTCAGCAACAGAAAAATGTGATGTCTCCCAAAACCCTGCCCAAAACCCCTTCTCTGGGCTTTGGCCAAGCTATTCTGACTCAGATTTAGAGGTAGATGGATTAAAGGTAGAAAATCTGCCAATTTTAAAGCTTGGAAGCACAGGTCGGGATTTGCCTTCAAAGCATCTCACCTATGATTTGGGCCAGATACATTTAGGTGAACTCACACCCCAGTAGCACTTTGAATGCCTCCAGTTGAGCTCCCCCTGCCTGGTGCCAGCTGCAGGCTCCTCTCTAGCACAATGTCAGAACCGATGCTGTTAGCACCCAATTGCTTTTCCATCGGAAAGCATTAAGGATGCTCTTGCCTTGCAGACTGCTAATGCACTAACACACTCTGAAATGCTCAGTTGACTGGCAGTTTTCCTTATTGATATTGCAGTAAAAATTAGATATTATTAAATTGAATCATTGTCTCATAATCAGGCTCTGAGCAGGGATGTGGGCCAGAAGCAAGGGGGATGGTCAGGAGGCACATCGCAGTTGGGTTTGCAAACTATGCTTCCAGGAGCTATGTTACAAAAAGGGAATTAGAGAGTAATTTTTCTTTCCCAAAATCAAGATGCAGAATGTTTCCAGAGGTCCTCCAGTGCCTCAAAACCCAGCAGTGATATTTAAATCTGGGAGAGCCCCAGCTTTCACTGCAGAATGGGGAAACTGATGCGGTACACTCGCTGCATCACATGGTGAGCAGATTTCTTCATTTTCCATCTGTATGTTAATGTGGTCATTTGTACTTAGTTTGCATGGCTTGTGGCTGTGCAAGAACCTGGTTGGTATAACCCAAATCTGCTGTGGTCATTGATGGCTGCAACACCTCCTGTTCGCGGCCTGGGGATTTGGTGGATGGGGGAAGATGCAGAAACCTCCAAAAAATAACTTTTCAGATAAAAAGTAAGCAAATGTACAGCTTTCCAGAGAGGTAGACACATGTCCTGGGGTTGCTCAAGGGGAGATCTGAAGGAGATGGAAAGGAAGGTTAGGAAGGTGGGATGAGAGAAGACTTTGCTGTCTGCCTTCTGAAAAGTTTCTGTATATAACAAGAAATTGGCTTGCCTCTTGATTATTCCATCTCAGGCGCATTACACAAAGGCTCCTGATGCATTACAGCAGCTTTATATTATTGCTCTCGTGATGGATGCGTTTTGCTGCGTGCAGGATCTCGTCCTCAGCCCAACATGAATTCCATTAGGAGGCCAGATGGGAAATGAGGTCTTTCAAGATGTAAATCCTTAAATAACTTTTTCTTCTTTTTTTTTTTTTTTTTTTCCTAAATTAGATGCCGGTGTTAAGCCATCTATTTGACTTCAATTCAGTGGTGAGCTCTGGCCCTGCTGGCCTCACTAATCTTTTAAGTTATCTGTATTTGAAGTAGGACCTTATCACTGCTTGTTCATCTTCTCCTCACTCCAAAGTCAGAATTATTTCCTCACGTTTGTAATTATGGCAACGTCATCAGTCGCCTGGAAACTCTACCCTAAAATATGCTTGTGCTTACACTGCAGCAACCTTGAAACACCTCCAGTGAAAGGCACTGAAATCTGCTTTTGGAGGTTGTCCCATCCGCATCTCCACGCAGTTCCAAGAAACTGGATTGAGGCAGGGATGCTAAGAGGCTTTGGGGGAAAAATGCACATTAACAGCGTTGTCTGGGGTGGGAGCAAAGCCAACCGCCTGAAGGCAACCGCATCAAGAAAAAAAAAAAAAACAAGTCGTTTACAATCTTACCCTGCTTTTGAGGTGAGGAAATTAGAAGCTCAGTGAAGGAAAGCATCGCTGGTTTGTGAATTTCAGGTGGGAAGAAAAGTGGAGAGGATGCTCGCTCCAAAGAGACGCGGCCTCACGTGGGCTGGCTGTTGGCAAATGCACACAGCTTGTGGATTGCCATCTTAACCCTACAAAGCTAATTCCTGCTTGTCTTCCAAATAAACACAAAGGGTTTAAGTGCCTTGATTTGTGAGTTAGTCACATTTCTGATGGCTTTTGATCACCTCCCCCCACGCCACCCCAGCTGGAGAAGTGGCTCAGCTGAGCTCCACGTGGTGAGGCAGCTCCCTGGGAATTTCCAGGTGGGAACAGGGAATGGAAAGTGCTCACAGGGAGTGAAGAAGTTTGGAGAGTTCTGCAGCTCCCCAGAGGAATGATGCCCAACAAACTCAGTGTGCTAACTGGTGCCCCCTTGGTCCCTGTCTCACCCAAGCCTAATTGGTGGCACCAGAGAAGTATGAAGCAGCCAAACTGTGTCCCTCAAAATCATAAAATTCCAAATAGTTTCCCCTTGCAAGCAAGAAGCAGAGCAAGGACTCCCTTCTCCTGAGCTGTTTTTGGTTTGTTGCTTTTTTCCAAAAGAAAATTGATGCATCAAGAAGTGTAACATCTGCTCCTCTGAGCTTCCCTACAAATTTCTGAGCCTCTCAAATCCACAGAAAGTGCCCTGGGTTTGCTCCTGGTGGGAGTTCTCAACCTTGCTGTATTTGGCATGGGAAGTACTGCTGTTTGCTGTGAAGTGAGCACAGAAATGATTTATCAAATGATCAATCTGTGTCTAATGCCTGGGAAGAAAATGTTGGGCTGGTTTAAGCTAGAGACCTAACCCTGGCAGCAAGAGGTGAGAAACCACCAAAAAAGAGGATTTTCCTAGGAAAGCACTCCTTGAAACTCTTCGAATATATCAGCTAGCCTTTACCCAGGCATCGGTGTCAATCTGAGCAAGAATATTTCTTCTGATCAACATCCTTCTCCTTGCCCCTGTCTTGCTTGAAGACTGTGCTTTTGATGCCACCCCTGTGCATCCTCAGCTCAGACAAGGCGTTTTCCAGATCAGGCACTGAGTTAAATGAAGATCGGCAAGAATAAGCTGCCTAACTTGAAAAACCTGCATTACCCCAATCTCTATTCATGAAAGCATTATGTTGAATTAACGTTGTTATAGAATTAGCCTCCTAAGAGGCTTGGAGATGTCACCTCCGTTAAGTTGCTATTATTTGTAGCCCACTTCATGTGGTGAATACAGTCATAAGGAGTGGTCTAGGTTGTCTAATCACCGAGTAATGTGCTGAAATTAGGAAAACACATGGGTTGGGTTTTTCTCGTCTTTTTTCTTGACGTTCAGGCCTAACTTTTCAAATCACTGAAAAGCAGAAAAAATCTTCCACTGCAAGACCAGCTTTGTCTTTTTTTTCCTTCTGCACTGCAGTCCCAAATCTCAGATCCACCCATGAAGGTACTGCCTCAGCTGGGGAGCAGCACACAGCAGGATGCTTCTCCTGCTTATAGGTGCAATTATGAAGATTCATCAACCTCACTTAGACTTTAATTTTATTTTGGGGAGAACACCAAGGTTTCCCAAATGTAAAATTTGGGAAAAGCACTGTGAAGGTCAACATAAGGCAAAAAGATTGCTGGGAGGCAAGTTTGCCTTCTGTTCTTTCCTGCTGCTTCTTGGTGGCTTGGCTGAGGACAACCAACATTTGAAAGTAACTTTACACCAATGGAATCTATGGCATCTCCCCATCTCCTTGGGTCCTTTCTCCTGCATCCAACAGGCTCTCCTGGTTTTATCCTACTTTGAACTGATGCTCAAAGGTGGATGAGTTTCATCCACTGAACAAAAGCTGGTGGGCACCCCATGGCAATGTGACATCTGAAAACAGCACGTGGAACAAACCAGTGAGGACAAGAGGGGGTCCTGCTTGGAGGCAGGTGGAGTCAGAAGGGCAAAGGTTGGGTTTGGCACATAGGGCTCACTCCATGGGTGCAATGGTGGCTCACCAGCCTCCCCCATCATGCTTCACTGCCTAACTCATTTAAAGGGAATTAAATAACGAAGAAAGAAACCCAGGAATTAATTGAGTCTTATGTTTTCTGAGTGCAAACAAGTTTGACGCTCAGCTCTCCACCTACCTCTGGAGTGCAGATGCCTGAGCACACATCATCTGTTCGCTCACCACAGTGGGGCCAAATAACCCAAATGATTCACCAGGAAGGCTTAAAACTGGAGAGGTTAGCACTTCTTGCTAAAAATGCCTCCGCACAGGGCTTTCAGGTTGCTCATATGGAAAGAGAAGGGAGAGGAAAAGGATAATTTCTCTCAAACTCAATGTTGCAGGTGATTAGTGCACAATGCACCCTGAGCAGCTTTAGTATTTAACATGGAGGTGATAGTGGGAATTTATGAGAGCTCGTGGACAATAACTGCTTTCCAGAGAGGCTTTGATTAAACATTATGGATCCACATTATGCAAATTTATTGCATGGTTAATACGACTCCAAAAGAACACAGTGGCACTTTAAAAAGCAGTTTAAAAAAAAATAGAGAGAGAGAGACAGAGACCATGGTGCTCCTCAGATCTGCAGAAAGACCTTCAGGATGGAGCGACACTGGCTGAAAACTGATAGAGCAGCTGAAGTTCATGACATAAATGGGGGAATAGAAGGAAGATGAGACTAATTCCTACATGGATATTTCACCCTCATACTAGCATTAAGTCAGTGGCGACTTGTGGCCCATTACCCAGAACAGTTAGAATGATACGAGATGGAAATTTAATGCAGCTCCCAAATATTGCGTTCCTCCCAGGAGAGCTGCAGGAAAGGGCTTGCTTTGATTGTTTTCTTCTTTTCTACACTTTTGGATGTCATCTGTCAACATCTCCTACAAAATAACATGATTTATACCAGCAGGCTGATTGTACAGCTTTCATTAACTTAGATTTGCTTGTTCTTTAAAACTGCTATTGTGATAAGGCATACACTTATTTCCTTCTGGAAATCAAGGTTAACAAGAACACAGATCTCATCAGCATCTCTTTCTCAATCAAACAGCTAAAACACAGAAATAACATGAATCCTCTTTGGCTGCCTGGTGTTAAAAATGGATGTTTTGGTCAAAGACCACGATCTAGGAACTTCTGTAGGGCATCGTTAGGAGGACCTCAAGTTTGGGGAGGTTTATGAGCATCCCATCTTCTCCCATGCTCAGAGCAGCAAGGGGCATAAAGAAAACTTCCCTGGTGTTAATCAGAGCAGAGATCTCTTACCTCCTCCCAGATCCACCAAGCCCTTCCTTTTAAGCTATATATACTTTAAAGGATGTAACCCAGATAATAATCGCTGCTTGTAGATTATTCAAGGCTGCCTCTGTTTATGTCTCTGGAGGATACTTATGGCTGCTGCTGGCAAGAGGGCAAATTGGCAACGCATCAGATTTTTAATAAAAATAGAAGCAGAGGACACATAACAAGGCTCATTTAGGGCAGGAAGAAGGCAGGCAGTGAGCACAGACCCAGTGGGCAGAAGCATTAGGCACGGGCGGGCAGCCCTGGCATTACAGTCACTTCAGACTGGAGGGGAGAAATCCCTTCCTGGAAGATGCTGGTGGGGATTTGCGCAGTTGGACAAGGAGGCTTTCTCCTCTCATTTTCAAGCTATTGGCCAATGCAGCATGAGCCTGCCGGCACCAGGGCTGATAAGGAGAGGCAGCGAGTGCACTGCACTGATTTGGGGAGCAGGCACATCCAGTTGGAGTCCAACCCCTGCTGAGAAGGTGCTGGCAGTAGGAACGACCCCCAGCCTTCCATTCGGTGGTGCCAAGATTGCTGCTTTCCATGACTCCCTGCTTGACTTCAAGATCTGTTTAAATTTTGCTGCACTACCACTTGGTTTCCCTGTGCATGCAGTGCTGCTCCACACCAAAATCCTCCAAACAGCAGCAGCAGGAGTTTGGTAGGAAAATAGACAAGGTGCCTGCAGGGGTAGCCCAGCAATCTTTCTTCATCCTGGGGTCATGAGAGTATCCTGCACGAGCTTCTGTGCCAGGGGATTTTAATGAGATGAATACCCTCAATGCCCAATGAACTGGATTTAATGCGTTTTTAATTGTCCAGGGTTGCATTTTTCTACAGGGAAGAAGAAAAATCAGAGCCATAAGAATGAGTTAATTGGAGCAGGGCAAAATTTCTGCGCTGTCGGGGACAGTTTTCAACAAGACTCTGCCCCAGATAAGAAAGGGAAGGCTGGCCAATGCCAGGTGTGCTAATTTCATAGAGAAAAAGGTGGAAATTGCTCATTCTCTGCCATCCCAGGCCTTGAGATTTCACATTTCTATTCTATTCTAAGGAAGAGAATGGAGGAGGTTGGGCTGCTGGAACCACTCATTGCTCACCACTGTCTCATTTCACTGAAGAACCTTTGTCTCTGGGGCTGTACGTTCCTGTGGGTGCTGGCATGAGTTTCTTGCAGTACTTTCCCCTCTTCTAGCTGCTTTTATCCAGTAATCTCAAAAGCACTTTCCAACTAATAATTAATTAAACTTCATAGACTCTTTGTTCAATTCCAGATTATTAATAAATTATACTTTATTATTTATAAATACATGCCATGTAATTTTTCTCTCCTGCTATTACCTTAAGCAGTCACTTATCCTATATTAGCACAGTTTAACTCTGATTTAGGAATCGTGCTCTTTGCCCTTTGGATGTTTGTCCATGCTGGAGGGCTGTTGCATAGGAAGAAGAGCAGTAGGAACAGGCTTGCCCATTTTATTGGTGATGTACATAACTTCACTGCAAGCTTTTACCAAAAGGAGTATTATTATTATTATTGCCCTTATCTACACCTCAAATTAGTCGCATTACTTTTCCTCTCACCTTCAGCCCCCTGCTAACCCTATAATTCCTAGTCTGGAGCTTGTGCCTATTTCATTTCTCTCCTCTAAGATGCAACAAAGCTGCTTATCTGAGCCATGAGACCAGGGCCCATTTCTGCTCTGCTCCCAAATCCTCTTGACCTCAGCAGCCTCCAGCTTAGCCCCAGAGCAGCACAAACTCACACTTTTTCTCCTGGCGCTGAACGCAGAGCAAACAGCAGCTGCCTGAACAGGATTTCATTTACCTGTAGGGCAAAAGCCATGCAGAGGGGAAGTAAACACGACTTAAGAGAAATAAGCCATTGAGATGGTTTCTCCAAAGCACCGTGTTCCTTTGCTCAAGAAAAGCCAGCGAGGGATGTGCTTAAGAGCATTAAAAGGGGTAAAGAGAGAGCAAGAGCCACCCCAGCACATACAGTAAATAGAGGGTGAAGGCCATTATTAGGGGACTGTCATCTCCCCTTGCAGACGCTCACAAAGAGAGGAGATAAGGGGAGAGCAAAGCGGAGAAGCTGATGAGCTGACCTGCCACAAACAGCCAGCATCTCTCCTATAACAGGCTGCACCCATCACACGTTGAGCTGCTGCTTACTGCTCCTCACCAAAACCACTTCTGACACATCTGCATAGGGACACATCAACACTTTCACCAATAGCATCAGTCTGGCACACCTCTACTTGTTTATCCCTTCTGGGCTGGTAGGTCTCACCCATAACCTAAGATCAGGACATGGATGAGAATGGGCAGCCATTTCCTGGTCTATTGGTAAAATACTAAAATAACCCCTGAACACACGTGAGTGTGTTCTGAGCTCCTAGGAAGGCTTCTCCCAGCTTCTGGGTGGACCTGCAGGATTAGAACCCAGATTTGCTTTTAAGATGTAGCAATGCTGGAAGCATAGCACATCCTTCACCATCTGCTAGCACCGGGCAAAGCAAGAAAGACAGAAAGGGCTACTGTATAATCAATGACTACACAGATGTTATAATTATGAAATAAACAAGAGAGTTTGGCTAAGCAAGTTATTATACCAAAAAGAAAATAGATAGAATGCTTACTTGTGTCCTGGGCTCGCTACAAAACTCCACAGGAGGGATATCCAGAAGAGATCCTTCCCCACTTGTGGCCAGCTCTTAAATGGCTGTAGGAGAGGTGCAGCCAGGCTCCACCTGCTCCAGCAGCACAGAATTGCCTTCACCTGTGCTCCCAGGGCTGACCCAGTGCTTGCTCAGGTGATCAATCTGAGGTTCAGGCTGTGACTCAGCATCTCCCATAGAGCTGCCCAGGGAGCAGGAGGGTCACCGTCCCTGGGGGTGGTTCAGATCCATGGGGATGTGGCACTGAGGGATGTGGGCAGTGAGCACAGTGAGGTGGGATGGGAATCTTCCTAAAAAAATCCATCCTTTTTCCTGCATTAAAAAAAAGGGGGGGTGGGGGGGAATTCAGCCTTTAACTTCCACATTTCCCAATTATTTCTGAATTAACATCAAGCCTGGAAAGAGAAAGGGGGGAGCAGCATTAAAAAGAAAGCAAAATGATGTGCTTCTCCTTAACTCAAGCAGCATCAGAGGGTTTTTCATGCTGCCTGTGACAGCTTCGAGCACCGCGCCAGCCAGGAGCGCTTCGTTAGCGGCTGCGCTTGTCGGCCGGTTAATAATTTAAAGTCAGCAGTGTCTGAACCAAACTACTGCCTTGTGGAAGGCAGGAGGATGCCAGCCACAGCCTGCTCATTAATGCTGTTTAATTGGTATTTTCAGAAATTAATTGTTGGCAACGGACCTGACAGCACTGCGTGGTGTGGGGAAACTGAGGCAGGGAGGCGCTTCTGTGTCCTTCCAATCAGAGCTGTGCTCTGGGGCTGGCATGGGGCTTCGATGGGCTGATGGTCACACTGCATGGTCTTAGTGGTCTTCTCCAACCTCAGGGGTTCTATGGGGATGCTCCTGAGGTTGGTTTTTCCTGGAGTGTTGAGGATGCTGAGAGGGAAGCCAAGCTCAGGTTGTCTCTTCTCCCTGCTTTGCTTCCTTTATTCTTTTGTTTTATTTCGATATAATTAACAGCTTTGCCTAATATAGTATTAATTCATTGTGTCGTTGCATTAATTAGCATTAAAGAGACCCTTACATCCTTGTCTGGAAGGAGAGCAGATCCAGCAGCAAAGTCAGAGACATTTTTGCTATCAGAGCACGACACGAAGGCAGAAGACAAGCAGCCAATTTGACAGCACCCAAAAAAAGCCATTTCCTGGTGGTGCCACTGACCAAAAATGCTCTGTTCAAGGGGGGAAAAAGGCAAATGCTTGGATTCCCTGCTTGGTGCTCCTGTTTGCTGATAAATAGGAACTTTTGGGCTTCTTCAGCAGCACTGCTCAAAGCCCTTCTCTCCGCAGATCCCCTTCCACCGGGTGCTGCAATCCCCACCATGCACAAATACATAAATAAAGGCAGAATAACTTTTAATATGATTACCCAAACTGACACCATGACTTTAAACGGAATAAAATCAATGCAATGCTGAGGCATCTCTCAGCTCTATTGACAGCACTGGCTGGTGATTTTTCCCCTTGAACTAGCAGAATGAAAACTCAAAGCTGCATTAGTTTTTTTTTAATTAAGACTCCAGCATTATCAGGCTCTACAAGGCAGAGCCAATGCACAGATGAATTACCATTTAATTAAGCTTTCCAAGAAACTTTTGAAGACTGGAGATTAAGTGTGGGCTCTGATTTCTTGCAGTTCTTTTTTTTTTCTTCCAATGGAAGTTTTAATTGTTTTCCCTCCACTTGATAAACAAGAATAATAATACAAAGACTTATCTGCTAGATCTATCTCGCTGATTTTCCATTTTAAGAGCATCCTGGCTGTACAGATGTATACACAGAGAGGTGCAGTTTGAAGATGTGAGAGCAGAGGTGTATTTCTGCCTGGCCATGAGAGCTGAGCCCTGACTGTCACCGGGCTGAAAAGGCAGCACAAAACATCCAAGGAGTCAGCCCACAAACGCAGGGATGAATGGAGGATTTAAGGAAGAAATCCCTGCATACTGCTTGCATTTAATACCTTTATTTCAGCTGTCGGGTGGTCTGAGATGCAGGAAGGGACAGAGGGTGGAATTACACTGCCTGTCCCTGGGTGTAGGGCAGGGCATGGCAAAGCTTAGAGATACAGAGCCTGTCCCTGGAGGGCATTTACTGATGGGTTTTTGCTTGCCAGCTTTTCCCAGCTGGTGTTTTCCAGTTTGATATGAATGTGTGTGTGCTTCAGAGCCCAACTTTGTTCTATACCTATGTTTAGGCCCAATGGCAAAATGCCTTTATAATCCCATTACTGGCTCAGTGAAAAAGTATCCAGAAAAGCAAAACATAGAAATGATAAGAATTAAAAATCATTCACAAATGCCAGGGAAACCCTCCTGGCTCCAGGCTCCCACGTTTTGCTCCTTCCCACTGTTTTCCTTGTAAAATACACTTGACCTGTGCTGGGAAAAAAGTGAGAAATACACTGAATAACAACTCAAGTAATGCAGGAAACAAAGACAGCAGTGTGGAGCAGCTAAACGCTATATGCAGTGATCAAGAATGTTTGACACTGATTTCAGACCCTCCCTGAGCCTCTCGGAGGGCACAGGGAGATCTGTGCATCCTTTTGGAGCATCTGCAGACAGATCTCACTTTGCCCCCACAGGGGAAAGCCCTGCAAGAGGGCTGCAGGCAGAAAGAAATGCCCACACTTCTGGTAAGGAGGAAAGAAGCACTTATGGGGGAGGAGGCTGAAAACAGGAGACCTGGTGGGCTGCTCTGTGCCAATCAGTGCTATGCACTCAGGCATGTGCTAACACACGTGCTAATGCATGTGCCCAAACACACACTGATATATGCTTCGAGCTGCACTCCTGCACACACCAAGAGCTGCACAAAGTCCCCTCTCAACCCCCTGCCAGCACCTTCCCTCTGTGCCCAGCCTTTTTTGGGTACCTGCTCTGCTGAAATGCAAAAGCCCAAACATGGGAAAGGGAGGGCCTGCAGGGGAAGGAGGGAGGTTTTCTTCTCCATGCTCCGTGCCTCCGTTTGTTTGATTCTCAAACAAATTTTCCTCTTTAAGAGCCACACTTTTCCACAAAGAAAAGAGACCCTGCGCCAGATAAACAGGTGTAAGAAATCTGAGTGATGCAGCTCCCAAAAAAGTCAAGAAAAAATCCGGTGATGTTGATACCCGTTGTTTCGGCCCCGAAGCCCAGCTCTGCCCACCGAGGGCGCGCAAAGCTGCGGCTGCAGTGCCACCTCCCGGTGCGCGGGGCCAGCGCAACCCCGCACGGAGCTGCCCCGCAGCAATGAGAGGCTCACGGCGAGGAAGTGACCCCGCAGGAGGAGGAAGGCATCGTCCTGGCCGGGCTGTGAGCTCAGAATAAATAATAATAACAAAAGAACGCCGTCATTTCGTAGAAACGCCCTGTTTCTCACACCGTTCTGCAGTGAGAAATTCTTATGGAAAGAGAGATCGTGCGGACTTTCATCTACAATTAAAAAGGGATTTAAAAGCACTGCAAGTAGTTGAGTGCTCCTTTCTCCAGCCCCTCCGCAGCGCTGAACGGGGACGGCGCCGGAGCCGCAGCTGTGCGAGCTGCAGATGGGAGCAGTGGTAGCACACCTCCCACAGCATGGAACAACCCCAAACCTCACCTCCGTGGTCAGCAGTGACAAAAGACACCCTTGGTATTTTCATAACCCTTTTCTCCTCCTTTTTTTTATCCCAGAGCTGAAGAACAGTAACAAAAAATGCATTACAGTGCAGACCTGGAGGTGGCAGTGCAGCCCTTGGAATGCACACACAGCATCTCCTGCCCCTTCCTGGTGATGCCAGAAGCAGATCCCGGTGCCCAACATTTTACCCGCATCCTAAGGCGGCTTTCTTCGCGTTCCCCGCGGATCTCGAGATGAGAACGTGCAGGTGATGCAGATGCAGTGCAGGGCTCTGCTCCCGGCGCTGCTTCCCTCCTGCAGAGCTTCTCCAAGCTCAGCACTCCCAGGCACTGCTTCCCTCCTCACCTGTATCGGTATCAGATGTTCCATGCACAAACCTCCTTCATCCCATGCGGCTGTCAGTGGGTACCAGGCAGTCCTCCGAGCAAATCAAACGTGTCCTGCTGAAGACCTCCGACCCCCCTGCAGCCCGAGTGAAGCTGTCAGGGGCTGCGTTGTGCTGTGGGACAAACAGAATGTCAGGTCAGATGGCCATTGCATAAGAAAAGCCATTAACACCAAAAACTGACTTCCAGCCTTCGTGCCCCACAGCCACCACCATCAGATGATTTAACATAACGATTTTTAAACTGGGGGCAGTGATTTGGCCAAGACTTCTTAGTGAATTCCACCTCTTTTTCACTTCCCTGAGGTCAAATCTTAATTTTCTGACTTTCCAGGCTTCACGAGCACATCTGAGACCCCTGTCTGCATCTCCTTTAGAAACCCCAACGTGCTGCAGTATGCAAATAGGAACACTCCTATTACCAAACCATTAGTAAAAAAAATCTCATTTGAGGCTACTTAGGACAGGAGTGAGCTCTCCTCTTCCCCATGACCCCACAGCTCTGGAGGGCTCAAGGTTTATCCTGCACAGTAATGCATCTTTTTGTTACTGTTTTTCAGCTCTGGGATGAAAAAGGAGGAGGGGGAAAAGGGTTATGAAAATATCAAAGTGTCTTTTGTCACTGCTGACCACGGAGGTGAGGTTTGGGGTTGTTCCATGCTGTGAGAGATGTGCTACCACTGCTCCCATCTGCAGCTCCTTCCCTGCCCCATACCCAAATATGACAAAGTGTGAACGAATCTCTCCAGGAACGCTGCTTCCCTCCTACACTTGGTTTTAAAATGTAAAAAGAAAAGTGAAACATGCACTGCCCCTTCATCAGTGCTTGCAAAGAGGGAATTTGCTCAGCTTTAGTCAAATTAATGCATTTCCTTCCTCATACAACTTCCAAGCCCACCCTCACCTGGGTCTCCAAAGCCCTTCTCCCATGGGCAGGTAGAAGCCATCAGTACCATAAGAGGCAAAAATCTCCTTCTCACAGGATGCAGGGAGGGGGGGAAAGGTGTCAAGATGCCATATTATTTCACACTCCTCCCAGCACCTCCCACATTCCTGCCCTGTAATGAGTCCAGCATGGCTTTAGCCCATCAGCAGAAAAGCAGAGGGAGGCTTTCATGCTGCTCACTCCCCAGAAGAATAATGGGAATAACAATTTTGGGGTGATTTCCATAATCTATTGCCCCAGAGAAAGTAGTACCAACCTTCGATGCCCTCTAGCAGCAGCCTGCAAGCACAGCCCTCTCCCACGAGATAAAAGAGGATGGGATCTGGTAGCAGTCCTGGTGTCAACCCAGAAAGTTTGCTGAATTTCTCCCTCTTCTTCCTCAGTGTTGTCCTTACATGTTTCAGTTTCTGCCACTTGCTGTGCTGCAAAGCTCCTGCTGGTTGCAAGCTCCCCTTGCTCCCTGCTCGAAACACACCCCACCAGCGCCAAAGTTTAGATCCAGCCAAGAAAGCTGAGTAAGAAATGCAATGGAGTGAGGTAAAAAGTAATGAAAGAAATCTTCCCTGGCCTCTGGCTGTCCTGATTTGTGGAGCCACAATGCTGAGCACAAAGCAGGGGATTGCAGCATCCTGCTCTGCCCAGAAGCCCACCCAGCAAACAGTGCCTCTTCATCGGCACCCAGCTGCTCTGGTCAGCAGCACAGGGCTGCTTTGAAGCTCTCTGATTACCACCTGCCCATGGGGCTCCTGGGCAAAGCCCTGAGAGGAGGAGGTGGCCCCAGTGCTGCAGACCCTTCTCTGTTGCATTGAGTTGGAGCTTGGAAGTGAGAGGTTTTTTTTCCTGGCAAAAATAATAATTAAAAAACACACAATTAAATGAAATCTTTGACTTGCAAAAGCAGCCCTGCACTTGGCAAAACAGAGCTGCTTAATGAATTCCCCATCCACTGAGGTTTACTGGTTGGGGTAAACTTCCTTCTGGCTAATTACTGAAGTCAAATTAATTTATGCATAAATTACTACATGGTTGTGTTTATTCCCGTTTACAGCCAAGTTTGCTGTGAGCTGATGTAACATGGGCGTAAATCAGCCCAGTCCCAACCAAAACCATTCCCTGCTGGGGATGCTTAGGGGAGCACACATAGCACCTTCCTCCATCCCATCCTCTGCCTGCAGACACCAGCACAGTGCAGTGCTCCTGGATCCATCAGGGGAGCTTTTGGGGAGGGCAACCCTGCTTTCAGATCTCTTCTTCCCTTAATCCAAACTAAGTTCCCCTTACAGAAAAGTCTTAACCCTTCCTGCATGCTTTTCCCCAGTAGCTACAGGTATTTTGCATAGATATTACATAAAACAAGCAAACAAACATAGTCCCATATTTATACACATCTCTGCAGAGTCACTCTTCTGGGGAAGGAGTTTCAATCTGAAGTGACACAAGCACAGGTGGATGGAAAGTCGCCCTGGCAGACGTGCATGTTTTGTGAGAGAAAGGATGTGGTTTATATTAAGCCACAAGAAATCCCCTGGCTTCGGTCTGCAAATCCTTTCTGCAGTTCCCATTTTTTCATTCCTGATCAACAGCGTTTGCAATAAAAACCTCAAATCAGTGTTTCCATGGGACCCACAATTGCATTCCCACCCAGGGGAAGATGCCTCAGCACCACTGTGATGGCCATAAGGATTTTTGGTACAGATTTCTCTGGTTTGAGGTCAGCCTCCCAACTTCTGCAACCACCTCACTCCCTCCCTTCAAGGCAAGGCACTGATGCATGGCGAGCTGAGAGATGCACCTCTGACAGCCTCTGCCTTCCCAAAAGCCAAATGCTTTTACCTCTTCTGGCTCTGCTTGGAGGGGAGGAAATACCGAGTGGTCACCATCCTCACCAGCAGTATGACCTGAGCTGAACCCCAGCACTGATAACCGCCTCCTCACCCACATCCTTTGGGCTGCTGCTTCTCCTTTCTTACCCTACCCGAGGTTAATCATGTTATCAACAACAGAGCTGCACCCAGGCATGACTGGAATAAGGGATTCAGGCTTTAACGAAGGGGTTGTACACAGCAAAAGCCTCCAGCAGCCTGGAGGCTTTTTGTTGTATTTCAAGTGCTGCTAATTCAGTCGGCTGCTTTGGGGCTTTACTATGATATCTGTAAGCCCCCAGGATCCAGCCATAAAATATAGAGGCTGTAAATCAGAGATCCCATCATGCAGCACTTCTCCGCTTCTCCCTCCGTAAATCAAAGCCAGTTTTGGGGGGAGTTCTGTTGGTTTTCTGCTGTTTGAATTCAGCTTAGTGATGGCAGGGTCACAGCTCTGGGGAAACATACTGGATAGAAACACCATAGAACCACAGAATCACTGAGGTCAGGAAAGACTTTTCAGATCCTCAGCCCCACTGTGCACACTGACTGTATCCCTGAGCATCACATCCCCACATTTCGGAACAGCTCCATGCACAGTGACACCACCAGTCCCTGGGCAGCCTCTGAGTCTTGGATTGAGAATAACTGAGCAGGAGGGCTCCAAAAGGGCTAAAGGTGGGCATAGTGGAGGGTCTGCCTTTCAACCTCCTTCAGCTTGGGCAGAAGAGCAATCCCTAACATCTGAGTGCAGTTCCATCACTACCCATATGCCAAAAATGCGATGAAAAAAACCACCATGAATTGGGTTTAAAAGTGGGCATTAATCCCATGTTAATCCAGTTTCATTCCTTATTATTTGTAGCACTGTATGTTCTGGGACAAAAACTAAGGGAGGCAAAAAAGCAAGAAAGCAAGAAAGTAAGAAAGCAAGAAAGAAAGAAAGAAAGAGATCATATGGAAGCAATTAGCAGAAACTTCATTCAAAAAAACATTAAGGTGCTTGTAGCATTAAGGCTCAAGTGATCTGTACTCTGGGACCATAATTCACTGACACTTAATAGCATTTACCCTGCAGATGTGCATTTTATGCAGAAATATCAGCTTACCGCTTTGAAAAATTAACCTATTGAAGGCTGTCAAGTTCTGGACACACTCAGGGGAGTATGAGACATTGGCTATGCAGCTTTCTTTTTCACCTATGGGTTGGGGGATAGATGGGTTAATGGGGTATTTTAATGGAAGCAAGAGGTGGTTGTACCCTTTGTTGGACAAGGAAGGAAACTTCCCTTGTAAAATCCACCCTGATTCAGATGAGCATCAGAGTGCACAATGTTTGAGCCTTGATGGCAGCCTTCTCCCCTTCCCCCACAGCAAGGCTGAAATAATTGCTGTGCTGCCCCGTGGGACAGCAGTTGTAATTTCCAATTGGTCTTAGAGCACAGGCTGCCTCTCTGGGGAGAGCTGCGTGCAGCTTTGCTCAGCAAGGCATTATTTGGGGATGAATTATTACCTGCCATCCTAAAGCAAAGGCGGTGGGGATGCTCTAAGCCCCTGCGGAGCCCTATGGGGTCCACTGAATCTCAGCTGAGAGAGTTCAGATGCTGCTAAAACACAGAGCAGGATGAGGTCAGAGCCACTTCACCACTGGAGTTGATGGAAAGGTGTAAAATAGGGAAGAAAAAGTGGAGTTGGGCTCATCTGCTCCGCTTCTGCTCACCCCATACATTCTGCTTCCAGGAATTTTGCAAAGTGAATGTGTCCTACACAGCCTATGCTGGATGCATTGACGTGCTGTGTCTGTGGAATGCCATTTATTTTTGCCTGAGTTGTGTGTGACAAAGCATCAATTTCTCCACCTAGATGAATAAACAGCCCTGTGTTCCAGTGTCGTCTCTGAGGACACCAACGGTTTTAGGAGGCAACAGGGGGAGGCAGTAGGGCTGCATCCAGACCCCTTTCCTTGGAGCAGCCCAACGCTGCTCCTCAGAGCAGGGCCACAAGCAGAGCTGTGCCCACAGATTCCCAGCCCCTGGCACACCAGCCCTGTTGACACTGGGACATTCTTCAACACTACACCCCAAGGGCTGGCTTTGGGAATAGAAATGGTGGAAAAGCTCTCAGCACCGTTCGCTGGTGGCACTGAGGACACACCAGTGAGTGGGGATGCTCATCAGACACATCTGGGGGACCTGTGGAGTTACTGTATTCCACCTGGGGTTGTTCTGTAGCTCCCCTTGGTGCAGAAAGAGTCCTCCAGGATTGCTCTGGTGCTCACATGGCGGGACATGAATGCATCCAGCATGAATGCAGAGCCAGGAGCTTGCTGTGATTTGGGCTTTTCCAACTGCAGAACATGGAAAAGAACATTGTTAATCCCCAGCCCGCACCTGCTGCCTCTCTTAACATTTTAGGGTGAAAACATTCTTTATTAGAGTATTAATAAATGATCTTACTTTACTTGGCAGCCATGCCTTCGTGTCAACCAAACCCTACAGAAAACAGCCCCAGAAATAAACACATACCCTCCATCCAGCCAGTGCCATCAGTGATGGGCTTAGCAAAAACACGAAGCACCTCCACAGTAGGTCTGTGTTTTCCAAATACAGCTTCAAGCAAAGAGCATAACACATATATAACCCCCCGAGCTGCCATAGACCTTCAACATCGTCAGAATCAAAGGACTTTGCAGGGCAAGCAGTTAGCAGGCTGCCACGGACTGAAAGCTCACTTTGCAATGAAGGGGAAAAAAAAGGAAGAAAAAAAGTCTCTCTCAGTCCTGGGAATGAATTAGGAAGGTAAAACTCAAGTTCCCTCTGAATGCATTTCAATTACGGAGGTGAGCGCTGCTCACACTCACCGCAGGGACTCGGGGTTATTTATTCAGCCTTGTAGATCACGGGCTTTTCTTAGCGGGAGTTTGGAGCAGGATCTTGTCTTCCCCATCTCTTTGAAGAACAATAAGGAATGGGAAAAGAAAGGCCTTTTTTTGTTGTTGTTTTTGAAGGGCACGTATTTAATCTTATCAGAGGCAGGCAGGACAATAACAGGAAAGGGTAGGGAAGCCTCGCCAGGGATGGGGAGGGAAGGGCAGGGAGTGAAGAGGGGTTAAAAGCAGAATGCAGCCCTGCCCCCAGGGAATCACTAATCAGAGGCTGTGGGGCTGAAATTTATCCTGGCAAAACACCATCGGAGCCACACAATGAGAAAGCCAATTCTGTGCAGACAGGTTAGTAATGAGGAAGGCAGGCAAAAGATGAAAGGATATTTCCCCTCCTGCTTGCTCAAATATTCACCTAATTTCAGCAAGCTGAGCGCTATGCTATGCCGGCTCAGGGACAGGAATCACAGAATCATTAAGGTTGGGAAACACCATCAAGGTCATCAAATCCAACCATCAACCCGTCCTCACCATGTCCATTGTAAAGGGGCAGAAATGCAGCAACGAGAGCAGAGCAGGAAGGTCCCAGGCAGGAGCAAATGGGGACTTGCTCAAATGCAACAACTGTGGAAAGAGAAAGAGAAGAAAGGAAAAAGAAGTCTGTACTTCACGGCTGTATTTAGCACTGAATAAATATGTGCCTCCACTCTGCCCGAACTGAAATTGCATAGGGATGTCTTTGCCTGCTGCTTGGGTTGATGGCTTTAACTGCTGGAATGCTAACGGCAAAATCGGATTCGGAGTCTCCCCGCCCTCCCTCAGAGGCACTGCACCATTAGCGTGTCAACATCTTGCTTTATTGACGGTATCTTTTAATTGCACAGCCACACAAATCCCATCAGCGAGATCTCCAAGACCTGAGATCAGTGCTTCTTCATGAATATTTTACTGGCGTTTTTATTGCACATGTCAGAAAAATCAAGAAGAAACGGGAAGAAAACAAGTGATTAAAGACTTTGAAAATGAAAGAGGGAAGGTGAAAAGAGAAAAACTCTACGTTGGAGAAGATAATTAAAGGGAAAGCGCGGTAACAAAGCCTCCTGGGGAGCATATGTGCAGGGCAGCAAGCAGAGAGCAAGACAGCGTTAAATGTGATCCATGTAAAGGAATAAAACCCAATGGCTTGGGAGCTTCTGGCAGCCCCTCAGTCCCAGGGAAGGCTGGCAGGACAGATGTGAGGAAATAAATAGCCGAAGTGCAAGAGGTGATGCTCATGGTCCAGGATGTGCGCTGCTCTGCTGGGCTGAGCTCAGAGGAGGGACATGAATCTCACTTCTTCATTTCCAACGTTCATCTGAGCACTGGGCTGATGAATCTTGCAAGGCAAACAGCTTCTCTCCCTTTCCTGGTGAGCTCTGCTGTTTTGCATCCAATCCATATTCATTGGCCAGGAGAGTGCAGTCTGTGAGGAGCTTTGAACCGCTGCTCCCACATCGGCTGCTGGCTAAAATCAAAATAACAAGAGGGGATCTCGGCTCCAAACATCTTGCAAATCCCCTGTATGACAACATGCAACAGTTTTGCTCCTCCACGTGGCATTTTTTCCCTGTTAACGACGCAGAATTGGGCTTTCTTTTGGATGTTGCAAGGATAAAGCAGCTCAGTGCTGCCCCAAGCCCCTCTGACTGCAGTGATCGGATCTACGTAATCACCTCGATCCCTTTCTCCCATCTCAGTCAAGAGGTCTCCGGAGTCCACGTTCATACAAGGTGATGATCTCCAGGCAATTTCACAGCCTGGAAGTGCAGGGATAAAATGTAGCTTCGTCATCCAAGCCAGGGAGAAAGTGTCATGTCTAATGAAACCTTGTTGCTCCAGTCGAGAGCCAAAATGTTTTGCAGGTGCTTGTTGCGAAGAGGAGGACAGATAATGAATAAAACATGTTTGTGCTTTAGTCTCCAGTAAATGTGACAAACTCGAATCTTATGGCTGGGGGAATGATATGAAATATGAGTTGGAGCGCATCTGAGACACTCATAACTAATCCAAGATGTTGGGCTGCGCGCTCTTGCTGCTACAGGGTATGGGTCGAGCCAGGTTTATAAGGGAGCAGGGAAACAGAGAGGGGCTGCAGTTATCTTTAAAAAGACAGCAGGATGTGACCTCTGGCTGCCGATGATATAATTCTGCACATTAAAGCAAGTGTTGTCTTCGTCTGCTCCGTCCAAACTGAGCTGACCCCACTGTTTTCGAGCCCTAAGGAGAAGCGAAAAGGGGAAAAACATTTTAGATGCCAAAGCTCATTACATTAAAACACACATGCTAAAAAGCCTCCAGAGCCCATCCGTATTATTAGCGCTCTGAGGTCAGCACTGCACGGAGCAGCCAACAACTGCAGGATGGCCTTAGGAGCGGTGATTTATCCCTGCACACAACTCCTGCACCCTGATGTCGTGCCCACACTTGGGTGCTTTGCTCTTTTTGAGAACAAATGATTCGTGATTCTCTGCAGGAAGTTTGCATTTTTCATTTGGTGCTCACAGAACTGAGCCTGGATGGAAAAAGGAGCTGGGAATTGCTTGGGTGAGTCCCGGGGGTGCAGTGGGTGCTCCCTGCACAGCCCTGGTGGCACTCACAAGGAGGAACACTCCAGTTTTGTACTCTGAATGCCCCAATTAGACCACTAATGCTTTTCTGATACGTTTTCATCGTGCTTGCACTTCCTTTTACATCATTACTCCAAACATTCCCCTGGAATACACCTACGTGTGGTCTAAATTAAGAGAATAAAGAGTTATGTACGTGCTGCAGGTCACTGCTGGGCTCGGTGCTGCTGGCCCTCCCTCTCCATTGTGTTTTTCCTCCTCTTCACTCTCATGTTCTGAACCTGACCCCACGCTGCTTTGTCACTGCAAAACAAGAAAACCAACTCTCAGTGCCATGACGAACCCCAAAAAAGCCTAAAAGCAGTTCAGAAGAAAGCGCTGACTTTGTAATACAAGGGGCCATGTCTCCAGCTCATTCAAAGCATCTTCCTCATTTATCTTCTTGTTAACTAAGGCAGAGCTTTTTGCTGCTGTGTATTCAAGAGGATTCCACCAATTGCACAGCAGGCAGCTGGAATCACAGGGAAGCAGAGCGTTCTGTATCTCTGCTCTGCACACCAACCTCTGCTGCCCAGAGATATACCTTGGGCTGAGGCCATGAGCTCTGAGAAAGAACAATACAAAAAGCATGATATTCCCAGGTCCCAGCTTCCAAATTCAGGCAGATTTAGAAATGCAAAACACAAAGTGTTGCACGCTGCACATCCCGACTTTGAACCCTATCCCTCTGCTTTTTGCTGTTAACCTTCAGCTCTGAGCAGCTGAGCAGCTCTGCCCACCCTGCACCTTGCAGAGCATTGCATTTCTTCCATGCTCAGTGCAAACCTTCCCTGGGAGCTGACTCAGAGCAATTCATCCCCATGGAAGACCCTGCTCTTACCACTTGTTCAAGTGTTTTTTCCCAGCAGGATCTCACAGCTGACCTCAGGTATTGCTTTACACAGCCCCGAGCCTCCGCTCTGAGCTCTTTCCCCTTCATTTCTGTCTGCAGATTCTCTGTATTCTTTAACCCAGATGGCTTTGCCCTGTCAAAAACATTAACTGTCAAAATGACTCCAGGCAGCTGCTCAGCCTCTTGCTTTTGGAGCTGTTCTTCTTTCCAAGAGGAAAGAACGAAGCAGTGAATGGGGTTTCAAACCCACTGTGATTTGCCAAAAATCCATCAGCAAGCATTGCACAGGAGGCCATTACCTGCCCAAGGAACACTGTGCTGGGCAGCCAAAAGAACTATGGAAAAGGTAAAATCCCAGGGAAATTATCATTCTTTTTATAGTGGAGCATGATGGTTGCTAATCTGAGATGAGATGCATGCACAGGTGTTCATGCAAAGCCAGAACACCTCTCTGAAGCATCTGGAGGGCAGAGATGTAGGAGTCAGCCCAGCCCACAGTGCAAACGATGCTATGGGAGCTGTGCGAGATCACCTGGGGGGCAAAAATCTCCCTTTGTGGGTACTTGAGCTGTGTGTGCCTGCGTGCTCACATGTGGGTGAGTTTATGGCTTATTTCCCATCCCTCCTAGGGCAAAGAATAAAGTACAAGGACCCCAAGCCAGCAGTTTTTTGGGGGGACTTGAATGATCAGAGCCCAGTTTCTAAGACTTTGCTCACTTTTATAACCAAGATGTGGAGAGGCTGTGAAAGGAGATGGCCTCCCCTCTGTTCTTCATTGCTTTTAGCAGCAAATTTTATTTATTCAGTTATTTTGGCAAGGTCCTTGTGGGAGCGGGTTGCTGGAAGTGCCGCGGCTGCAGTGAAATAGAGCAGGCAGCAATGACGCCAAACTCGCTTTGCAGGAGACATCTCTGGTTTTAGTCTGTTTTCCTGCAACAGAAGCCAAACTCGAGCAAGCAGAGCTCAGAGAATCATTTTAAAGAGTCACAGGTGGAAGAGTTTGAAAGCACTTTAATTGGCTTTTGAAATTGCCTTTAAATTGCCATTGAGCGATCTTCTCCAAGGCATCTTTCCCATTAGCCAAATTCATTACAAAATTAACCTCTGCACCCCCACTGGCTTTTTGCCCTTTCCCCTTTCTCCCCTTTCTCGTGCTCAGCCTCTGTTAAAATTAGAAACTATGGAAGGCAGAAGGAGGAAGAGTAGAAAAGAAATGAACTCTCCAAAGTGACAGAGGTGAGTTGGAAACTTTGAACCATGAATGCATCCCCACTGCTGTCCTTGCAGTATTTCTATAACTGAGCTTTCACTGCTGACTGCATTTCCTTCATTTCATGGATGAAAAAGGCTATTTCTTTCCATCTGTCTGGATCTATGGGTGTCCATAGAGCTTCCATGGAAAATACCCTGGTGAAAGAGGGAAGGAGAAGAAAGTGCCTTCATGAGCTCCGTGATTGGTGAGAGATCAGCCCAGGCATCTTTTGAGGTCCTTTTGCTCAACATTCCTTTCCTGGAAACACTGATGCCAGCCAAGCTGAGCCATGCCATGGCCCTCCTAATTTCCTGCAGCAGCCTGGCCCCCAGTTTCAGAGGTTATTTTCCTTCAAAGTGACAAGAAATAACAGAGCAAACTTCAGTTTTGCCAAAACACTGATGGCAAGAATGCATTCACCCAGAAAAAAAGTGCTATTTCTCCGTGCTTTCCTTGTCAGCGAACATCAAGAGAGAACAATTGAGAAGCAATTCCCTTTCCCCCGACATACAGGCCCTACAGCAGCTGCTGAGGATGCAGGGGAGAAGGAGGCCAAGGAAAGGAATTAAGCAAACTATTCCAAATGAGTAGGGAAGGTGCTGATAGATAACAATAAAGACAAAGCAAGTTAGAAGTGGGTCAGGGCAAGAAGTAGTTCCTCTCCAGCTAACAAATGTGTCTGGCCTGCTTCCATGATGAGCTCATATATCTGACAATATCCTCACTTTAATGCTTTGCAGACCTCAGGTATATTATCCTACCCTGAGCCTGAACCCTTGGGGGCAGCCACGCCAGGGAGGGAAGTGGGGAGTGTGCACACTGCAGCAGGATGCTCATGGCAGAGGGATGGGGATGCCTACGGTGGTTGGAAGGGAATGGTGGGGGTGCTGGGATGTTGGTAGTGCTGGGATGGGGATGTTTATGGTAGGGTGGGGATGTTGGTGGTGCTGGGATGGGGATGGTGGTGCTGGGACGGGGATATTCACAGTAGTGTGATATCGGTGATGCTGGGATGGCAGTGTTGGTGATGCTGGGAAGGGAATGTTAGCGGCGCTGGGTTGGGGATGCCCGTGGGCCAAGGACCAAGAGGTGGCGCTGACAGATCATCAGCAAAGCGCACTCTAACACCGGCAGCAGAGGAAGGCAGGCAGATACCCAGCACAGACATCTCATTCTCTCTTATCTCCATGCACTCTGACTGGACGAGGAACTCTCAGGCACTGTATTTCATGTCTGTCCTGCACAGAGCGTAGCATTCCTGAGAAGAAGGGGAGCTGCTGGTTAAGAAGTGACACTCAGCACGTGACACTCATCTCTCAGGTCTGAAGGCCACGGTCAAAGGCAGCTCTAATTAAATTAAATGGAGGGGAGTGTTTTTCTGCTAAAGAAAACATGATTTCTTCCACAATTGGAAGGCTAAGGGGGTTCAGTGAAAGTGAAAAACGCTTACTGTGCAGAAGAGGGAATGCAAATTATTTGTTTGCACATCTCAGGCTGCTTCTGGGGAGCTTTCATCACTAACCACCCTGTCTGTCCTTTTAGGTATGGCATATGGAGGGGAGAAGCTCTGAATGAGCCCCTGACTCCAGGAGTTACATTTTGCTGCTTGGCAGCTTCCATTGGTTTTGCAGTTGCCGGGCTGATTAGAAGGTGACTGCAGGTAAAAACCAGCCCAGCACACTTCGTCTGCCTTTTCCTCAACATCTTAAAGCTTTTCTGGTGCTAGATGTCAGTCACTGGAAATCCCCACTGCCTAGTGAGACGCTTCCGCTGGGGCTCCTCTTTCAAACACCGTTGGGGAAAGGACAGAGCAACTTTGTGTACAGCACTGCAGAGAACGTAATCAGTCTTTCCAGTATGAGAATGCACTCAAATGTTGGGTAATAGTAAGAAGAAAGGCACAGAGGATGCTTGTTTTGGGCAGCAGGCATGTGCTCAGCTGTTGGGTAGCTTTGCAAGGAGTCCATCTTCTCAAGGCATCACAAGGGAGAATGAACCTCAGCCTCAGGACAGATGTTAGCAGCACAGTGAGCTCTCCTTGCCCAGCAGCCGCCTAATGGGTACAAATCTGCCAATTAAGGGCTGATTAAGGTTTGTCTTTAAACACGTCCTCAATACTCAGCAAAGTGCTCGCATGCACTATTAGCAATAGGCTGTTTGGACAAGGTCGTTGTCCCTTTCATCTCGGGATCTCAAAGCACTTGATGAAACTTCACTGCCTTTCTCTGTGGTAGGTAAAAGCTATAATGTTATTTTAATATCATGAACCTAATTTATAGGGATAAATTACAGTGGGAGATAAAGAGCACGTGGATCCATGTGGATAAAAATAAAAATCCATATTGCCCCATTATCTGGCATTGGTTAAGCTTCTGCTTGTATAAGTTTTTTTGGCTAATTTCTCTCCTTTTTCTTTTTAATGAAATGCTATTTATTTATAGCTGAACGCCAACTTTGAAGCCAGAGCCAAGCATTTGGGGAGCTGCTCAGATAGGGCTCTTGAAAAGGAGAATTATGTCTGTTTCAGATGTTTTCAGAAGTTATTGTTTAAAAGCAATGAGAACTATGACATTTCTCCCAACGAGCTTGCCCTCCCCTCATTATTTCTATGGGATGTGGACAAAGCAGATGTCTCCAGAGCTGGGAAAAGAAGTGGTGACAAGTGTGTGTGTGGGGAAAAGGCACTGGGGGGGGGATCAGATGAAAGAGGATTTTAGTTAGGGAGCTTCAGAGGATCAGAACTGGTGCAAAGTAGGAGGTGCCCAAAGGTGGCCAGGGGATGTTTCAGCTTTCCCCCCCATAAAGCCACCTTCCCAGCTGGTGGCCACCTTTTGTCCCACGGTCTTCCCTGGTAAGCTTTATGCATGCAAACTTCTCCAGGAATCCTGAACTGAGAGAGGCTGAGGAGGTGGAGGAGCTCTCAGTGCTCATTTTGGAGCTGTTTCTCTGCAGCGGATCAACAGGAGGGCAGAGCACAGCTGCCCACCCTGGATGCCCCCCAGCAGAGCTCTTCTACCACCTCACCTTGTGTTTGCAAGGTACAGAAAAGCACAAAATACACCACACTGAAAAGAACTTGTAGCATGCCCATCACTTCTTCCAGGTGATAACTCAGCTTCAAGCCAAACCAAGACCAATGACAGCACATGGAAACGTTGTGTTTCTCTCACAGTCCCAGCACCTCATTTGGATGAATTTCCCACTCACAAGCAGCACCAGGAAAGCTATTTCTGTCCTCTTGTCCAATAACCAAACCATCCACACAGCCATGGGAAGCTCTTTGCCTGGGACCACCGCCTTTTGACGGAGAGACGAAGGGATTATTGTAAACTGGATTTTTCCATGGCTCCTGCTCTGCTGCCTGAATTACATCATGCCCTCCTGACCCACGATAAGGCAAGAGGCAGAAGAGCCTGACAGAGAGCCTTTGATAGCGCGGGGGGACGTTGGCTTGCCTCCAGAGATGATTACAGGCGGCACATACCTTCATCGCATCGCATTCGGCGAGCAATTCCTGGAGGGTGATATAACTTCCTCTGCTTAGAGGGGCTCATGTGGGGCTGAGATGGAGACAAGCTGGGGCTCTATCTCAGAGAACAGCAGTTTTTTTGAGGGACGAGAGGGGGAAGATGCGGGAACATCCTCCCACTTGTGTGTGTGGACAGATCAGTCATTATTTAGCAGTCTCCTGGGAAATGAGGCGTTCTGCTGCCCCTCGATGGACTCTTCATCCTTAACCTATTCCCTGCTGCCCTATGATTACAAACACAAATCACATGGTTTGTTTTCTCCAGGTCAAAAGTGGTCAAGATAGTCTGCAACATTCGGAAGCAGAGGCTGATAACATTGTATTATTCCCCGTGCCTTCCTGTAAATACTCCCTACTCATTCGTTCTACAGACGTAACCTATGCATCTCTGGAACCATTTTTCTCACTCTGTTATCAGCACAGAGATGTTCACTTCTCTGGGACTTGCTGACAGCCAAACAAAGTCTTTAGAAAACAAAACAGGAGCAAAGGAGAAAACAAAACAGGAGCGTGCTGGCCAGCAGAGAAGCATCTTGGGAGATGCCCTGGATGTGCACCTCAGGTCCATTCCCCATCCTGCAGCTATTTCTCCTTTGGTGGGACATCCCTGCCTCACTTTCCTCTGCTCCTGTCTTTGTGTTGCTGCACTCCAGCCATGCTCTTCAGCAGCTACAACCAGGCAAGGGAATGTTTCAGGATGAACGGGTTTCTTTCTTTTTTCCCCAATGGTTCAATGCTGTTCAATTCAGGAACGTGCAGGAGAAGACCACCCACATCTTCAAGAACTAATTCGGCAACAGGGGAGTTTGGGTTTCCCCACTGCAGGTCCTTCTCCATTCTCTCCTGCGGAGAAGCTGAGTTGCCCTGGCCCTGCTCCCATCACATGCTGCAACATCAGCCATGCACTTACCTGCACCCACTGACACCCACTGTCAGCCCCTGCCTCCCTGCTATCACAGGCTCTCCAGAACTTTGGGTGTGATCACAGAGCTCACAGCAACCCACTGATCAGTAACACTAATGGTTACAGCCATGCTTTCTTCTATTTAATGTAACAACCCAGGAGAATGTTTCCTAAACAAAGCTGCAGCGTTTGTAAATGTCTCATTCAGTGCAACATGCCCACATCCCATATTCACCCTGCCACACAGGGCAAGGGGAGGAATAGGGGATCCAGCCTTGTTTGAAGTGCAAATCTCAGCCCAGCCTTCACTCCAGAGCCATTAGCAGTGTGTCCATAATGCTCTAAGATCTCCAGTTGTTCCCCTGGAAATCTGAAAGCCATTAACACGCTTGAGAAAGGGAGGTAAATGAAAATGTGTTTGCCAGTTTTGCCAGATGTGAGGCCAGTGTCAGGGACAGATTTTATTATTCTATAAATACCAGGGGCAGAAGGTTGTTATTAGCCACTCCATAATTAATACAATGTGCAATGGCCTCAGACAAGGCCCACCACTTAATGTCCAATTAATAGCATGCTGCCCTCCTGAGCACATGTTAAACTCCCCAGATGTTGCACAAAGTCAGAAGTGCAGGCAGAAGGATCCCCAAACTTGGTCCTGAGCTCAGAGGACAAGTTTATCAGAGAACAGATGATGTTACATACTGCAGACATCAAAGCCTGCATGAGCACATTTCTGCACATATTCAGTATGCATGCAAGGAATGCCTAATGCGAGCTCACAGACCAGATATCTGTGTATTAAGAGGCAGCTAAGTGAACAAATCCCAGATTTGCAGTTAGCCAATGCATGCTAATAACCTGCTTTCCTGCTCTATCAGCACAGCAGGAAGCCCTGGCATATCTGCATGTCCAAGGGCACAGCCTTCCAGTGCCAAAAGTCACTGCTCTCTGCAGCACAAGATGCAAAACAGTTCTGCTAAGTTGTACCTATGTTGTTGGAAAAGCATCAAAACTGTTCTATAAATGGGTGCCCCTCTTCTAGCAAGCCAGAAGTTTCTGGGGCTGGAGATATGGAGGAGAAAGTGAAAAAAGGGTGGATTTTCAAAGTAAAGCAAAGAGTAATTTGAGATGTGGGTCTTTGGATGGTGGTGTGAAGGTGGACGGGGTGGTGCTATGACTGATGAACAGGGTTAGTGTTGGGCTGGGGGGGAGAGCTCATGTGTCAGTGAAGGGAAAGCTATTCCCACAGCTTTCCAATGTGTTATTACAGACAAAAGGAGGAAATCCTTCACCCTGATAGGGGAAATCAGTGGCTTTTGGTGATGGCTGTATGGAAAAGCCCGGTAGGGATTGTGATACATTCATTACACAGTGGATTTGTGGGTGGTAGCAAAAATGGAACAGGAGCCCCAGCCCTGAGCAGTGCAAAGCATTGCTGTCAAAGTGGCCAGAAGGGCTGCAAGGTGGGAGACCACAGACCAGCAGCAGAGCAAGCAAATGCAGCACTGCTGCCCATGTTGCTCCCCAACCTGCCGTGCGTACACCCAGCATCCTCCACACGTACACCATCCCTGAAGAATGACTTGCAGGCTGAGCACCCGCTGCAATGGGTTCGCTTCCCAGTGCTGAGGTGGGAGAGAGTGTAAGTTGCAATGCAGCTCACTCAAGTGATTTATTTTATTGCATGTGTGTAAAAGAGTCTTGGCACTTCACAGAGGGGTCACTGCCAACTTCAGGCTAGCCAAGCTATACCCTGGTGTAAAATGAGATGGATGAACAAGAACATTTTTCCATAATAACAGAGTGAGAGATGCAAGTGATACTCCTCAGACATCCATCCTTAATTCCTTGACCTCTGAGTTGTCTGGCAGACGGCCCCTGTGATGAGTTGAGGTGATAAAAGTGCTTGCCAAGCCCTCACATCCCAGCTCCATCTGGACTATCCAGCAGCAAGCACTTGTGTCCCCCTAGAGCCATGTTTCCAAGCCATTCCCAAATGCTTTGTTGAGACAAGCTGGGTGACACCTCTTGGATGAGGATCAAGTTGGGTCCAGCAAAAGTGATCCCCATGCTGAAGCATCCATTGCATCCTTCCTTCCTTGCTGGACACTCAGCTATTCTAAAAATAAAATACTGAATCTACTGAAAGCTATAGCTCTGAGCCTAGAACTCCTAAAACTCCTAAATTCCTACAGCTTACAAAATATCTGATGGATGAGACCAGCTGGGTCACCAAGGGGTTGCAGAAGAGCATACAAAGCCATGCATGCTGAGGTCTTCAAGGGCAAAGAGGAAATCTTCCATCACTGCACTGGCATGACAATCTGAGCTGTGTTGGCCAGAGAATGCCCATCCCCCTGTGGGGCTCCTCTGATTCCTTTTGTTTGCATCCCACAAATACTTTCAGGCTGTTCTCATGCCCTGGCATAGCCACTGCATCATCAGAGTGGAGGGGAGAAGCTCTGAGCAGTGGTGCTGTGTATGGGGCTGCTTGGGCTCTCCTGCTTCTGGTTCTTAGAAGCCTTGGGGTGAACAGTCAATGAGATTTAGCATCAAGGGAATGGAGGCTTCTGGGCAATACATGTTGTTTCCTGGTCTGCTTGAAGAGCACTTAGGGCATGGGTGTGTAATCTGGACCTAAGGTGCTGCTCCAGCTGGTGATAAACAGCCTGTTGATTTTCCATCCCCATTACACTGAGGTGAGCCCATCAGCAGCATTTTCTATCTGCAGTCCGCAGGTGCTGCAGAGCCCTTTACTACCTCCCTCTTTTCCTCTTTTCTGCCATTTTCTGCTGTGCATGGGTTACAAAAACTGCAAATGCTGGGTAACAGGGCAGGATGCATCCCCTGCTGCTGGCAACAATCCCATGGGTGGCATTGTCTTGCTGCACCCAGCCCTCATTTCATGCCACTGCCAATCTTAAGCAGCTTCAGGGCTGTAACTCTGTGTTAACAGGGCTAGAAGCTGGCAAGCACTTTCTCTTCTCTTTTTTTCTTTTTTGGCAAGATGCATCCATTCCCCTGGCCATGGGGCTGGGAGCAGCAGAAGGATCCTGCAAGTGGAGCCGAGCTCAGGGGAGGAAGGCATTAGGATGTGACAAGGTTATCTCTTTAACAGGTTTCTTCTGTCCTCCAAACATATGTGCAGTAACACATCTCTGGAAAATATGTGAGTGGGTGAGTTTGGACTTGTCTCTCTCCCAGATGGGACTTTACACAGCCCACATCACAAAACCATCAGACACAGTTTGACAGAGCTGCCAGCACACCCATCCCTTTATCAGAGGCCCAGAAATGTCCATATGATCCCTCTTCTCTCCCAAACCTCCTTTTTGCTCTCATTTACAAGCAGGAAACATGTTGGCAAAAGGGCTCGGCCAGGGCAGAAAAAAAAAAAAATAAATAAAGGAGAGGGAGGAACGAAGCTTCAAAGGGAGAATGGGGGTAAAAAGGAGAAAAGAGGGTAAATTACCACCGAGCATGCAGCACTGAAGCTGGTACCCCTGAAGGGCACAGCTATCTATGCTCACATCCAGGGCAACCAAAACCAGCTGGTTTTGCCCCATTTTCCAAGATCAGCTATGCACTGCAAGGCTGCTTGCAGCATTCTCCCAGTCCCCTCCTGCTGCAGACAGAGCACAGGGAGATGCTCATAGGTTGCACAGCCCCAGCAGGTCCCAACAGCATCCCCTAAGACAGGCAGGACTCCTGGCTCTCTCCATCACACAGCCCAGGCTCCTTAGGGCTGTTGCTTAATAAGAAGCACTCGACAGACTGAGCCCTTCTGCATCTGCTGTGCTGAGAGCAAAGTGACATCTGAATTCCACAGCCCACAGCTGGGAAGCATTTCACCAGCTCCAGAGATTGTTCTGGTGTAAAGAGCTATTTCCCTGCAAACAACCGAGCGTAATTCTTAGGAAAACCATCTGAGTCCTTGGCCTTCGCTCAAAACACATTAGAAAATCAAAAGCATTTATTTTATCCCATTTTTCTCCTGAGCTTTGTTCAATACTATCCAGAACGAGTAGGCTTAATAGACTTTGCCTTGTGACTGCAGACACCTTTCATAGCTTTGCTTTTTCATCACACATGAACTCTGATATTCATCATCTGAAATCTGGTTAGTAGCGTGTTCTCATTCACTAGTCCTCTATTTGTGTTTTGTCCACCGTTCCTTAATTAATTTAGTATGTCAGGGCTTATAAATCACTGAATTCATTAACTGTTCGAGTCTCACTTTGCCCCCCAAAACCTCTAAGTAGAAGTCCCACTGACGTCCTACCAGAGGTGGTGATGCACAGAACAGCCCCTCATGCTGAGGCTGGATGTGCTCTGAGATGCTCAGTTCCTCAAACACAGCAGGTTGTGTGGAGGTGGACGGGCTGCAGGAAGAAAACTGTTCACAGGCTCAGATCAAGCTTACAATTAGTCAAAACCTGGCAACAAAAAAAGAGTCCAGACCATCCATTCCATGTCATGCTGTTTTCCAAAAGAATGTTTGGGTTGTTTTTTTTTTTTTTTTGTCAACTTTCAAGGATATTTTGGTCTTAAAAATGGAGCCAGAACAGCAGGATTTACTCCTGCACCAAAAAAGTCCTCCTTAAAGTCAAAAGAACCATTTGCTAACTTCCAAAAACAAATTTATTTGGCCCATTGGCACCAGTTGTGTATGGTTTGACCTGAGCTGACCTCTTCTTGGCTCCTTCTCCCCTCACTGATGCTTTCCATCCTGTGGTTGGGTTCTCATCTCCCAGTGGCTGCAGGGACTTCGGCTGGCAGTGCTGGAGCACATCTCCAACGGGGGTTGGGAGCACCCAGATTTGAGGTGGGTGTGAAATCTGGCAGATTCACATCAATCTGAAGGCACACTTGGTCTTCTACACCTCAGAGATGCTGTCAGGGTGACAAGCATCTTCAAGGACTAAAAGCACCAGCAGCATTAAGCACAGCAGTCCATATCCAAGCTCCTAAAACCTCTTCTTCCCTATTCCCCTGTGTTTCTTAAAAAGCAGAATTGCACTGTTTTCCAAGAAGAGAGCAATTTTGGATTTCCAACCCCAATCTGAATAGGATAGATGCTGCTATTGCTGGCTTTTTCCTCCATAAACAACATCAAGTGAGTCCATCATAGATGTGATAGGAGCGTGATGGGATTTGTTCCATGTTTTGAGACACTGAACACCTTGGTGCTTCCCAAAGCAGGCAGGCTCCCTTACAGCCCCCTTCAGTCAAAAGCCCAAATTTGGAATTGAGCTCACAGGGATTTTTGGAGCATTCTTTGCTTTGGGGTTGGGTGGGGTATTTTTTCTACTCTTTCAGAAAATTATTAGTTTTTAACTAACTTGCCACCGATCAAAAGACAAATTTTCTTTGAATGTCAAAACAGGATGTTTTTGACAATTTCAGGACATTCTCAATGATTTTTTTTTTTTGTCTTTTTGAAACAGGAAGCCTATTTGAAAGCCCTTTCCTGCATGCAGTTTCAATTGTGACAAAACTAGCAGTTTTCTGACAAAGTTGTGCTGTTTTGGTTGCATGGTTTTTTTCCGAATAAAAGAAATTGCCACTCCCCAGAACGAAGAACTCTCTGCCAGGAGGCTCAGTACTACAGCTGGGTGTGGGTTTCTGCCCCTTTAACAGCCCAGAAATAGATAATATCAAATCTGAAGTACTGTGGCAGCTGGGTGGTGGGGAAAGGAAAGGTTGTCATGGGTGTATGGAGACCAAGACCATGGCAAGAAAGACATTAAATGTGCCCATGACATGTTGCTATCCAGACATCTCCATCGTGTTCCCCAAAGTGGGCAGGCAGCACCTTGTTGGGTGGAAGGTTCAGGAGGGAAAGGAGGTGGAGGTGGGTGGTGAGGAAGGCCCACTGTAACATGGTGCTGTTCAAAATGCTCAACTCTTGATGAGGAACTGAAACAGTATTTGCAAGTCAAATGCTTTCCTCTCTTTGCACACAGAGAAAAATGTGGCTTGGTGGATCAAGGAGGGCAGGGGGTGCTAAAAGAGTGGTTGGAGGGTTCCTGTGGCTAAACAATAGGTCTAGTACAGGAAGAAGAGAAATAGCCTGGTTTATGCATGGGCATATTAGTGCTAAGGCATCAGTCTTCTATTTGATCAGAAATGGGACCAACACATCCTGGCCTGGCTTCAAGCCACTGCCGCCTTGCTTGGTTCACATTTGCTCCTTGAGAGGACAAATGCTGAAAGCTTCAGCTGTGGAGGGCCATTTGTTTCCCTGAGATGTCCTTTCCAGAGGAGGTGTTACTGTTGAAGATGGCCTGGGCATGACATGCACAGGGCCATGGGAGGATGCTGTGAGCACCCAGATCTGTCCGACCCCAAGGTAACATACTGAGCACACATGAGCCTCTGTGGGGCAGAAAGACCTCAAAACTGATAGCAGTGAGCAAGGTAAAATTTCCACTGAATGTCAAGCATGTCTTCTGTATTTCTGGGTGGTCTGGAAGTTATGGTTTCAATACGATGCATACACAATACTTCGCATTCATCTTCTCTATTTTTGCCAGGCTTTTGTGGTGACTTGCAAGAGAAGTCTATGTCAGAAGGAATGCAGTGAAATACTCATTCCTTCTGTTAAGGAAACTCAGAGAAAGGCAGGAAGAAGGGACCAAATGTGTTCTCAAGACAGGAAGATATGCCCTGCTCATTGCATTTGTATTTCTGTGATCCAGCACAGAGAGGAGAGATCTGGCTCCTCACCATCAGTCTGAGACAGCAGAATTAGCAGAGCCCTAAAGGGCAGGGAGACACAAGAAACTCTACAAGGGAGAGAAATGTGTGGAATTTTGACAAAGGGAGAACATCACAACAAGAAATACATCGCTCAGACGGAGAGGTCGCAAAGTGGCACTGACTGACTGAATTAATGCTCCAATGCTCCCCATCAAAAATATCTATGGGAGTGCAAAGCACTAATAAAATTGTTCCCCAGATGGGATTTTCAGGCTCCTTTTTCCTTGTCTTTCATCTAATTTGATTAACTTAGCTCATTTCCTGTTCTCCCTGTGATCTCGCTTATGAGATGTGCAATCACAGGTTTTATTGCAGCCTGATTAGGATCAGTAAATGACAGGAGAGAGCTCTGCAAGCACGACCTCGGCCAGCTCAGTAGTGTGGTCAGCTGCTTCCATGTCTCCTCAATCCCCTAGCTATGTCTCTGCACCCCAGCTGGGAAATGAAGTGGCCCAGGTACCAGAAGCATCTCAGGGCTGCTACATACAGGCTATGGGCAGCTTACAGGATCATAGGCATTGAGGTTGGAAAGCACCTCTCAGATCCCCAGTCCAACCCCAGCCCACCCCACCGTGCCCAATGCCCACATCCCTCAATGCCACGTCCACAGGGATGAGCCCTCACTCCCTGGGCAGCTGTGCCAGAGTAGTACGACTCTTCCAGAGAAGAAATTGTTCCTAATATCCAACCAACTTGGCCATTGTAGGTGGGAATTCTGTCCCAAACAACACCCCAATGTGTTGGATACATCCCAAATTTCTTTCTCCCACTTTCTTTTTTGGGGTACCCATTTTACTCCATGCAGAGTATCAACGTGCAGAGGATGGAGATTGGGCACTGCTCCCAGCCTTGTTATCAGCTCTGACCTTACTGTTTAAACAACTTTAAGCCTTCAAAAAATAAATACACTAGGAGAGTTTGGCTTTATTCAGCTCCCTGCCTGGCAGCGCTCCTAAAACATCCAGGAGTTCTCACAGAGATATTTAGCATAATATTTGACACTTCTATCACTCCTTTCATCCTAAAGTGCTTCTCCAACACAAGACCACCATTGGAGTCAAACCTCTGGTGGGACAGCAGGGCTTTTCCCTAGAGACCAAATCCCACAACAACTTGGGAGCCCCAGCTTCTGAGCACCTCAGTGCCATAAAATCAATGACAGCTCAGCACACTGAACATTTGTGAGGACATGGCTAGGGTGATGCTACTAAAAAAAAAAAAGAAAGTGGTGCTGCTTTGGAGAGCAACTGGAGAGGTTCTAGAGCCTGGGACCATGGGCTTGAGGTTGGGTTTTTTCTGAAGGTGGCCTTTGTATTGAAAATGACTCAGGTTTTGTGCATTTCAGTCCTTTGGTTGTTTTTTCCAGGAGAACAGTGGCTTTAGGAATGGAAAAAATGTGTCACTGGGCAGAGTGAGCAGCCCACTCTATGGGCTTCAGGAGCAGTGTTAGCGCTGGAAGTGGCACCACGTGTTCAGGCAGAATCCTGAGATGCACATTTGCAAATTGAGGCAGGATTGTCAGAAAAAAATCAGGCAAATCTGTACAAGCTAAAGCTGGAGCTCTCTGCTGGAGCTCTTCTCCTCCTCCAGACATCCAGGTATTGCCCAGCCCTGGAAGCCATCAGGCATGTAGAAATGGGCTCTGGCTGATGTGAAGCCGGACAGAAGGGTTTTATGAGCAAAATGCAAACAGGATTGCAACTGGGATTGGAGCATGTGGAGTGGGAGAGCAGGACACAGAGGGGACAAGCCCTGAGGGTCTGGGGGAAAGAAATTCAGCACATTAATCCTTGCACCACTGAGTGGTGGAAGCACTGGAAGACCAAATTCCCCCCTTGCCCCATCAAGGCTCTCACTAGTTGGGTGCTAGAGGAGAAAGCAGTGTGCACGCAAAGCTATCTGTGCTGGAAGGTTCATTGGAGAAGGATGACAGCCCCGTGCTAATGGGATTGGGGATGGGGAACATGCAGTGCAGTCGTGAGCTGCCTGCACAGCCTGGGCTGAAGTTGAAGGGAAGACAATTATCTGATTATAGGCTAATGAAGGACAATTGAAATGGATAAGCCCTGCTGGAAAACCAAACAAGGCCGACCGTGGAGTTTCTAGGGAGAAAAATGAGAAGGACCAGGAGGAGAAAGGGAGGCTGCAGACCCCCACCACACCACAGAACCACAGAACAGTTGGGTTGGAAGTGGTCTTAATGCCCCCCCAGCCCCAATCCATGCCATGGGCTGGTTGTCCCACACCAGAACTGTCTGCCCAGGACTTCATCCAGTGCCTTGGGCACCTCCAGGGATGGGGCACCTTCACGCTTTGTGTACACACATGCTCACACACCTCTGACTCTTTTAACACAACACAACAAATTCTCACAGTCTGTGCAAAAAAATGGTGAATACAAATTGCTTTCTGCTCCCTTATATTTCACCTTCCCCCCCGTTGCATTTTTCCAGCCACAGCAACTCAGCCATAACGCTGAGATTTCTGAGCCCCCATGCAGAGCCACAAAATGATGCTTAATGTGTCTGACGTGGGAGCAGGTGATTAATTTGTCTGGGGGCACAGGGGTACAGCCTGCATTGCAACACAGCGCTGCTCCTTTCATTCTCAGCTGTGGAAGCAAATCCAACATGCCCTCAGAAGAAATGTTATCCACTTATTTGCTTTATTTAATAAATACGAATCATCCTTCAGCGTTGGCTGGCCCCACAGCCTAAGCTGACCTCCAGCATGAATAGATGTTATGTTTGGGAGAGGCCAGAGAGCTGTTCAAGCTCTGAATCCAACCCAGCAGCATTGCTACTTGCCTGCATTCTTCAGTGCAGGTGGAGATGCTGTGCAGTGCAAGGGGATGAGCTGGATGTCTGCTTGTGGGCAGAGGGATGGCTGAAAGCCTGGTCTGGGTTATCCATCCCCAGCCAGCAGCTGGGTTATTTCTGCTGCAGGGAGATAGAAAGCTGCAAACGTGTCCAAGCCAGGTGCACTGGAGATATATTTCCTGGAGACAGGTGAAATACTCACTGGTGGGAGCTGGACCTCACAGCCATCAAACACGGTGCTTGGAGCTGCTTGGGCTGCTCATTGCCACTAATTGGGTGGTTGACATGCAGAGGGGGAAATACTGCACTCCCATTTGCACCTTACAGCCATCCTTTTTTTCTGTCTTGAAGCCATTTCACCATTCCAAATGGAGGAAAGGTCCTCAGGGAGTATTTTGCCCCCCCCCCCGCCATGAGCATCCCTTTTCCCAACAGCAACACAAGCAGAAGAAGCAAACTTAGCACCCCAATGCAAAAGCTGGTGCAGCCGAGCCCTCGGGTGGGACACACAGCCAGGAGGGGGCTGTGTGGGGCTGATAACACTGCCGGAAACCCATCAGAGACACTCGGCCCCAGCCCTCTGCCTCTCATCAAAATTACCTGCCAAAGGAGGCTCCGCTCCAGCCCTGCACCTTGTCAGCTTTTATGGTAATAGGAAACAGCTGCTCGTGGGGGCTGGCGACACGCAAGTGAAAGCAGGGGGAGCCGGCGGGGGGAAGGAGCCATTCATAATTTTTGCTCCTTGCACAAGGCTGCAGCACGAGGCAGAGATGGAGAGGAGGTGGGGATGCTTCCCCCTGTCCTGGGGCTGGCTCTCACTGCTCATCCACCTGGTTGGAGGAAAAGGGTTCCCACCCAGCGTGGAGCTCCCCAGCAACAAGGTCATGTCCAGGAGATGGGCTTGAAGTTTTATTCTGCTCCAAAAAATAGGCTTTCCACACTCAAAACTTCCTACATCACCTCTCTACATGGGGTCTGAATGCCGAGGCTCATTTCTGGATGCTACAGCATCATCTACCTGCATCATCCTGAATCTCACCCCACAGCATCCCACATCCCAGTCCCACAGCATCCTGTATCCCAGCCACATAGCATCCAAAGTTTGTGAGTTCACAGAGGATTTACACTTGTGCCCAGAATGAGGTTCTGGGAAGAGCAGGACTGCTAAGGAAGCAGTTCCATAATCAGGTTAGCTGCGCTCATTTTCAGGAACAGGTTGCTGCTAACAAGTTTTAATTAAAACCATCTTCATGGTGTCAGCAAGTTGAAGTAAAGGGCAGCTATTAATATCAAAGGTTGCTCTGCCTGCTGCACCAGTGGATACAGAGAGGCCATCTTCAGGTATTTCAGCTTGGTGTGTAATCAAGCAAAATTTGAACGCAGGAGAGGATGGGCTGGAGTGTGTCGGGAAAGTGTGTCTCCCACAGCCATGGCTTAATGCTCCTCCAGGACTAAAAACCACTCATGGCAGTAAAAGGAGGAAGAGTTTTCCTGCCACAATCTCAAATTCACCTGGACAGAGTTCTTGGGCTTGCAAGCATGTTTTGGGTATGGAAAAAAGCCTCCATCTTCCTCCTCCTTGCAGCTGGATCAGGTTCAGGGGTTGTTTGAATAAGAGACACAGTTCACCAGCAAAGGAAATTCTGGTTCAGTCCACCAGTGGAAAATGAATATTGAACTCCAAGGGCTCTTTTTTGTGCCATTTTCCCACTTAACCCTGGATACAAAAAGAGCTTCAGTGCTGTGCTTCTCATTGTGGAAATGCAATGTTTCCATTTTTGCACCAAAACCATACTTCCAGATCTTTCTTCCTTTGCTCACAGATCTGTCTCCTTGCTTCTTCTGCAAGGCTGTGTGGAAAGAACTGCAGAGGCACAAATGCTGCCTGAAAGAACATAGGCATGAGCATCACTTGATGCCCAACGACATCACAGAATCATAGGGGTTGGAAGGGACCTCCAGAGATCGAGTCTAACCCCCCTGCCAAAGCAGGTTCCCTACACCAAGTAACACTTTGCTTTGTTATCAAGAGAAAAACCTGCTGGAATGATTTTCTTCACCCAAGAAGCTTTGGAACAGGGCAGGGGATGGGTTTTGTCCACACACGGTGCCTTTAAGACCCCGGACATCAACAAAAGCCCGGCTGTTCCCATCACTGGTGGGAGCAGCAGCAATTGGAAGCAGATGCTGGCGGCAGCAGCTCAGTGCCCGGGGCACCACAAGGGGTTCAAGAAGGAGGGGCCAAGCACACAGCCCCCCAGAATCCCAACCCAAACCAGATGGGAGGGGATGGCTTATATTTGGGCTTAGGCCATTAAAATGGATCATCTGCCGAAAGGGAGCTGAGATGTCCTGGGGAAGGAGGCTGGAATTGGAGCGAGAGCACCTGGAGATGGGGTTTGCAGCATCTCCTCTGCAGGGGTGTTCAGGCAGTGCTGAAAAACATGGGGCTGGCTCACAGGGTGCTGGCGTGCAGCTAAAACTCAGCAGGTTGAGCTGCTTCAAGGCCTTGCAGGAGGGATTTTGTCTGCAGCTGGATCACACCCAGCAGTGGGACTGCTCCAGGCATCTGTTTGGTCAGCAAGAATTGCAGGGCTGATTCCAGCCTGGGAATCAGAGCTAATCCACTCTTGTTTCCCAGCCCTGATGTATTGCAGGTTGATGGTAAGCAGGTCTGCCCGTGTGTTTGCCTCCCATTGCTCATCCAGGGAGCAATGCTCCTGCAGCATGAGCATCATCCTCCCTGCCTGCTGCAAGCTGTGATTACACATGGGAAAAAATGCAAGAAGTCCTGCTGCCCTCATCCTGGGGGAAAACTTTCGGGTTTTGTGGCTGGGATGGGAGGCAGCAGCCTTGCGAGCTCTGTGCCTTTTGTTTGGACACCCCAGGGAGGGTTCTGGGGCTGACAGATGTATTGCCACACAGGATGCTCCTATAGAAAGCTCCTCCAAAAACATGGTGTAATTTCCTCTTTTTACCTTTCTGTTCAGAAAAAGCAGAGGAAATGGTGTGTGTAACTACGTCACCACAGGGGCTGATCTCTATCTATGCCACACATGTTGCAGGCTATCTGTGGGAGAAGCTGCTGCTCTCACAGCGTGGCACGGTGCAGAAGCAGCAGCACACCTGTGCACAGTGGCTTTGTTGGAAACTTCATTTGGGGGCTCTGTGGTCCAAATCTGAAAATGCAACAAGAATGCAGTCTTCACGCAAGGTTTGTTTGTTTTGTTTGTTTGTTACTGACAGTCCTTTGGAAATAATAATAATGATTTTGCTTTGCCTGCACGAGGCTGGGACTCTGTTCCATGCATGCATGCATGCTTCCCGCGGCCCCCCCGCCCATCTCTTTCCAAACCAGTCTTGGAAAAGAACAAAATCATGGAATTAGCCAAGTTAATCAGGTGAGCTTCTGACGCACCTCATTTATCTTTCTTTCGAGGCTGAGCCTGGGAGACCCAAAAATGGGATTAAGTGCAGCGATAAACAAAAGATCCCAGACGGCCCAGAGATTTGTGGGTTTTCCCCTGGTCTGAACTCTGGGCTGTGCAGCCCAACATTTGCTTTTTATTTCTGAAGAAGAGGAAGTGACGGAATTGGGCTTTCTGCCACACTTCAGTGACCGATTGAAACAGCCTGGTTGAGAGGGGACGAAGGTCAGGCAAGGTGATGACTGCGGCTCTGCTCCGTGCTGGGAATAAAAGAAGGGTTTTATCCACTCTGCCTCTGCTCCTCCCTGTGTCCCCCTGACTGGCAAGGCAAGGAGCTCACAGCAGGCTTATACAGGGCTCAAGGTTGTGGGGAAAGCAGGGGAGGATGCTGCAGCTCTCACAGACTGCCTGCAGACACCGGTGGCCGCATCCATCCATCACCCCGGCCCCCGTGTGCAATCCATCACTTGCAGGAGCTCTCTCCACCAGCAGCATCCTCCTGATGCCTCGCAGACACACAGCTCACCCTTCTCCCCCCAACTCTGTGCCCTTAAATTCAGCCGAAACTGTGTTTGCTGCTAAAGAAAAGAATTCCTTTCCTTGCAAACTTTCCCACCAGCTTTTGGTATTGCTGTTCATTTGAGTGCTGCGGAGCTGCTGGCTGCACTGAACACAGCAGCAAGGCAAAGCTGATGCGTGTCTGGAGGTTGTCACATTTAATGGAAATGCATCCCCAGCCCTATCCTGCAGTCCTTATGGTTTGGGGATAAGTGAAAGTCCTCAGTGAGGATTATGAGACACAAAGACAGAGGGTTTCAAAGCCATCCAACTAAGTGAAAATATTCTAGCAGTTTTCTCTTCTTGCATTTGGCTTTTTTCCCCCCAGATGAAATATGGTCCTTCATCTGGAATTTCCTGAGAGGAGCACAGAAACCCATAGTCATGGTTTGAAAAATGACAATTAATCTCCTTAATTCCGTATTTTGAAGGAAAACCTGTTTTGCTGGATTTTTCAAATGATTCATTAAAAAAAAAAAAAAAAGAAGAAGAAGAAGAAAGGGAAAAATAAGGAAAGAAAGAAATTGCACATGGGCAGCAACAGCACCTCCCCACTTCTGGCAATCAGCTCCTGAGAGCTCCAGCCTTATCCCTGGGGTTCCTAAAGCAGCAGCCATGGGATTATGATTCTCCTTCTCCCTTGCTGAGGGTTTGGGCTTCACCTCTGGCAGTAGAGATGGGGCTGGAAGGCTTTCTGTGCTGTGCTGGCCCCAAAATCCATCTCGAAGGGCTTTGCTGTCAGCATGGATCCTCCACTTAGGCAAAACAAGCACAGAGCAGAGGAGAAAATCTTGGGGTCCTTTTTGGCATGGACACAGCTCTCCTTGCAGTCAGATCCCCTTCCTTCAGATTGACGTTTTCAACTTCAGCTTGTTTTAAAGGAGCCTTGGCTTGCACACCCAACCCAAAAGCAAGGAGAGGCATCTCCACCCCTGCAGCCACTAGATGGTGCCAAGAGAAAGAACGTGGGAGGAACAGGGGGGGAGGAAGAGAAGGGAACCCAAAAGTCCCCTGCCTCCTAAAAGCCACGGGGTGAGGAGCATCCTCAGCAGATGATGATGTGATGCATGGAAAGAGGGAGGTTTCTGCACCATCGCAAAGGAAAAGTGTGCAGGGATGGGACCTGGAGTTCGTGCATGGGAATAGGGTTGGGGTGTGGGATGTGTTTCTATGACATGGTACACTGGGTGGGCCTGCAGGTATCGCAGCCTCATTGCCTTGTGTGGAGTATAGAAAGATTCAGGGAGCATCTCAGTTGTATCTCCAGATCACAAGAAAATGTCATTTGGCTTTGTTTCAATGAAAGCTAGAACTTTGAAGAAAAAAAAAAAAACAACAACCTCCAAAGCTGAGTGAATTTTCTCTGTATCTGTCAGCCTGCCGAGTTTACCCATCTTTGCCAGGTCTTATGACTTTGGTTTGAGTCTCACGTTATTATTTCTTGTTCTTCTGACTGCCCTGATTCCCGGAATCCCACATGTGATAGAGATGAGACTCAGGGTTCTTTTCTTTATATCTTAATTTAGGAGGTTTCTAGACCTGTCCGATCTGGCTCCATCTCAAAAACATGACCTTGAGGCACCTCTGGGTCTCAGAAAACCATGGCTGTTCTGAGAGGATGCATAAAATGAGCTCATGATCTTTGGGTTTTCTCCGTGCCAGAAGGGCTCACAATAGGTTTGCATTTACTTTTCAGTGTTGATTTGCCCTAGGAGAGGCTCAGTACCCTGAGCTGTGCTTTTACATACAAAGACTCTGATTTCCAACCGGGCATGGGAAGAGCCCAGAAGAGCAGAAAAAAGCAGAAATATTGGATTTCCTGTGGTTCATCCCCTCCTGCACCTTAACAGAGGTCAACAAGCAACGTCACAGCACATATGAAGGTGGGGGATGGGATCCATACAATGTTCTCCTGTGGAAACTGAGGCACGGAGGGGTTGGGCTGCACTGAGTCACAGCTCCTGGATGAAAGCAAAGGGGGCAAAAACCATTTACCCACGTGTTTTCTACTTAATAGGGAAGAAAAAATTGCCTGCAACTTGAGCATTTCTCTGCTTCCTTTCCTCTTTATCACTTCCAGGTCTGAAAAAACAACACCAAAGCAGCACTGGGCCAGATTCTCCCCCTAAATATTTCCAGAATTCGAGAATTTGTTCCTTCTCCCTTTTTTTTTTCCCTCCCTTATCCTGTCAGTACCACGGGGGTGAAAGAGCAACACGTTTCCAGAGAAGAAACAACTTGCTCATCACGCCTAAGCGAAACCCTCATTCAGACAGAGCTCAACAAGGCATGGTGATGCACCACGGTTTGGCAGCTAAAGGAGCTCAAAGCCTATGTTAGGGCCTGACCTGAGGCGTGCTGCCGTGACCACGCTGAGCATCCTCCTCCTCCTCACCTCTCCATTACTGGGAGCCAGCTGCAGCGTGTAGGAAAAAATGCCCCTGTCACGGCTCTCTGCGCTGTGTTATTGTTAGTGTTACATTACAAATCCCGTTTCCATGCCGAGGTCCCGGGGGGGTCATAAACAGGGGAGGTCAGGACCTTGCCAATAAACAGGCCCCCAGCCCCAGGGCGGCCTCCCTGCCACACTGCAGGCAGCATTTACCTCCAGCACCCCAGCCCTGCATCCCAACCGTGCAGCACCCTTGCCATGAAGCCCAGAATCCTCCCAAATCCCCTTCAAGCACAGCACAAAAGCCATGCAGGATGGCTGGCATTGCTTCCAGCTCAATCTATAATTAACAACCTTGTGGAGATGCAGCTTTTAAAAATAGGCACGAGCAGGAATTGTTTCCCCTCTTCATTAGTGTATGTTTGGCTGGTGTTGCTTAGTGGCAGCTTCAGCCAAGCATTGTTGTCTAGAGCAGATTTGGTGCACAGCTTGGCGGTGAGTCGTAGGTGTGGAACGCACTCATGGGTGAAAAATATCCTTAAATAAAATCACTGGTGGATGGAAGCTCAGCACCAGTGCTCTGGGCTGGTCCTTCACACACACCACAGGGTTGGTTTGCTCTCCTGCTGGTACACGGGGTTTGGAGAACATCCCAATGGGAGCCAGGCTCCTCTTCCACCAAAGCATTTGCAACCCCAAGTAGCAGCCAGGAAAATGTTAACACAAAGATTTCTGGAGATGCAATGGAATAAGATCCCATCTGATCCCACCAGGAAGATGCACAACAGCGGATGGGGCAAATATTGGGAACTTTGTAGCCTGCAAATGCCTCCTCTCACTCTCCTCCCCAGCACTGCTGAGGATGTTTCTTATTAATGTAAATCTTTATTTTGCTGCACAGGGTGGGAAAAGACTGGAGAAGCAAAACTCACTCAAGTGAAGGATAAAACTTTGGCTCTGCTGCTTTTTATCCCCTTTTCCCACAGTCTGCTCCAGCATCTTCAGCCCTCCTGTGGTTTGGGAGTGCAGCTCTGGGTAGATATTGGCAAAATAGGGGTGGAGATAGAAAAGAAAGGGGACTGGAAAGGACTGCAGGAATGTCAGGCAGCTTTAAGCCGCTTGGGGAAAATGTAAGTGTAGGAGGGAGAGAAGACAGAAAACGATGCTATGAGAAGGCACAATTGTAATGACCACATTCAAGCTCCTGGAGGGAGCAGGAATAAAACCCCACAACAAATCACAGATTTCATGAAGACCGTATAGCACAAAGCATCAAGGTTTCAGGATGATTTAGGAGCTTGAACACCACTCAGAACTGTACCTCTGCTCCAAAGGCAATGAGGGCTTTTGCAAAATCTCCCACCCACGTGCCACGGGAGGGTTTTGGGAGGTGGTGGCACTCGGCTGCCCAGGTCCAAGAGGCTTTGATGGTGCCTCTGCAAACCCAGGGAGCAGCTTGCTGCAAGCCTGCAGACTGAAAGGCACTCCTGAGTCACACGTCCCGAAACCATGCTGCAGGTAACATGCTAACACACACACACAAAATAAAAGTGGAGAAAGAGAGAGAAGAAAGCAAAGCTCATCTGCATTGATGTACTCAGCTTGGGCTGGTGGTATCCTAGTGTGCAAGAGTGCCCTGAGCTCCAGCACCATTGCAATGTGGGGCTGTCTAAGAGCAAAGCTGGGGCCATTGCAAACTTCTGCTGCAGGCTGAATGTTTTCAGTCTGGTGCAACTCACCTGTGGCTCATCAATGTGCACCTAAAGGAACTGATCAGTCAGCAGGGAACTCACAGCTCTCAAAATATTGAGCCACCGCATTGTTGATGCTCAGCATCAAACCTCCCTCCTGCACTGTACCTCTCTGAAAGTCACACAGATGCAGCACAGAAATTTCTGTTGTCTGCCCAAGCCGGGGTTCTGAGTGTTGCCATGAACACCCAAAAAAACCAAGACAAACAGCACAGTGACTCAGAGTTACGTGTGAGGTTGGTTTCATGTCCACGTGAAAAGAGCTCCCCATCTCACTTCTGCTCATGGGGCGGGTTGAGAACGGCCCATGGTAAAGGCAGCAGCAGCATTTTGCTTCAGTTTGCTGGGTTTTGCTTTGTTGTGCAGGCAGCTCACCCAGAAGCTGAGCAGCACTCGAGATCAAGATAAAGGGCTGCAGAGCAATAGAGCCCCAGCAATAGGAAAAACTAAATAGGCAAGCAGAGCAGAGAACCGCAGCCGTTGGGTGGCAATACTCAGTGCTGGCTCTTGTAGCTGTTACACAGGGGCGGAAAACATGGAGCATGGCTCAACCCAAGGGCAGAAAATGACTTTACGGGCTCTAAGTCCTCCCTTCAAATCACGTTTGGAAATAAGGATGTGCCTTTGTGACAGATCAGGCTGAGAGGGGCCAAGGTCAGAGAAGAGAGCACCAGAGTCCCAGTGGCAATCTGCTTTCTGGAGGTGGATTTTAATCCATTTGTAGATCAAAGCCTTTAATTGCATCATTTTGCAGGACAGTAATAGCTAATGGGAAAGGGTAAATATTGTTTGCAGGTGTCAGGAGATAAAATAGAGGAAATCTCAGGCATTCCACCCATCAAGCCCCCACATCTCCCTCACCACAACTGGCAGCAGCAGGCATGGGAAAGGGGAGAGCAAAGTGTCTGAGACTAAATATTGTTTAAAACCAAGACCTGCTGCAATTAATCCACGTGCTCTTACATAAACAGTCTCCCTCCTGTCCGCATCTGCAATCCTTTTTTTTCCCCCCCTCCTCTTTTTTGGGGGAAGGCTGTGTATTTTGCTGCCCAGGGAAAACTATGCAGCATCCCTGATGGGTCCAAGCAGTGCTGCTGGTACAGGTGGCTGTAAACACAAATATAAAGCTGTTGCAAGCAGTCCTTGGCAACCATAAAAGTCAAGAGGTGCTTTGCAATGGTAAAAAAGCATCATTTACTTAAACAGAGAAACTGGGACATGGGGACACACCTGCTCATTGAACAGCAGCTGCAACATCTCACACCTACTGGGGGATTTGGGAGCTGTTCTCAAGGCTTCAGTGGACTGGGTGAGGGGTTGGTGAGTAAAATTAGTCAGAAAATGATTTTGTGTCCAGGGAAATTTTGAGTGAAAGTGAGGCGGGGAGGAAACATGCTGAAAAAGGTCAAATTCATCTCCAAAAATGCAGACAGCTCTATGCTTTGACAAAGTTACCCTTTTCAGAAGGAAGCTGATATTTTCCTGTGCATGATGGTGTGTCCTCCATTGAAGAGAAGCTGCCTTAGTGGAAACCATTCCAGCAGCCTAAAAAACATCACAGAGATGTTTGAGCAGACAGAAATCCTCTCAAATGCCAAATAGACAAAAGAAAAAAAAAAAAAAAGAGTTCTGTTAAAACCCAAAGATATCACAGACTTTCAGATGTGAAACAGCCAAAACAGGTGAACACTGACATCCCTGCTCCTCACCTGCCCCAATCAGACAGAGCCCTCCTGGGAGAACCTGAAGCCTCCACTGAAAACAAACTCTCCTTTTTTGGTTTGGTTCCCCAAATCAGCCTTCATTTTTTCTCTTCAGAAACCAAAAGCCTGCAGGATCAGATATGTAGAAGCCCTGTCTTCTGGTTTTGTTTGCTTTTAATGGGAAAACTTGGAAGGGAAGAAACCAATCCCAGCCACAATTTGCTCTCAATAAAATCCCCATTTTCCACTGATACATTATGGATTTCATACAGCCACAGAGGTTTTTCCCTCTATCAGAAAACATTCACAGCTACCGAAGACACAAGTGGCGCAGACTCACTTCCATTTAAATGCCAACAAAGAAGTAAAGCTCCTCTACCTTCCTCCACCCATTTCACTGGTGCTGAGCAGCCAGAGCATCCTGCTGGCTGGGATTTCACCTCCCTCCCACCACTGCACATAAAGCTGCAGTTTGTTAATGAAGCCCTTCTGTAATTGTATCCCCACCTCACGCTGCTGTAACCTTCACCAGTCTCTAAATGAACAGGCTCAGCTCTTTTGATCCCCATTTTGCCTCCAGCTCCATCCCCCAACCCCAAACTTCCTCCACGCTGCCTCGTAAAAGGATTTCTCCCCAAGAAACATGGTTGCTGTTTTACTGATAGGGTCAGGACCTTTCCTTTTTTTTGTTTTATAGCCCGCTGGGGAGCGAGGCTTTCCATCTGGGGAGATATGTAATGCAATCCCAAAATAACAGTGCAGTGCCCCATACACAGAGGAGGGACCAAAACATTCACCCCATGGTGCAGGACCAGCACCACACAAGACCTTCCAAGAGGAAGATTTATCTGTATGTGTGTGTATTTACTCCAAAGCCACTGTTCCTGTGTGCTGCACCTAACATGGAACTTCCCCCAGTTTCCTCCAGCTTATAAGAACCAATCTGTTCTTGCCCTTAAGGTGGGGGGCTGCTGGCATTGATGGAGCTCTAGCTCCCATCTCCCTTGTACATGGGAACACGACCTGCACCAGACATTCAAGGGCAGGCACTGGTTTTTCTCCTCTAGCTGCACGCCACAGGAGCACTGTGGAGAGGAATATAGAAGCACCAAAAGGAACCTCAGGTTACCAGGTCCATGGGCACACTCATCTAGGGAGCGCTGACTCAGCCTGAAATGCCAGCCCACAGAAGAAGTGGGTGTGCTGGCAAACCCACCCCAAGCACACCCTTTTTGACAGATCTTCCCTTTTTCTTGTCTTCCACTCATCCTCCCTTCCAAAAGAGAGGAAGCCTATAAAGGCACAATGCCCTTCAACACTTCAGCTATCTGCCTCTTGCTGTGCTTGGCACAGCCCAGCCACTTTTTCATTCACCTGTAATAATCATTACTACCACCATTACTCTTAGTATCACCCATTATTGTAATTAAAAAGACATCCCTCCATCCTCACACATCCAGGTCTTACTTTGTTACATTTTGACGTTGGCTGCTCTAGGTGGTTCCCAAGACTACAGTGCCTAAATCCAAATGCAACCAGGATGGTGATGTGAAGTTTCCGTGGCTGCCAGAGCAGCACAATCAGGCTGGTTTGCATTTGAAATCCATTAAAACCAGCAGGCTGTGTTGGTGAGGTAAAGGGTTTGGGACCCCTTATGCTTAGACCTATAGAGCAGTCAGCTGCAGCATCCAGACTTGGAAAAATTCAGCTGTGAACCCAAGGGGACATCTCAAGCATGGCTGCAACCTGAGCCATCCCAGGTAGGCCAACAGGTAAAGGAATGGGAGAGCATTGTTTAAGCTGAAAACTCAATATGGAGGGGGAGGTTTCCACTAAATCTATCCCAAGATCCCTGGAGATCCATCTTAACACCTTTGTTTTACCTACCGAACAAACCCACGAAGGTGTCAAAAATCCCAAAGAAAGGCTGGATGCCCAGGTAGTAAAGGGCAGAACCCACCCCAAGGCCTTTGCAGCTCATGCTGCCTCTGCCTACATCTGCTAAAGCCACCAGAAAGAGCCATTTCAGTCAAAACTCACAACCCTACTTGGCAGGGCACAAATCCCCAGGGCACACACAGCTAAGTGCTGGTGTATGGCAGGCAGGAAGGCTGAGGATGATGCTGTCAGCAATGGTGTACTCAACAAACAAAGCCCAAACACCTACAGAGGTCACTTTTCCAGCCACCTTTTCCCATCCTCCCCTTTGTTAAAATGTTTGCTGTTTCCAACATGGACAGGAAATCAAATTAAACGTTTTTCCTTCGCAACCAAATAAACATCAACTTATTTTAGAAACACAGCTTGGAAAGAAACACGTAAGCTCTTCCCAAATCCCCTGTCCCTTCCCAGCTCCCTGATAAGACCCCTGTGACATTATTTTCTTTACAAACCATAATGGGAGGAACAAATGGTAGAGAAAGGCACGCGTCCCCCATTACCCTGGTGTCCTCACCACGCATCAGCCCACCTTTGTTTTTTCAAAAGGGGTTTTCAGTTTTGAAATGAGTGTCTGTGTGCATTCGTTGGTTCTGAAGAGGCAGAGGGAGGGTTTTAACCAAACAGATGCACTGCTCCTTCCATAGCTGCGTTCTAAGAAGAATTTAAAAAAAAAAAAACAGACAGGGGGATTTGGGATTTTTCTCCTCATTTCGTGAGAAATAATGGGGTGTCTTGACTGGTTATTTTCGTGGGACAAAAGGATGGGTTTGGAGGCAGATCGGGCCCTCAGCACAGCACACCACTAGAGGGCCCAGAAAGTGCTTTTCGGTGATGCTGGAATCACCCTCCACAGTCACCTTAAAAACAGCATCGCCCACAGCCTCCAGAAAGTTATAGCTAAAAAAACCCAGCAAGAATAAACAGTCAGAATAGAGCCAGAATTAAAAAGGCACCAGTGGTTATTTGGTATTTCACTACAAGACTCCCTGAAGTTCATAACCTTGTAACACCAAATGCTCATGCACTCAACTGTCAGGGCATTTGCACCAATTTATGATGTGTGCTTCAGCTGTATTGGCACCCACCTACACTTGCTCTACTGGCACAAACGTTTTCAGCCATGGCAGCCCCAGGCTGAGCTCTGCCATGTGCGCCCCATCGGCTCCAGGCTGCCGTGGCTTTTGATAATTATTTCTCTTGGGCTTTTTAAATTGCTTTTCCACATTCCTCTCTGCAGCGTAAAGGGAGCAGCTTTTCCTGGAATTATGCAGTTTGTAATATTTAGCTGCCCATTCTCCTACAGAGAATAGACGATGATTTTCATGTTAAGGGGAAATAGAGGTAGAGAGACATTTTTCTTCCAAAAAAGGGGAAAAACTCCAAGTTCGGAATCATCCCACTGCCCACCTCTGCAGGGATCTGAGCAAATTCCTTGACTTCCATCTACAAGCATTTCCCCAGGGCACTGGTTCATTACTTGCCACAATTAAATCGCCTTCAGCCTGGGCTGTATTGATTGCAGCACACTGCAGGCCCTGAGCAGAATCTAAATCTCAATCTAAAATCTCCACATCCTTAGGGTAGGGAGGCTCTGAGATGTGACCCTTTCTCTGCATGCTCTTGTGTTTCTGCAAGACCAAATCGGTGCAGAGGACACTGTTTTGCCCCAAATCACTCCCAGGTTCCCGGGCCGTGGACAACCCCCTTAAACCATTCCTTGACACTACAGGAGCCAGGACCCATGTTTTTTTTATTTGCATTGAGGTCCTTAAGTGCTGTCTCCTGTTAATTGCCATCTCCTGGAACTGCACCTCCAGCCCCCTCTCAAATTAACCCCATCACTTGGCTAAGTCCTGAGGGAGCAGAGGCATTAACAGCAAGCAATGCCTCCTCAGAGACACCATCAAGACAGAGCTGGGAAATGAAATCTCTAATAGGGACAGTAATGAGGAGAGTGAGGGGTGGGGGGTGAGGACGGAGATCTCTGTCCTGGAGGAGAATGGCACATGGGCTCTGAGCTGAGCTGCTATCATGCAAAGCCCAGAGACCAAAGCAATGATCTCAGCCCAGCACCTCACATAAATAACATGATTCCAGCACCAAACTGAGTTCTCAACAGTGCTGCTCAAGCAAATAGAAGAGATTAGAGAGCAGAAGGACAGCAGATTGTTGGAGAGCACGCAGAGGAGGAGAGGGCTACAGAGATGGGGAGAAGCCTACAGGGCAAAGTACATGAGGGGCAGCTGAAGTCCTGTAGTTGGTTTGGCTCAGGTAAGAGAAGGCAGAAGGCAGGCATCACGGCAGCCCACAGCTCTTCACAGGGTTCACAGATGATGATGTTTCCTGCAATTCTGGCCATGACCTGACCTGGTTTTGCTATCAAATGAGGCTGTGGCTGCTGCTGACCTGCTCTGCACGCTGCCCGGCAGGCGGCCTCCCCTCCCTGCTTTGTCTGCCCATGGCGCTCACTTCCTTTGACGTCTTTAGAATGAGTGTGGAGCAGAGGTGGCTCCGTGGGGTGGGCCAGATGATTTTGCAGCCTCCTGAATCATAGCAGTGATTCCTTCAGGAACTGTGGCAACGCGTGGAGATAACCCAAGGAAATGCCGGATCAGGATGGAAACCTGCCTGCCTTCCTCCAGCACCGCCATGCTGAGATAACCGCATCACTCATCAGCAGCTCCAGTGCTGCCAAATGCACTTCTCTCATCACATGGATCTGAGATCCTGGCTCTCTGCACAACCAACCCCGCCAGGCACCCTGGAGATGCTCAACATGCAGCCAGCTTCCAAAAAAAAAATCTGTTACCAGAACTGGTTATGCGAGGGAGCAGCCTGTGCAGTGGGGCCGAATGCTGACTTTTGAACCTCAGTTTATCCCAATGCCCCAAACACCGTGTATAGGCTGTGTCCTTCCCATCCAGCCACAGGTATCTTAAATGATCGCTGTTCACTTTCTCCCATCCCACCACAGCAAGCCACCATTCCACCCACGTTTGAGAACGGGAGTGAAAACCCAGAGCTGGCAGTGGATGATCCTACTGCTAACCCTTAACTGCACTATGCCATGCTACAAAGAAAGCAGCTCAGCTGCTGCAGTTCCCCTCTCCACTCCACATACCTTACTCCCCCAAACCCCTGGAGCTGAGCTGCAGGGCAGTGTTAGCAGCCAGCTCTGTGGCCTTGGCTCATCCCTGCCGGCCTCTTCCCTGCTCCCTGTCCCTATTGTTCACAGAGCCTGGCCCTGACCCCATGTATTTATAACCCCCCCTTTCCGGCACGGCATTGTGTGCACCCCACGTCCTGGATGAGCCGGGGCTCAACTCCACGCTTCCTCGCCTTCCTGTTTACGGGGCTCAGGAGGATCCAGCCCTGCCCACTTCTCAGCTGCTTCCGTAAAACCCTCAGTATCCTTCCAGTAGAGAGAGATGGCTCTGGAAAACACTTCAGTTCCCTGAAATTTGGAGAGGGAGATAACATTGCCCAGTTGCAAACGTGGCATGCACACATCTGGCTTGCAAACCCTGATGGGTTTTTTCTGTCCCAAAACAGGGAAGAAAAAAAAGCAATGAGTCCTGCTAATAGCAGAGCATCTCCCACATTGCTTATCTATCTCCTGAATCAAGTTTTGTTGTGCTGTATTTCCTCCAGTACACACGTACTTCACACCAGGCAGCCTGGTCAGGGCTGTCTCAAGTTCTTTTACCTCCATGCAATGCTGTATAGCCCCAGCACAAAACCCAGACTCAGAATTGGACTCAATGTTGCCTTTTTCTTCCTTTCAAGATCCAACAAAGGGTGGAACCTTTTTGGTTCCAAATACATAGCCATGTCTAAACTAAGACAAGGTTTGTACTCATGGTTTGCTAGGAAAGAAAATCACCTACGCTCTTTGCTCTGATATCATCATCAAAGCCATTTATTACAACAGATGGGACTTTTTGCCCAAATACCTTTTGTTATTTAAAAGGCAAATCAGTAGCACTGGCAAAGAGATTATGCTTGCCAAGAGAGCAGGCAGGCGGTCCCCACAGTGACCTCCATGACAAAGCCAATCCCAAGCAAGACAGGGCTCAGACATCTCCTGTCCCCACTTCCATCCTCTCAGCACTGCACAAAGGGATGATTTATCCCAATTTTCCCCCTTTATTTTTTGCTAAACAGTAACCCCAGCACGTGTAAAGCTGATCCACCCTGTGCCTCACACAGCCACAACCGTCAGCAAGGTCCCCTCCTACCACGCAGTGGGAATTAAACAAAGCAAAACAAGAAACCTCCCAACCTTAATCTCACCCTTGCAAAAGCTGGGTGGAGCAAGCGCTCCAGGAAGCCCCCATTCAAAGCCATTCATTAGTCAAGAGCTGTACAAATAATTATCTTTACTGCTGGATGCCACTTCCCCAGCTCACAACCTCAGGGTCCAGGTGGGGACGTCACTCCCCACATCCAGTCATTGCTAGAGGAACACTGGGAGCTTTTTCCCTTCCAACATGCAAACAGCAGCATGCAAACAATAGCCTGGCGTCAGAAGACACAGCTGGGGCAGCCCCAGCCTCGCTGCCATTTGCAATGCTGCAAGGTTTGTTTTCTCCCCATCTCCCAGCCACCAGTGGATCATTCCCTCCTGTAATCCCACCTGGAGCCATCAGCTGGGAGAGGCTCATGGCCCCCCAGCTGTCACTTCACACTTATTCTTTCTCTGGCTTTGACAAAAGGCAAATATATTTCCAGATGTTTCCTACACAGAGCTGGGACCGTGGGCTTAGGCTCATGGGCTCTGGGCTGCCCATTCAGTCAATGGGCTTGACTGCCATGAAGCAGCAAACACCCATGGTTCTCATTCCTATACCTAGTAACCCAAAGCTTACAAGGTATACAAAAAGATTTCGTAAAGCTCTCAATGAAGGAGCAAGCAGATGGATACCACAAGCCATTAGAAATCCATGGCAAAGTTCTTTAGGATGGACAAGAAGTGCAAGCTGACAGAGAGCCCTTGCAGAGAGAAAAGGTTGTCTTCCAGCATTTCCTCCTATTTTCCAGTGCATTTTGAATATTGGATGGATACAAAGAGGACCTTGAAGTCCTTCCCTACTTCTGTTTATCCCTTCCAGTGATGGGAGTGTGTGTAGCACTGCACGACCTCCGCAGGTGGGAGATTTGATCTACCTAAATGGACAACAGCAGGTAATAAGAACAATTAATAAGAGCAAAAGATGCTCTGGAAAGAAAAAGTAGAAATTAGGAAATAGAGTCATACAATGCAATGCTCTGAATGGCTCCACAGGTTGGACTGTATCAGTACAAACCTCAGAAAGAAAGAGCCTAGATGGAAACAAGAGGTTAACTTGGGAGGCACAGGATGAATTTCCAAGGCAGGTCTCACTAGTGCACTGTATCCTCTAAAGCTTATAAATCTATTAACTCTGGACTGCTAAGCTAATTACAGCTGGTTACACTTCCAGCTAATAAAATATTTGTCATGTTTAAGGCACGTGGGAGTTTTTCTTCGGCTTAACCAAATCACCCTGACAATTCCTTGAACTAAAGAGATTCCCAGCAGCATTTTTGCCAGAGGTTGGAAAAAAAAAAAAAAATAAAATCAGATTATGTGCAATGATGAAAAGGAGCTCTCAGGCAGTTTTTCCAGCCATAGTGCACAGCAGCAATGCATGCACAACTCCAGCATCACTCCCCTCAACGACCCAACATCAGGAATAGAGGTGCATGGAAACTGTGGGTTTGAGCACAGTGTGACCCATCAGACACTTGGGTTCCAGAGGGTTCAATATTTTGGCATCGTCCCAACACCAATTTGGCATGATTTGTGCTCATGTCTTGGGGAGCCTGGGAGAATTCAAGTTCACCTTGCTGCTTCTTTGGTTCATCTCTTGGGACACTTCGCAGTACATGTTTAATTCAGCAAAGGAAAAAAAAGCCTTTTGAACACATTTCCTCATCTAAAGGCAGGTTTTTTCCTTCTATCTTTTTTTTTTTTTTTTTTTTCTTCTACCCCTTATTTTTTAATGGACTTAATAAAAGAGGAAATGTATTAGCCAAGTCCAGCCCATGTGCTTTTAATAACTCAATTTAATTAACATCCCCCAAACTGTCTTATTAAAACTAAATTAAATCCTTATTTGAGATCTTTAATAGATCACACAGACTTTGTGCAGAGACAACTGCAGCTGTGGGAGTGCCAGAAAAGAGAGCAGAGCTTTGCTTCACTCACCCTGCAGCCAGAAGAACCACTGCTAACTCACTGGGCAGAAATGGACAGTTGTCTGAAAAGAAGTAAAATTTGGTTCTGCAAGGGATTATGCAGTATAAAGCCTTTCCATGGTGCTTTACAATTATCTAAGGCATGGTTTTACACAATTAAATTGAGAGCATTTGGGTCTGTAACACCATAAAGCAGTGGAAAGCACAGCAGTGACAACAGTGCAGCAAAGTCACAGGCTGCAACAAGTAAGAATATGCTCAATGCAGCAGCTGTGGACACAGAAACAGGGGGGAGGGGGGTGGGAAACAATCTGCTTACCTTTAGAAGGCCTCAGGCATACAGGGATCTCCAGCATGATCCCCTCACCTCCATTGCAAACCCTTAAATGAGGGCTGGGAAGGGGTGGATCCTGGCTGCAGCCCTTCCATCACTCAGTGCATTGCATGCACCTGAGCTGCCCTGTGCTGGCCCTGCCTTCCCCCCATGACTCCTTCACCTCATCACTGCTTCAGGCTGTCACTCACCATTTCCACAACAGGTGCAAATTTCTGTCTCTCCCTTTTCCTGGGGATATCTTTGCTCTTTTACTTGAAAAATGAGGATGTTCATATTAAATAAGAATTGCCTTCAAAAATGCACCATTTTAAAGGCGCCCCACACAGGAAAGAAGTTTGGTTTTGGGTTTTGCTGGAACCAAGATATTCATTTTAACAGCTGATGTGGAGGAGCTGGTGCCATTTGGTGGGGGCTCCAAGGCTTCAGCACCTCACCCCCCATCTCATCTCTCTGTGCCTTTTTCTGTTTACCTTCATTTTTCTCTCGGTTTCCATTCCCTTTTCCATGTTTTTTGTCACTTTGTGTCTAGCTGCCTTTCCCCCTCACCTCACCCAGTTTAGATGCATGTTTGCATACCATGGAACTTCTGGGCCAGTGCTTCTCATCTCATTTTCCCAGCAGCACCTCCAGAGCCAGAGAGCCAATGGAGGCAGCGTCTGCTTTCCATCACACCTGCCAGGCAGGGCTTAGATCTCCTTCAGTTTAAGACATGTCAGTGCATTAAATATATCCAACCAGATTAAAACCATGTTCAGACAAGGCTGGCTTGTGGCCGCTGTGGCCCGGTGGGTTGGAGTTCAAAGGAGCTTGTTGGGGGCGATGGCCTGAGATTGCACAGCCCCTGCTGAGGATGCTTTGGGCAGACAGATGGGTTGAAATCATTCACTGGGGGTTTTAATGATGGGATTTTATTTGGCAACTACCAGCTCTTGTTGACCACTGAGGTGATGCTGAGCGCACATGCTCTGGATGGATGGGGTCGGTAGCAAGGCTCAGCTGCTGTGCTCACTGCAAGAATGTGGAGCTGCCCCAGGGCATCAGAAATGGTGGGAATGGGCTGCCCCAGTGTACAGTATCAGCCTGGGAGATGTCTCAACTAAATGTGGACAGCACTGTGTAAAACAATGGATGCAAAGAGCAGAGAGCTTGGGAGCAGTCAAGAAAGTGGGCTCAAATCCTTTAAATCCAGCTGGCCAAGAGGTCAGCACTCAGAAGGGCTGCAGATTCTCTCTCTGGGGCCAGCAGTGCTCAGTCACAGCCTGTATTCTCTGGGCAGCAGTGGGAAGAGGGTGATTCATCTGCTTGGGAGCCACAAAGACACCCTGTCCCATCAAAATCTGGAGCCTGGGGCACAAGAGGAAGGGCTGCCCACAGGGTTAAAGGCAGATCCAATACACATCTAATAAATGTGTGAGAAGCTCAATAACGTGAGTTAAAATGCCACCATTTCATCATTTTGCTGTAAGAAACAAAGAGCCGGCAGCTGGTCGTTTTGCAATTCTGTTGACCATGATTTTCCAACCCCAGATCCATTCCTGCTGACGTTAGTGGAGTTATATCACCTGGAAAACTGTTCCAAATGTGTCTCAAGCAGCACTGTTTACTGAAGCTTCCTTCATTAACAGTTTCTCTGGTGCAAATCCATGCTGAAACCAGAAAAGACATCTGTGGAAAAATTAAAATAATAATAATAATAATAATAATAATAATAAAAAACCAAAAATGTTTGTGAATGGAAGGGGAAGGAGATTTGAATCATCGGCTGCTGGAAAACTTCTCTCATCTATTTGTTCCTGGGCTTGACATCTCAGGAAAAAAATAAATAAATAAATAAAATACCACTTTCCAAACTCAGAGAAGGGTCTGAAAAGGTTAATCCCAGCAGAGCTCTACCATCAGCCCTTCTGGAAGCTGTGCTCCCGATGGAAAGTGTTCTCACTGGGGCTGGGATTGGAGGAGGGATTAGCCCAGCGCTGTGTTTGTGCTGTGACTCTTTAAAGATGGGAGATAAGGATCCTGTGATAATTGTCTCCGAGCAAGGAAAGACAAATGCTCGTGTCTTGTTTTCTGAATGCTCGTGCAACTTGCAGCAGGAAGTGCTTCAGCCTTTGGGAAAACCCATTTTTCTTATAAATCCATGAGAAGGGGAGGAGAAAACCAGCATGGCACCTCACAGGAGTGGCTCCAGGATAAAAGAAAACCACTGCCTGAAGTGCCGAGCGGCAGTGCAAAATGAATTCATGCAAAGAGCAAACTTCTGTGCAGTAGCTGACGATGTGCAAGTATCCTCATGGGTTTTATTTGTCTTTTCCCTTCCCCCTGTGCATTCCTTCACCCCGAGCATCCTTTTCATCGAGCCGGGTGTCCTCACACGGAGCTCTGCAGTCCTTTCCTCCACAGCAATGTGTGCACCTGGGGGAAAGCAGGGAGACATCAAAGCTGCAGGAGCCTGGCACACAGGAGCTGCGGGCTGCAGATGGCAAATGGCTGAACCCATCTCCAGCTCGAAGAGGAGAGGTTAATGTGGCCATTAATAGATGGGCTCAGGAGATGAGACATTGAAAGGGGAGGGGAGGAGGCACCAACACTGCGTTTGATCCCTCTCTGGCGTTCCCCAAAAGCCACCATATGCCCAGCACCTGATAAACTCTATTTATAAACCTGGAGGAGGAGAAGGCAGGTCGTAAATCTCCCTGCTTTTCTTTTCTCTGTGGATCAAGAGGAAAATTAAAACCACGTGCTCAGTTTCCCAGGGATGCCCCATCCTCCTGCCCACGTGCAGAGGTGGCCGTGGGATCAGCCCACGAGCTGAGGGGTCCACAGCTGGACTCTCCAGCCTTAATGATTCTGTAATTCTATGATTCTCTGATTTCACCCAGGTGAGACACTGAAGTCTCAGGGAGAAGAGATTGTGAACATGTTTTTGTGGGTTTTCATGAAAATCCAAGGCTCTGGGGCCATGAACTTGCTGCTGAAACTTCTTCTCATGGCTCCTATGAGGACCTAATTCCCTTATGTCGTTACCAAAGCTCTGTTACTGGGAAGCAGAAGGCTGATCACTTTTGGTAGGGAGCCAAACCCTGAACTGTAGCAGGCAGGAACAGCAGGAACCACAGTTACCAGCAGGCCTGTGTAACATGCAGTGGAGGTGCTCTCAGATCTGCTAAGGGGTTGAGCTTGCACTGCTCTCTACACTCGTGCCACATTTGGCTGCTGCATCTGAACTGCTGGGCATGAGGGCAGGCACCAGGCAGCCCCAGCAGGCCCAGCAATCAGTGCAGTGCTGTGCAGTACTGGAGCAATGGTGCTAATTCAGACAGAGTCGTCTGATGGGGAAAGCAATGTTCTTTGTGCCATAGCTGTAAGCGAAGGGTCAAAGGCCGCTGCCACCAAATGTGACCCACACGGTTGACCCCTCATGGAGGCTCAGAGCGCATCAAGATGCCAGAAGCCATTGCAGGGGCACTGAGGCGGTGATGCAGGGGATGGGGAGGGAGCAGTGCTCCTCGTCCCCACTGAGCAAGGCGGGGTGAAAGGCGAGCTGTGCCAGTGACCCAAAGGGCAGGGCAGAAGCAGGAGCAGATGTTAAACAGAAGCCTGCAGTGTGGCTGTGGCTAGCAGGAGCCTGCCCTGGAGGAAATGACCCCGCGTAAGATGCATTGTCACTGAGATTTCTTAACACGGGATGGCAGCTAAGTGATTAGGATGAGCTGAGCAGGGCCAGCAGCCGCTAAAAATGCCAACAGGCAGAAAAGATCTGCTCTCGGAACCACTCCACAGTTTGCATAGTATTGGAATTAATTTTTTCCCAATTTTTGCTTTTTTTTTCCCCCATTCCTCTGGCTTTTTGTACTGCGTTGTTCCCTGGGCTGGAAACAGAGAGTGGGAATGCCTCCTGCCAAAAATAAAAACAAAAAACAAAAATCCAACCTATTGATAAGCACTTTTCAATACAATTTTGAAAATGAGGAAACTGAGGCCTGGCATTTGCACTCCCCTTTGGATGAGATGGAGAATTGCAGGCTGGGCTGCTCTGTTCAATCCTGGCCAAAATAATCATGGCTCCCTGAGGACATGTGCAATGTGTGTCTGCCCAGAGCGATGCCACCCAGTGCTGTGCTGTCTGAACCCCTTCGTAACCCAAAGGGAAAACAACAACAGCAAAAAAAAAGAGAGAAATCAAACCAAACAAACCAAGTGGCCAAACTCCCTCCGAAGAGCCTCAGTTCTCACGGCCGGCAGTGACCGGCGGCAGCCAGGAGCCTCCATGCACTGCTCCCCCGCAGGGCTGTCCTGCAAAAAAAAACCTTGGGGTTTTATTTAGCATCATCAGAGCAAAGGAAAAAGGGCATATTTCAAAGCCACAAATCCCACAGGGAGGAGAAACCTGCACTGCCCAGCAGCCCTTCCAGCACGGCTCTAGGTAGCGTGGAGCTGGCGGCTCCCCGAAGGGAGGGAGCCCCACCATGACAGATGCATCCCCTGGGCACCATAAAAGCCAAAGCCGGATAGATTTACATTATCCAAACATCTCACTGCTCCCAAAGCCATCCGGGGGCAATGGAGGGAGGGAGGCTGCTCCGGTGCCCAACTTTTTCCAGCATTCTCCCCCAGTTAAACCCATTGATTACCCCAGGAGAGGGCATGTCATGGGCTCCATGCCCCAAGAAAGCTGCCTGCTTTGCCCAGAGAAATGAGCTCAACACAAGCCAGTGCCTGACTCCAGGGATTCTCCCACTGAATCTGCAGGAACCACACTTTTGGGATAGGATTGTGCATAAAAGGGAAAAAGTAGAAAGAAAAATAAAGAAGAAAAGCAGTAAAACGCAGCCCAGCACTGCACGTTTCCCAAGCTTCCAGCACCAACCATAGCGCAGGGAAACAGCGATCGCTCAATAAATGGGAGCACGATCTCAAGCATTGGGAAAAGCAACATCTGAAGTTTCCAGAAACATCCCACAGCACCTGCGTAATATTTTTTCTTGCTGCCTCCCCCTAATTGCATCCATCTGGGACAGAGGATCTCTTTCAGCGCCGCAGTGCGTGGGCAGGAACCATTGGTTTTTGCCCCATTTTTCTCACAGATCGCATATAAACATGACCTCTTCCCTCTGAGCGGCTCTTAGATGGCACGCTAATGCAAATAGGCTGTATTATTATTCGGGGTCTTTCAGCAGAGCCTTCAGTAAGGAAGTTTTTCTAAAATAGCTGCTTTCCATTCTTGTTTCTTCATTTCTTTTCAGGGGAAAAGAGGAAAGATGCTGGAAGTAGAAAGGAGGGGACGATGTCAGCCCTCCTCCCCCCACAAGAGCAGTGCTGGGGGAAATCACCACGCAACCCCATGCCTGTTTCCCTCCTTATTTCCAGGAGATGCTACAATCTTTGTCAGAAAAACATTTGAAGTTGTATTTCCATGTAATCATAGGGATTTTCCACGGTTCCATATGGATTTAGGTTGGGTTTTTGCCGGATTGCAATTTTCTTTTTGTGTAATTGGACCCCAAAGATACAAAATGTCCCAGTGACTCTGGCTCCTGAAACAGTTTCTAAAGCCGTCCTTTTGCATCTCAGCACCAGCTGATGAAACTGGGGAGAGATTTATCTCCCCACCACGACCCTGCATCGACCGCTTCCTCAACAGTGGGGAGAGGAGATCATTTAGCTGCCATTTCAGTGAAACCTCGTTAAGTGTTTAGAGGGTCCATCTCTCTTAAGTGCTTGCAGGGTCCCTGGGAATGCAATTAGTCATACAGCAATCCTTTGCTGAGCTCACCCTGCATAACAGAGCTGCAGGAGGAGGAAACCTTCCTCTCACCATGGGGTGATGCGACGTGTCCAGGGAACAAGGGCTTGGAGCTCACATCCTGGGTTACAGCTCTGCAGTTACAGCTGGGATGAGAAGTGTTAATGCAAAGTAAAGGGCAGTGGGGCTCATGGATGGTGCACCCATAGCCTCATCCTGACATCCTTTACTCCAGGGGGCCAAGGACCCAGCTGGACCTACTGAAACCACTTGCCAGATGGGGAGCATTTCTGTCACGGCCCTGAAGTCCTGCCCAAAGGTCCCCCAGCATAGCTGGACTTCGGTGTCACTGGTAGGAGTGGGACGGGGCAGGTGGAGACAGGAGGCTCGAGACCAGCAGGCCATTGGAGGACTGAGGTTTCTGCTGTTCGTGTTTCTATTTTTACTCCCTTTATGGTTTTCCAATTTTGAAATTCCACTGAAAAGAAGAAGAAAAAAGCCCTGTCTGGAATTTCTTTCATGCCCCGTTCTCAGCCTGCGTGCGTATTTCCCAACTCATTTGCAAGAGTTGCATTGACTCAGCGGGGACAAGAGCCAGCTCTGGTTTCCATTACCAGTGATTAATGCCAGGGAACATGTTTAGACTCCCAGGGCCTGCACGCTGGTCAGGGCTCGGGGAGTTTTGGTCCCAGCTCTGGTAAAATATCACCGGCTGACAGCAGGGCCTTAGGGCAGAGAACATCCCCTTGCCCTCAGCAAGCTGCAGCCAGCTTGAACCCATGCTTGAACCATTCTCTTCCAATAGGGTCATTCAATTCCATTTAGATTTTTTCATTATACTTTTCTATTTATTCAAATGGCAAAGGCCAGAACTGTTGGCCATTCTCAAATCCTATCTGATGGGGAGATTTTAAGGGAAATAGGGAAAGCTGGGAAATCTCCGGGGCCATGGGATGAAAGCAGCCCTTGCATCCCCTGCACACTGTGCTCTGGGGTATAGGAGCACAACCCTTGTTCCCTCCCACCCAAATTCACAGAGCACCTTGGTGGTGCCAACCATGCTCATAAAGCTATTCCCACATTGGGTTAATTGGATCAGCACCAGGAAGGACCACTGAATTCCTCTCCCAGCAGATGTTCAACTCAGGCTGCATTAAATAAAGAAGTCTCCTCCTGCAGGTAGCGCCGCTGTCAGCGAGGCAGAGCTGCCATTTATCTTCTTGCCGTTGATGGTATAAATCCTTCCCCGGGCTTCTGGCCAAGGCAGCTGCCATTGAGGAGCCTATAGCTGCTCATGGAGTTAATTCCTGCTGCTCTGCCAGCAGACAATGTGGGCTCAAAAGACCAAAGACCCACTGGGTTGCCCCATGTTCCTGGAATAAAACTTCTCTCAGACTCTAATGGAAGAATGAGGTGATCTCAGAGGTGCGTGAGTTATATGGGATGCTTCAGTGCAGGAAAGGTAGAAGAGAGAGCCCCTGTGCCATGCTGGGAGAGCTACGCAGGGTCCAGAGTCTGAATCTGGGAGATCTTTGGGAGGGAATGATGCTGAGGTTTTTCAGAGCTGGTCCAAACAAGTTTTGATTTAATTTGGTTCCCCCGATCCTCAGAAAATTGTTATTTTTCAGCTGAAAGTCAAAGTCCACGCAGTTTGTCTGCCACACAGTTTGTATTTCAGTGTAAGCCCGTGCTGACTTTTCTGTAATGCCAATCCCATAATTTCTATGGAAAACAGTCATCCTTAAGAAAAAAAAAAAAAAAAAAGAAAGAAAGAAAGAAAAAATGATTTATCAGAAATCACGTACTCCAACTAGAAACTTGACTTGAGGACTTGTTGCCTTTTTCAGGAATGCAATTAATGCCCTTCTCAGTCTTTCCTTTCATCCAGCAACTGCAGTGACCAAGGCTCCGAGCATCCTGCGGGGGAGAAGAGAGCATAGTGGGGATGCATTGGTCTGTTTCCCTCCACTTGAGGTCATGAGAACATCCTCCTCCAAACCTGGAAGGCAGTTGGATATTGTCTCCTCCATCTTGATTTTTGAGGCAAGCTTCTTGCTTCCAAGCCTGCCCCTTGTAACCCAAGCAACCAACTCAACCCCAGCACTGTTCTGCTTGTGACAGAGATGGAGTGCCAGCATTACTTCCTTCCAGCCAGGCTCCTAAATAATAACACATGCACATATAACCAGAACTTCCCACCAGCTTCGATGAGACCTCTTGTCTGCTTCCCCCCGTGTCCTTCATGGGGAGAGAGAAAGTGGTGGGAAAGTTTGTTCCCAGGGCACCCAGCTGGCTGCAGCAGCGCCTTCAGGCTTGGAACAATGCTTGGAAGGGAAGATGGGGAAAAAATAGACTGGGATGATAGAGTATGGACTTATCCAAGCAGCAGCAGTGCATAGTTTGCGGTGTCCTGGAGTTATTTCCTACAGAAATCTGGTTTAGGTTATGCAGCCCTACTAACGGACTGAATCTTCACAGTCCTGAGTTCCTTCACTGGACTTCCATTCATTTACCACCAGCTTTTCTGCTACAGGCTTTGCTTTTCCCAAAGGAAATCCGTTAGCCTCTCTCAGTGGTTTTCAAGGGATGTTCCCCAAACCACATTTGCTGGTGGATCTCATCCACTGGAGGACACCACGTCACACACAGATGCACCCCGAGACTGAGTTTTTGCTTTTGTCATCCATCATGGCCCTGTGCTGAGACTTCAAGGATGAGATGGGGACCATGCCTGCCAGACTGCATTTGGATGAGATGGACCTCGTGCAGAATGTGTTTGTCCAGCAGAAGTGGAGAGATGAGTGGTTTGGATCTCTGTGTGCCATCTGAGCATGAGACTGAAAGTAGAGGAACAGCTGAGTTGGGGTACTCCAGTGAGTCTCAGCATTTTGGGGGAAAACAGGGAAGGCAAGACCAGACCTGTCAGCACTTTCATACCTACCAGGACATGAACCACATCTACTGGGTGCTTTCTGAACAAGCTAACACTTGCAGGCCATCTTCATGGCTCATAAAAAGTGCAAACAGAACGCCACCAGCATTTTTTTGCATTCCATCTTCATGCATATCACTAACCCTAAACTCTTTCACACAGCTCCACCAGCACGTCCTCAGTTTTAGGATCCCACTTGGAGTGGCTTTAAGCAGCCTTGCTTTTCCCATATGATATCACCAGCATTCTTCTGTACTCTCAGAAGCATCTGGAAGTTGAGTGCACAGAAGTTGGTTGGTCAAAAACCACAAGTCATTTTTATCCACTACCAGAAAGTTCTGCGTTTATTTCTGTCGTTAGGGCAACTCAAAACGAAGATGTCTGTGGCTTAGAATGACTGAGAAAACTGTCAGCGTGTCTGAAAGTCCACCTGGGAGCAAAGAGAAATGGATGTGGATCCTCAGCAGCACAGGGCTGGAAAGCCATCACCCACCCTGTGCTGCTGCTTCTCCCGTTCCACCTCCTGCTGGTCACCATCAGGACAATATTTGGGGCTAAATGTATCAGATCTTTCTCCTACCCACTCTACTGATCTCATCCAGCCCTTATCTGCTGAGGGCCATGTCCATGCGTGCACACGAGCAGCGAGCTCTGGCTTGCAGTCCCATGCAAACCCATCCGGCGCGTGCATACCAGCTTACGACTGATTTGTATCGGCTTTGCCTGTGTGGTTGAGTGAGTTTGAATCATAAAGCAAATTGTTTATTAAACTAATTTAGCTAAAATGCGCAACTCCTGAAAGCAGCCCACTCTCTACTCCTTCCCCCCCCCCCTCCAAAGCCCATTGCTGATGGTGGGGGAACCAAGTCCTCCAGCTGCCGAGATTTCTAAATCCAGCCATAAAACTTTATTTGTCCTGTTTCTGTTTATCGTTTCCATAAGCTATCCCGGTAGGAATTGCACATTCCTTGTTGCTAATTTTAACAGAGAAGGACTGCACAGATCCCCAGGCTGCAGCTAGGAATGCTCCTATGGAATCACATTGCTTGCTGCCAACACGGGTGACTCTTCCCATCCGGCCCCTGGAGAAGGCACACAAATGGCTTCTTGCTGAGTTGCTGGGTTTGCCTCCTTTTTTGTTTTTCCTTTTTGCGGGTGATCAGGCAGTTGGCACAGCCCCGCCAGCCCTGAGGTTCCTGATGAAACACCACCAACTGCAATGGCAGCTGCGTTGCTCCAGCCTCACATTGCATGGCTGCTGCTGCTGCTCTGGGTGCGTGGGCAAGGACAGCTCAGTGCTCGCTTTGTGCAGCCCACAGAAGGGAAAAGGTGCAAAATGCCTCTTGTTCGTGCTGCAATGCTGCAGTACTGGGGTCTATGAGTGTCCCATTGGCACCAGGTTAAGTTTCCAGCCCAGCAAAACCTTCAGCTGAAAAGAAGCTCAAAAAGCCACACACAGACACACAGACACACACACACACACAAAAAAAAAAGCCCCCAAGTGGTGTGGCAGCCCCTCACATTCCTTTTTGGATTTATGCTGCATCCCCTCTGCCTTTCTCCTCTCCCCTTTGCTGGCACTCAGTGCCTACTTTCGTCAGTGGGGTTTGGATGTGACATGAAACCACTTGGACCTCACACAAGGAACACTGTGACCATAAACATGGGAATAGCAAAAAAATACATATACAGATCACCTGCACCAGGCTCTGAAAATGGGGTTTCTGATGGTGGGGGGAAGGCAAAAGGCCCTTCCTAGCCTCTGAGACCTGCAGCGCACTTAGCAAAGCTCAGCAGGGTTGGTGATGCCAACACCCGCACAGAGACTCCTACAGGAGCAGCTGGGATGGAGAAAAACACAGAAACCTCAAAGAAAATAAAAACAACAAAAAAAAATTGCTCATTGTGGGGATTTTTATATTTCTTTGCATTTCTTGGCATGCCTACCTTGAAGTGATACTGTTCCCCAAAGGAGCCCACTCCCAGCTCCACAACACCTCTGGGGCTGCTTGGGTTTGTGCTCACAGCCCTAGGACTGCTGGTGGTCTGCATGGTGCTGGCTGCCCCAGGTGCTTTCCAGCTGGTAAATGCCAGTGATGGAAACTGGAAACAGTTGGCAGAATTCCCGTGATGGGGCTGGAGCTGCAGCATCATTGGGATGCCAGGAGGGGTGAAAGAGAAGAGGATGGAAGGGAGAAAGGAATAAGACGGCGGCTGAGGAACAGCACAGGGCTGTGCTGGGAGTGCCTGTTCCCGCTGGGGATAATTCAAGCATGAGATGGATTAGAGCATCCCAGCATCACTCCATGAAATAAATCCAAGTCAGCACGACCATGGGCACAGTGGTGAACATCCTGCTCCCCCCCCCCATCCCCAAAAGGATGCTCTGAGCTCAGCGAGCATTCCCACGACACAGATGCAGAATCTGGGGAGCATCCCAGGTGCAGGGCATCCCCCAGAACCCCAGGAAGGTGTTTGGTGCTGGTGGGTGTGCGGCCCCTCCAGCTGCTGCCTCCCTCCAGGCACAATGGCTCATTGTGGGGCCGGCTTTCATGCAGGGCCAGGGAATGGCAGCGCAGGGGAAAGGCCGCCGGAGGAGCCGGAAAGTTGCTGTTGGACGGCGTTCAGAGGCCTCGGCGCAGTGGGAGGGAGCCGGGCGCGGAAAGCAAACAGCGGAAAGTGCTGACTGCAGGGGCGGCCCTGGCACCTCCAGCACCACCTGCAGCAATGCTCGGGGAGAGGGAGGACTGAGGTCCAAATGCTGTGAACTGGCCATAAATCCCCTGATATTCTGGGTGCGTCCCTTGCTGTCCCCAGCGGGCACTGCGGGCTTGGCTGAGCATCGCAGCGTGACTTTCGGGCTCCAGCTCTGCCCTTGCTCCCATCCTTCTCCATGACATTCTCTATATTCTCCCCTTCCATCACCTCCTTACATCTCTGTTTTCCTAGCTCAGAGATTTCTAGAGAGCCCTTCCCTTTGTTCAGTCCTCGCTGATTTCGGTTCCTCTTTCAGTCTCTCTTCTTTCCCTCAAGCACCCATTTCAGATGTCTCATTTCAAGTCAGACACCCAAACCAGGCCGCTTTGCTATTTGGCCTCTATTTCAAGCAGCATTCTCAATGCTTTGTATTTGCTTTTGAGTGCAAAGCTGCCTCCATCCCATCCATCCACAGTGCTGCTGGATGCAGCTCCAGCCAAACCCTGCATCTGAGCGCTGATGAAGAACAGAGTTGAAGTGTTGCTCCATCTGCCAGCCCCAGTGCTGCTGGGGGAGTAGGGGACATACATTGCCCTCTGCAGTTTCCATAGTGAGCAGCCCAGGTGCACAGGGGCTTCCCCAGCAGCCACCAGTGGGTATTTATAGTGCAAGCGCTGAAGTGTGGTCCCCAGGCTGTGCACACCATAGGGGGGACAAGCTTGCTGGGTCAGTGAGTGGCAGTGCTCACCCATCCATCCTTCAGCCCTTCCCCAGACTTCTTGCACGCCTGCAAGCCAAGGCTATAAATGGAGCTGTTATCAATATTCCTCCTCCTGGATTTGTTCACTTGCATCCTGATGCAATGCACACCGATGACTTGTCAGCTCCTCTTGGTGCTCAACCCATCTGATGCCTGCATTTGTGGATGCAATGTCTAATCAATCCACTTCGATGCTCATTTGCCTGAACTCGTGCCACAGCACTGTCCTTGGGGAACTCCCCATCACGTGATCTCAGCCCTATGGATAAGCAGCATCTGCTGGTGTGAAAAACCCCTCCAGTTCCCCAGCCCTGTTAATGAGCATCTTCAGCCCTCTACACCAGTCCCAAACTGACTGCATCGCTTTCCTGAGGACAGTGAGATCCTGAGCCAGAACCCACAGCAAAACCTCATTGGGAAAAAACCATCATGTGAACAAATGCACAATTTTTCAAGATTTAGTGGCGATTCGGGTTGTGAGAGTGCATTGAAATGGTGAATTTGCCCATTGGCCAACAGTGCTGAGCATCTGTGAGGAGAAGGAAGTCAACCCCACATGTCCCATCCTACAGCAGGAGGGAATGTTTGTGTCATCCCCAGGCACTGCTCCCATTTTCACCTGGCCTCGAAAAGCGAAGGCAACGTAAGAGCAAATTCACAAAGCAGCACACTGGGACTGAGCGCTATGAATTATTCTTCTTTTAATTTCACATGGTTTAAAATACAATATGAAATAAGGCTACAGTATATAAAAAACTCTCCAGCAAAATGATGTGCCAGCATCAGCAATTAAAACAAAACCAACCCCTTCCTTCTTTAAGTATTCAATGGAGGAGGGGCATTTTTTGTATCCTTTAAAGAAAACGACAACACAACACACGGACACACACACACATCGCTACATCTCTACGCTACCTCAGCTCAGTTTTTAAAAAGCACCTGCTTTTTCCTTGTTTGTTTTTTTTTGTTCTTTTTTTTTAAAATCTTGCTTTTAAAGTTTTTTTTTTTCCCACTTTTAAAAAATATAAATTATATGAAAATACACGTTGGAAAATAGTCGAACAGCACAATATAACAATCTCTCTCTTTCTTTTTTTTTTCTCTTCTCCTATGTTTATCAGCTTAAAAAAAAAAAAATTCCCATCTGTAAAAACAAAATGTAACAACAAAAAAAAACCCCATTTTTTTTTTTTTTTACAGTTGGGTTTTTTTTTTTTTTTATACTGAGGCAGTTAATTCCTGGAGATATTCCATTATAACATATATGCATACATAGATTTATCATTTATTTAGACCTCTTTGGAATGTAGACAACAGCTCACGGATGTTGGAAAGACCCCACCAGAGAGCAGAGCGCACTGAGGAACCCAACGTTTGTGATGCTCACAGCAACGTGGCAGCCAGGCCCCAAAGCTGTGCAGAAAAGCCCTCCAGAAGACAACGAGGCAGAAAGTGGAGATGCTTCCTGCAGCCTCTGCATTGTTTGGTGCCAACCAGGATTGCTTTGCGGATCCGGCGTTGGTTTGGGAATAGGGGAAGAGGTGAAACTGTGTGATATTTGCTGATTCTCACCGAACCGCTCTCTGGTTTGGTGGGCATGGTGAGGATGGGTTGGGGTTGGACATGGTGACCTCGTGGTCTTTTTGGATCTTAATGATTCTATCACTTCTCCGAAGTGACTTCATGTGTGATCGTGCCTGGAGCTGGATGGTCGTAGTGCGTAAATAAATGGATCTGCACTTGCACACACACGGCTCTGCACTGGTTATAGTCATCATACACAGAGATGGAGGATAGATCTAGGCAGATCTGCTTGCTTTTTTTCCAGCATTTTATATCTCTTACTGGGGCCTCTTTCCCCTGATCTTTGAAATGACTCTTTCTTTGGGAAACGCACCTTAAAAAACCTTTGGGAAAGGAAGGTCACAGCAGTGCAGAGAGCTGCACTCCTCTGGCTGGGGGACAAAGGGGACAAAAGGGACACAGCGGGTGAAGGGGATGTGCCCCAGTTGGTCAGACACCAAAAAACAGCAGATCAGAAGCAGGACAAAGAAAACACTCCAAATCACTGGAAATCTTCCAGAACAAGACAAACCCAAACACAATTCCTGAGTGCCACCTGGATCTGCCAAGGCTGGAGCTCACTGCCATGCAGAGCAGCCAGCAGAGGAGAGAGTCCCATCCCTGGCAGCTCCCTCTCAAACACATCCTGCTGGTTCAGCTTGTGTGTGAGTTCACCAAATTTTCATGGCCGAAAGTCAATGCGCAATTACAAAAGTGGGAGAAAAAAGAAAAAGAAACAAAAACAAATCCTCACATTTCCAGTGTATAAACAGCACACAGCCCTCTCTGGGATGGTCTCTAGAATGGGAATAAAGAGTTGAAGAAAACAGCAAACTGGGAGATGAGGGATTTGGCCTGGTGGAATGATGGAGTTGGTACCCAAAACTCTGACTCCTTCCATCAGAGTGGAATGTTATCCCTGTTTTCTGCTTGAAAAAGGCACTTCAGCTGCAGCAGGGCCAAGCAGGAGGCATTTCCTAAGGCATGGTGTGATGCCACAGGCAGGAGCTCAGCCACGTAGCAGCACGTGGGGCTGGAAGGGGGATTCTGTAAGCAAAGCACGCTTTGCAGTTGCATGCAAGAGAGCAACACCAAAAGCCTAAGAAAATCCTACCGAGTGCTGAAAACCCTACAAAGCTACCATGTCCTGCTGGGATGCCCTTTCACTAATCCACTGCCACCTGGTTCTGTGCCATTTCCTTGCCCCTTTGCCCAGCAGCTGCAGCAACCCTTGGCTCTGCCCCTCGGTGAGCCAGTCCCTGCTGGGTAAAGCTGTCGTGCCTGTTCCCACCCAGGCTCCCCAGTGCCCACATTGCCCTCCCTCCCCTCCAGCTCAGAGCTGCTTTCCCCACCTGCCTTTCACCTCCCAGCAGGCAGTTAGTGAAGGAGTGGGCCACCCCTCCTTTGGTGCACGCACCTTTCACTGTCCTTGCATCCTATTTTCCTTCCTTTCCATCTGTCCCACTACTTTTTGCACATGCTCAGTGGGACAACATGTAGCCCCAACGCTGTGAGCGTACCCAACATCCTCCCTTACCTACACCTCTATCTGCACCCCCTCCACCCGCTCTCCCAAAAGCCACCCTCCTCTTCCTCCTAGCAGTGCCTCTGGGTGGATGCAGCTGCACAAGACACTCAGATGGACGAATAACACACAAAAAAAGCTACTTTTGGTTCAAATGCATAATACTGTCTTTAAAAATAAAATGCCCAACAGCTCTTTGGGGCAAACACCCCAATCCCACAGCCAGACCTGCACGGGCTGTGCCCTGGGGTCACCTCCAGGACTGTTAATTTTTACCACCGAGTCTGCAGTGCCACGCTGAGCCCAGCCCTGCAGGGTCTTTGCCCAGCAGAGTGAGACTCACTCCAGTGCAGGTAAACGGGGTAGAAAAAAATCAGCACACAGGAGCAGCCCCTCAGAACTGATTGTGCTGCTCTCCTGCACTCAGGCAAGCACGAGATGTGTCACCAACCCCACCACCAACAGTCATGAGCTTCATGTTAATCACACCCTGACACGGTTTGCAGATCAGGCTCACAAAGGGCAGTAAAGATCCCATTTGCAAAGGCCAATTTCCTTTCTGCTGGTGCCCATGCTGGTTAAGACATACAGCAATAAAGACGGAGCTGCTCAAAACAGGAAGGAAGAAACATTTCCTTTTGGTTTTCCAATGTTTTCCTGATTTTTTCCCCTCACCAACTTCTGCAATTTTCATTTACATCCAGGGATTTCTCCCCACTCCTCTCCAAAAAATGAGAAAATTCCTGAAGGCACCCAAGTGTTCCTCATAGAATCATAGAATGGCCTGGGTTGAAAAGGACCACAATGATCATCTAGTTTCAGCCCCCCTGCTATGTGCAGGGTCACCAACCACCGGACCAGGCTGCCCAGAGCCACATCCAGCCTGGAGCAAAAACTCCTTTGGAAAAACACAAAAGCCATTTTCACTGCAAAAACCTCGGTAAGCTTTGGAAAGTCACTGCATACACAAGGAGCAGATGGAAGAGAGAGACTTATTTTGAACAGCAACGACAAAAAGGTGCTGTTGGAAATCTCACCCAGCTTTAGCAGCACACAGCAGAGCAGAGAGCAAGGGCTTCAGGATGGGAGCAGAGACCCCCAGCCAGCAGCAGCAGAGCTGAGGCTCCATCACATCCCACCCAAAAAGCACCGACTGCAGCGCTGCCCTTCTCCTGTGGGGTCTACAGAAACCATTTTCTCTTTTTCCTCACTGTGATAAAACTCTGCTGGCATAACAGAAACAAACACACACAATATTGCAATACTGAGACCATCTTAGAGCTTAAGACTATTTAAAAAAAAAAAAATAAAAATACTGGCACAAAATTTAATAAAATAAAATTTTAACAATTTTTTGTTGTTTTTTTTTTAAAAAAAAAGAGTCGTGATCCCTCCTAGAAAAAAAATCTGTCCTTTGTATAAAAGAAGACAATCGACAGAAAGGCGATGCAACAAGAACAACAACAGTTCTTGGGCTTTTTCCTATATTGCCCCTCCCAAAAGCAGGAAGTTTCCCCCACTTTTGTTTTCCCCCCCCCTCTCCCCCCCTCCCCCCCCCAAAAAAAAGCAAGTTTTAAGCCCTCAAATCCTTAGGAATACTGTCATTTCCTCAACTGTCAGTTTGTTGTGCCAATAGCACAAAAGCCAAAGGGTTTGTTAATATTTTTTCTAACCAGTGAGGGATGGGGAGGTTTTTCTGTTTGCTTTTTTTCTTTTTTTTTTCTTTTTTTTTTTTTTCTTTTTTCCTTTTTAAAGTGAGCTACATTGTTCTGGCTTTCTTAAAACTCAGAATCTTACCCAAAGAAACCTGTCCTGGAGCTCTCAGCAAACAAAGGCTCATCCTTCTCCGAACCAAACTTTTAAGGTTATTCCAACCAGAAGTTCGACTCACCCGCCACCCTCTCTCCCAACATCCTCCAAGCATCAAATCTGAGTTGCTCTCTAACAACAAAAAAAAAAATAACGAAAAAAAGCAAAAAAAAAAAAAAGATGAAGTCCCATAAGCTCTTCAGAATTCACTCGTCAGCATCCGGCTTGACGTCCAGCATGGCGTGCAGCTCCTCCGGCGTGTAGCCCAGCAGGCTCTGCAGGTCGCAGACGAAGCGATAGACGTAGCGCTTGCCGGCCGTCTTGTGGATGATGTTCTTGTCATAATAGTAACGCAGACCACGGCTCAGCTTCTCATAGTTCATCTTGGGCTTGTTTTTCCTCTTGCCCCACCGCCTGGCCACCTAGGAGAGGGGTAAGGAGAATCAGAGGGGATGGACGACATAGGGATGAGAGAAGGCTTTCTGGCTTGAATGGGCAGCCCTTGGACACATGAAAACCATTAAAGCTTGGGAAAACCGAAGTGTTCAACAGCAGAGCACAGAGAAGGACTCCATGAGGACACAGAAGTCAGGTAAGGTAACGGATACCCCATACATGGGGAATGGGACAAGGTTTAATGATCGTGGCGATGAAAGCTCAACAGTTGGACTACAAGGTCTCAGTGGTCTATCCCAGTTTTTTACGATGCTATGGCTCTGTGATAATCAATGGGAAGCCTCAACTCTCAGCTGCACACATCTGTCACTGTGCCTTTCTCTACAATGTTTCAGCTTCTCACTAACTCTGAGCATGAGTTATTGCTTCCTACACAACTTCAGCCCAATTTTTAACAAGACTTTAGCTGGGCTTCAATTCACTGCATTCCCCTACAGAAGACCAGAACAACAGGCCTGTCCTAATCTCAACCACGAACGCCCTCAAGCTGTACCAGGGGAGTTTCAGGTTGTATATTAGGAACAATTTATTCTCCAAAAGAGCAGTGCTGCACTGGCACAGCTGCCCAGGGTGTGGGGGGGCTACACCAGAACCATGGGGATGTGGCATGTGGGGAGATGGTCGGTGGGCACGGTGGGGTGGGCTGGGATGGATTGGGATCAGAGAGGTCTTTCCCAACCGTAGTTATTCTGTGATTCTACAAAGGACAAAGATGCAAGTTATCTTAAATATTTCAGCAGTGTTTGGGCTGTGGTACTTTACCTCATCTGGATCAGAAAGTTTGAACTCCCAGCCATCGCCCGTCCAGCTGATGAAGGACTGACAGGATTTGTCAGTGAGCAGCTCCAGCAGGAATTGCCACAGTTGGATGGGTCCACTGCCTGGAAAGACAAAGGAAACACAAAACATCAGTGCCAGCAAATCACAGCCCCTTCCATCCCAGTCCAGGGTGGGGGGGTTCACATGCAAATGGTGCTCACCGCAAAAACAGTAAAACCTTCTGCCAATAAAAAAAGAAAAGCATCAATGGCTGCAGGGTAAGACCTCAGACAATCTGGCAGTTAAATCCTGCAGGTAAAAGAGCTTCCAATCTGCAGTCAGAGCTGAATACTTGCACACTGGAATGCTTCACTCCGAGTTACATAAATAGGATTATTTTTCTGGCACCCAAACAGCCAGCAGTGCTGCCTTGGCACGAGAGCACCACCATCCCCTGTGTGCCAAAAAGCTCCTGGCCATTGCGTGAACTCCGGCAGACTTCTGCTTCCCAACCTTGACTCTTTGCTCTGTGCCTGTTTATGGAGATAAAGGGGACCCAGGTATGAAAATTATTTGGCCTCTCTCCAGGGCGTGTTGCTGCAGCTCACAGAGATGGGCAGGAGCTGCAGGGTTTGGCAGAGCTCTGCTTCCACCAGAGCAGCCGGAGAGGCAAGAGCATCCCTCGCTGTGGATGTTCAGCCTCTCTTTTTATCTCCACGTCTCCCATTTTGGTTTGGGTGCTAATTTTGGCCAACAGCAATTTGTCTCGCGGCGCTGAGCTCAACACACCTAACGAGCAGCAGCTGGTGCACTGCAGGGAGACTGCGGCTTCGCAGCCTGGTTTTGGCTGGATTCATGGTGTGTGTGGAATGATGTAAGAATTATCTCTTCTTTGCAGTTGTGTCCCAATCAAAGGTAGAGGAGAAGCCCTCAAGCCAAAACTCTTTGATGAGCAACTTTAAATGTGGCCACACCCAAAACACTGCGCTTAGCTCTGGGAGAGATTTTGACATGTTGTAAACGGAGCTTAGAAAATCTCAGCAATAATAATGACAATAACAGTCATAAACAGAGCCAGAGGTTAGAGGAAATGATTTATCACCCCTGAAAAACTGTGCAGTCTGGATGAGGATGGCAGGCAGGACGGGGCAAACCCGGTGCTGACAGCAGTGAGCAAAAGCTTCAAGCAGGGAAAAAAAGTTATTTCCTCAGAATAAAGAGATGGAGTGCAGCCTGTTTCCATGAATGACAATGGAGGCTGTCAGAGCTGCGGCTGTGGGATAACGCACGGAGGGAGGAGAGGGGTGTTCCCCCTAATCCACAGCATTTCAAATGACTCAAAGCAGACGGGCTGCTGGCAAGCAGGAAATGACAGAGCTGGCTCTGGGACAGGAGCATCAGGGCTGGGGAATCACTGCGCCCAATCCAGCCCTCCCCAGAGGGGAATCAGAGAGAAATCCCAAGGAATTGCTCCAGGTTTTGTGGGATCTCCTCCCAAACCATGCAGCACAAAGGAGCATCTCATCCCTGCTGTCTCATCTCATCCCCTGTCTCTATCCAGCCCAGGACAAAACAGACGGCTCACTGCATTGCCCCAGACATAAATGAGAAGAAGACGTTTGGTAGAGATGCTGCAGCCCCATGTCCTCAGCAGGAGCTTGCCAAGACACCAAGCCTCTGAGAGGGATGGGGCCAGAGCTGCACTGCATTACCTGCAGCGAAGTGAGGGAGGAAATTCAGATCGCGCCTTCACCTCTCATCTGAAACAGAAAAGCCAAAGCCTGGCCCAAATCAGCCCCACATCTTGAGATCATGGCCCACACCAGGCTTTGTGCACAGGGGAATCACTGTGCAAGTGGGTGCTCCAGGCTGCACGGAGCAGGACAAGTGAGTACAGGAAGGGACCAATTCTCTAGTCCCATCCGACTTTATACCAATGCTTTACACACATAGGAGAGCAACCGGTGCCCAAAGCAGACCAACAGTGCTGGGACACAAAATTGCAGCACAGCCAGATTCACCACGCTGCCTAGACAAAGAAGAACTTTTTACTCCTTCCCCAGAATAAAACACATGGAAAGCTATTGTTTGGATACTAGGTTCTAGGTGACTGCCTTCTAACTACCTGTGTGTGATTTTCAAGGCTTTGGGGACATGATGCAAGAAGTGTCACCATTCCTGAGCCAGGGGCCAGCACAGCTCACGTTCCATGCTTGCCACTCAGCTGCCAGCTGGCACAGGGTGGTGCTGGAAAACCCAGCAGTTTATCACCCACTTGCAGCAAACGAGGTAGGCTCCTTCCTGCAGCACTAGGAGCTGCTCAAATGGTTATTTGGGGATTTTGAAGAAAGCGGTGTCATCCGGCGACTTGTGCCTTGCAAGAGGGATTCCCAAGGTCTATTCCTAGCTGCCCGCAGGACTCGCGTAAAACCCCAAATTCCTCTGTTGTTGGACAAGCAATTATGTCAAGAATGTGTTTACCACACAGCTCGCAGGCATGTCTCAGCTCCTATAAACACACCCTGCCGGAGGGGAAGGAGCAGAGGCCCAGCACATGGGGCACGATGGTGAAGCAAGGCAGGCACTGCACATGGCAGGAATCAAAGCCAGCACGTGTGCAAGCCAGTAGGGCCCAAACAGCATGGGGAGACCACAGGAATAAGGGGAAGAGAAAACACAGGTGCTGGGGAGGACTGTGTATGGTCTACTTGGAAGAAACAGCTGTAATCAGAGCTGAAATTAATTCCTTTTGCACACTTTTCATGCAAAGCAAGGAGCTAAAAGGTTTCTCTGTGACATTCAACTTGTACAGAGATGTCCACCCACCTGCAACACATCCCCAGCACTACTGGGGTGTGACGCTGCTGGGCTTGTCTCTGCGCCCTGCCCCTCGTTGCCTTCCTCTCATCCCCTTCCACTGCAGGAAATACCCACTGAGACATCTGGTCCAGATCACTCTGGACCGCTGGAGTACCCCTGCAGCCCCAAGCATGGGGTGCAAGGACACAAGCCCCCCTTTATGGTGCTGGTCCCACTGCATGCTCCCAGGGATTTCCCACACCAAAGCACCCAGCCTCATTGTCCCCACAGGAGCTGTGCAGAATAGAACCCGCCTGAGGGGCTGGCTGCCCATTGGGCCACAATGGGGACCCTGTCTTGCCTCGGTACTACTGAAGAGGGTCCTTCAGCTGGGCTGCTGGGGCCTGTCACTGCACAGGAATTCTCCAACGTCAGGGGGAAAATATGCTTCTTGTGCCAGATGACAGCAGGCCTCTATTCTGGCTGAGTGGTGTCACACCAGGGCACTGGGTTTGGTGTCACACCATCCTTACACCGTCCTGCCCGGGATAGGGCTGGAGATCCCCATTCCTGCTCCATGTGCTTTGGGTAGGACTGGAGATCCCCTGCTGACTTCCCACCCTGTGGTTCCAGAGGTGGTTTTATACCAAAATGCCCAGTCTCCAACATTCATTCAGGTTTTCTGCTTCAGCACACCCCAGTGGGCACTGCCACCAGTGTGGTGATGCCAGCAATACCCCACTGCCTGTGCAGGCACAGTGCCCAGCCCTCAGTGCGTCACTCCCACTGTCTCTCAAGCTTGTTTCACACCCTCACCCCTCTCAACAGCCTCTGTTCGAAAGAAGAAAAATAAAACAACAACAACAAAAAAAGCTTAAAAAAAAAAAAGAACGAAAAAAAAAGGCACCTATGCTGTTCACTCTGTGGTTTGTGGTTCACACCAAACTAAACAATTGGACATAGCAACATCTCCAAAACAGCCCTCGCTTTGGTGACGTACCCACCCTACACAAACCCCATCAGCGGCATTGCAGGCACTGGAGTCCAAGAATCCCACTGCTGTGTTGGGATTGTGGAACCATCACTGCATGCCTTGCCTCCCCACATCCCTTACCCAGCCTGGTGCAGCCACACCATCACCAAGGGCTTGATTTGTGCAGGCAGCAGGACACTGAATTACAGATGGAAACATCTCCAAAAAGTGATCAGAGAGGGGAAAGACCCAAAAAGCCACTTCTTGCCACGTGGTTTTTGTGCTGCTTGCAGAGCAGCCCCTCCACTGCTGTTCTGCCATCCCCTCCAGGCTGCTGGGCAGAGCAGAGCTGCTGTCACGCTCGGGCAGCGTAGCGTGGGGCTGATTTCACTGTCATTTGCACACGTCTGGCAGGTGGGGCAGGAGCACTGAAGCAGCCCCACAACCCACCCTGCAGCTCCCCACTCTGCAACACGATGCTGCAGCAGGAGACGCTGCTGGTGACACAAAGTCACCCCACAAAGGCTGGCAAAGCACGGGACTCAAAGTTAGTGAATGAGCACCATCTCCTGCATCTCATGCTACATCTCCAAACTCCCCTAAACCAAGATACCAACAGCTACAAACGCTCATAAAGGCAGGATGCAGGGAGGAAAGATGCTGATTCTAGAAAAGCAACTGCACAGGATCTGGATGCCAAGGACAGACACCCACATGTCCGGAGCATGGCAGGGTCATGCTGGTGTGTTTTGCATGCCCAAATCTGGGAGATCACAGGCTGGAAGCTGAAGGCCAGCAGCATAGTAAGAGGAGGGGAAGAAGCAGCACACAAACTCTCTTGAAAGACACCCACTTTCTTTGGCATCAACTTTCTTGCAAAACAGCAGCTGTGTGCTTTCACTTCTGTCTCACTGATAAGCATCGCGCAGAAACGGAGGCTGTCGAAGGCACGTCTTCATCTGCACCACAGATGGTCTGGATGGGGTGGATGGGTTCACGGGGCACATTTGAGCCAATATCAATACAGTGCCATGAATGCTGATAGCAACCCTCAGAGCTGGATCCAGGGCACAACCGTTAGCTGTACAGAAGCGGTGCTGGGTGCTCAGGAGATAGCATCTCATCCCTGCACTGCTTCTGTCTTCTCTAAGGGCAGAGCGATAATGAAGATAGCATCAATCTGTCGCTAAGAGAGACAGTCAGAGACAGTCAGGGTGTGTGTGATACTAGCTGGGGCAAGGACATTAACTCCTTCAGTGCTGAGATTGCCTGTGAAGAGTTCAGAAACTTCCTAACTTGCCCCATAAGAAAGGACAACTTACAAAGGCAACCCAGGCCTTGCAGTCAAGGCGTCAAGGTGTGCTTTGCAGTCATCTCACCCTGCTCATCCCTTTCTCCTCCCTCCCCCCACCAGGCCCACGGGGAATCGCTGTGCTCTGCTGCTTCAGCTCTGAGGATCAGAGGCTCAGTGCATCACAGCTCAGTGCTGCAGGCAATGCTGTGAGACGGAAAGCCCCGGCTCACTCAGATGGTGCTGAGGTCCTTTGTGCCACAAAGCAAACACCGCAGCTTGGCTATGAACTCATGCAGGTGCTTTGGGGTGCTCAAGAAAAGCCAAAAGCAATTCAGCCTGGAGCAGCACAGGGTCTGAATCTTTGCTGGACCTGCACCAGTGGGAGGTCAGCAGGCTGGAAGCTGAAGGCCAGAAGTAGGTCAGAGCAGTGGAAAATAAATATAGAGCAAAAAGGCTGAAGATCAGTGTGGTCAGGCCCACAGCATGGGCAGCACGCTGCTCTGCTACAGCCCAGTGGTACTCATTCACACAGTGTTTGCTCTCAGGAAGGATGCAGGTTGCTGTGGTACCCACAGAGGCTGGCAGCTCGTGGGATCCAGCAATGCAGCCCCGCGGGTGGCACAGAGCTCCATTTGGCACAGCTGAGTTCAGGATGAGGGCTCATGCAGCCAGAATGAGGCACTCACCCGCACCAAACGCTGTGCTGAGGAGCTCAGTGCTCACTCAGATAACTCAGTGTGAGATCTCACACCTGCCTGCAGAGCAGACACATCCTGACGCTTGTCCAATTTTAAGGTTTGCATTCTGCCTTCATTTCCTAGGTCATTTCAAAAAGGAATAAGACCTGGCTTATAGTAAGGCTCGACTTGGCCAAACTCCAGAGAGCTTGCCCCCAAAAAGGTGTCCATGGACATCCTTCCCTGCAGCTATGGAAACTGTAGTTTACTAACTCCGGAGCAGTTACATTTCTCCTTCAAAAAAAAAGATAAGAAAATTGCATCAATTTCTATCTGAGCAACCATGGCAACTTGTTAAATTAGGTCAAGATGTGGGGGCAGATAAAGCAGCTCTGAAAAGCTGCTTGTGAGCTGTGTGAGGAACACATCAAACACAAATGGCGCTTCCGTCAAAATGCACCTCCTCAGCGCAGCACGCGCCTCCCGGGGCAGATATCATCAGAGATTGCCACAGCTGTGATAAGGCTGTGCCACCTCCCAGGGCCACCAGCAAAACAGGTCCATGCTGACAGAGCCAAGTAATATGGGCAGGTTCCTAACACAAACCCAGCGAGCCCCCAAGGTGATGGATGTGGTATTCCACACCCACCTTGGCACGTCTGCTGGGCGCTGCACTGGCTGGTGATGGGGTGCCAGTGTTGGGTGCGTGCTCCAGGAATGCTCTGGGTGAGAGATGGAAAGCTGTGGGGCCATGGGCTGGCAGTCCCCTGCTCTGCTCTTTTGGAGTCTCCACCTCCTCAGCAGAGCTGTAGAGAGCTCAGGCTTCGAGTTCCTCAGCTCTAACCACCAGATAGCACTTCCTCCCCTGAGTAAAGTAAAAGTAAAGCAAAGCAAAAACAAGAAGCCAGGACTTCTGTCTGAGAGTCCCCACCGTCCCTTCTCAGCTGGCCAATGAGAGGTCCTCACTTCTCCATGGCCAGCCTTACTTTTTTTTATTTCTTCCCAGAAATAAACTACTGCAGAACAGTTTCGAGAGGGCCAAGTTCTCCTACAATTCGTCATACAACATGTTCTCACTCGCTCTCACTGTGACCTGCTTTCAGAACAACCTGGCTTCGCCTTGCACCCATGCTAGGCTCCCTCTACACAGGAAATATGAGGTGCTGACAGGTCAGTAGACATTAAAAAGGGATGGAGGACATTCCTAGAGTCACACATTTGTAAAGCTTGTCAGTCCAAAGATCCTTCCCCATGGTAAATGCAGGCAGGGGCAGTTTCAGCTCTGAATAACTACTCAGCAGCCTCTGGAGAAAGAGGTGCTCTGACCGAAGGATTTCCAAGTGATTGGTGTTCCTGGAAACCTCTAATTTTCCTCTGTTTAAAGTTTTTCAAGTAAAGCAATGAAAAAACTTATTGATCATGTCAGAGTGCGTGGGCCAGGGGATTATCTTCCCAGCTCAAAGCAGGCTTTGAAACGAGGCAAGGGAAAAAGTTATGCAGAGAAAAGCATTTGGAAGTGTGCTCTGGCACTGCATAAACCAAAGCCTCACTTTCCCTGTGGCAAAAGCCCAAGGACACACTTTGGGGTGCTAAGCTCCTTGGCCAAGCACCGGGTCCAGCCCCAGCTTTGGTTCCTCGCTGCAGAGGGAGCTGGGAGTGCAGCCTCTCCGCTTCCATGAGCAATAGCAAACGTGGAGGGAAACTTCCGACCCCAGCAGCCAAGCTCCTTCCCAGGTGATGGGTGCCCTGCACGCTTCCACAGCCCCAGTGAAAGGTGTTATCAGAGGAAAAGAGGAAAAAGGAATGCAAGTGGCACTCCTGGGCTCTTCTCTTAGGAACTCCAACTTCTGTGGCTGGGGCAGAGCCCCTCCTACCACTCACGCCTCTCCCCACCACAGCCCCCAGCAAAAGCCATTCAGGAATGGCAGAGCACACTTTTATTTTGCATAGACCTGCTCAAAACAGGCTCATTCAGCAAGGCCGAGTTGAGCTTTCTTTCTAACTAAAGCTGTAGCAACAAACCACTTCCTTTTTTACACATCCTAAAATTATCTCTCCACCTCTCCTCCCCTCTGCATTTACCCCCAACAAAAACTCAGTCTCAGCCTGAAGATGAGCTGTGTGTGGGAGGAGATTTCAGGGACAGTCACATGTCAGGATCTGCTCTGAACCTTTTGATGATTTTTATCTGCACAGCTATTTCCACTGCTTGGCTCCTCTGGGCCACAGCTGCTACCAGCTGAGAAGGAGGGATCAGTGTGAACCAGGGAAGGAGCAGGCAGAAGGCTGCCCTGCAAACATTACCTGTCTTACAGGGAAATGACATAGCACAGAACGATTGGAAAGGATTACCTCGACATTGGCTTGAAGCCTGATCCCATGTTTCTCTCCATGAAAAAAGGAGGTGGCCAGATTGCAGGGGGGACTATCATGTAAAAACACAAAGTTCCCATGGTCTATCACCTTCTCATCTCTCTCATTGCAGGGAATGGAAAATGCTTGGATCTACTTTGGCAGTATCCCATCCCTGTCTCGCACCAGCACAAAAAGCAAAACAAAGTTCCTTCCTCCCTGCTGCAAGGGGATAAGATCATTCTGCATCATGCATAGCAATGCTGAAACACAGCCAGTCCTGCCTGAAGTGGGAAACCACAAGCAAGAGGCCAGTGCACTGCATGAAAGTGGCAGTGGGGAAACCAGGGCTCTCTTTGAGTTCTCAACAAAGCTCACCAGACTCCAGCTCCTACCAAAGTCAACAAGGAGGCATCCAGCTTAAACAACACACAAGTGCCCAGTGCTCAGATCCTACATGAGGGTCGGAATACCTGCTCCCAAAGCCTTGGGCTGACCCCCTAAACCCTCACTCAGAGCAACCCAGAGACCCTGGAGGCTCTGCCCTCTCCTGACTCAGAGGCTCTCCATGAAGTGCAGAGCACAGAGCTGCTTTCCAGGGACCGCGACCCTACCTGTGTAGCCGGCGAGGGCAGCGGCAGGAATGACAGGCTTGTCCTTGTTCATGTCAGCCCGATCTCGAACATAGTCCTTGAAGGTGCCCTTGGGCTTGTGGTTGGGCAGGGCGGTGGGGTAGTCCTCCGAGTCAAAGCTATCGTAGGAGGGGACGCGCTGCAGGCTCTGGAAGGAGGACTGGCTGCTCCAGGACTGCGTCAGGCGGTCGCAGCTGTCGTAGCTCTCTATGCTCTCAAAGGAGTCCTGGCCACCCAGTTTACCTGGTGAGAAGGAAGGCAATGTGAGAGGTGCCTGGCCGACATAGGGATGCTCTCAGTCAATGTGGTCATGAGAAGGATGCTTTGCTTGCCTGCAACAAGGCAGCCAGACATTGCTATCGGGCTGTGTCTCACCATGCAACTCAAATCCAAGCCCTGAAACAAGGATATCTTTGTTACCTTTGTAATTCAAGAGCAGGGCTCTCTGAGCCCTAGAAATCAGGCAGCAGAGCAAGGCAGGCAGAATTAGGGAAAAAAACCCAGAGCCTTGACTCTCTACCAAAGACAGGTGCCTGGGGCCTACTGAAAACTGTCCTCTGTTTCCAAAAGGCAACGGCAGAGAAATAATCCACTTTAGACAGATATTCAGGGCCTAAACATGGGCCCTCCAAGGTTTCTTGCTGCAGAAAGATACGGGTCTGCAGTGATTGCCATATTATAACTGCCAGTCCTATGTAAGCACTGCTCAGGCTTATTAAGGGCACTGGACACCCGGCTTCTTTGCTTTTCATGTTTCCTACAAAACTCCAGAGCAGCCTTTTATTGCCATATGTTACAGTCGACTTCCACCCCCAAATCCCCAAACAGCAGCGATTTGATGGAGGAAGGGAGCAAAAGTCTGAGAGCTCAAACAGCTATTTTTCCAGTTCTGGTAAGGTGAGCACAGCTGGGTTGTATCAAGACTACTCTCCAGGGTATTTTTAGTAAAGACCAGAACTTGAGAGGCCAGATCCTCAGCAGCACCATGCTGATTTACACCCACTAGGAACGGCACAAGTATACCCTGTGTACTTAAAGCAGTGAGCTAAAAAAGGATACAAAGAACAAACTGAAATTGCTCTCTCTGATCTCCCTCACGCTGCCGATTGCTCAACATCTTTACTGACAAACTGAGAGCATAACAGGATCATTCAAGTTCACTAACTTCCCAAACCGGGCTAAAAACAGCTGCTGGGATTGTGCAAGAACTCCTGGAGAAATTTCCATTGGCAGAGCTACCCGCAGCTTGGGCCCAGATAGTAAATCACAGGGGAACGGGATCGTGGAAGGACGCTGGCACGCTCCCGCAGATCGTTGTTGTGTTGTAGTTCGAAGAGCACTTGCTGCAAAAAGACACAACTACCGTGGGTGTGGAGATATGCCAAAAAGGCAGCTCTGCCCTGACTGCTGGCCTCAGCAACAGGCATCTCCCTCTTCATCCCACAGAGATGCTCCATCTTCAAGCAAATGAGCTGGTCTTACAAGCTGGGATTTCCAGTTTAGACCCAGCTTCTCCTTCACATGACTTCATGAGACTCAGTGCAGCCTGACATCCATCATTCCCCCTTGGATACCTTGTTAGTTACTGCTAGAGAGTCCAAGTTACAAAATGATTCTCCTGGCGATATCCACACTTCAAATTCTTTTTTTTGTTGTCTTCTTTTTTGTTTTTTGAGAACTTACAAAATGCGCTTCGACCAATTCCTGAATCCTGGGAGGGGAAAATATCACAGTTCTGTGCAAGTTCCTTCATTGGTATAACCACTTCTCTGGGAAATACCAGGGCACAAGCTCTTCTAGATAAAGAATTAGCAATCTGCCAGATGAACAGCTTCAGCATTAGAGCCATGACTTCTGTCATTTCATTGAAAATTCACCCAAATTTGACCTAGCTGTGAGCCTTTGCAAACCATGCCTTGCACCTACTCAGGAGAAATTTGTTAAGGAGTTTGACAGCCCTGTTTTCCAACCAGACACCTTCACTGATAAGGCAGACAGAAAAACCTCTCTTGGAACCACAAAATCAACTTCTAATGCCCACACAAAGCAAGGCAAAGTGCGACTGTCTGGAAAATCTTCACCCTAATGTCTCTCTTCCTTAAGTGCTTGACTTCACGAATGATTAACCTTATAATAGAGTGGGAGGTGGAAATGTCTGTAAATATAAATAAGCTGGACTCTGGTTTACGTTAAAGCTTCCTTATAGCACTCTGGGAGGATTTATGCCACCCGAAGGCCATTCTACATTGCTTATACGTAGTGCCAGTGTGAGCATATCCACGATGTGCTGCACTTCTTCGACAGCAATCAGTAGCATTAGCTAATGCCAGGGCCTTTGGACCCCAGTGCTGGGTGAAGGGCTCCTTCTTCACTCCCTGGAGCCTTTTTAGGCTTTTTGTAGGTACACACTCAAAATACAATTGCAAAAGCATCCCCGAGTCATTGCATTTCAATGAGAATTCGTAGGAAATCACCTGTGTTAAGGAAAAGTCCAAGAAGAGTGAAAGACACAGATGAAGGAATGATAGAAAAGAGTTGGCTTCAATGGGACAGATCACCAGTTCAAGCAAATAGCCATCAAAATCAATGGAGGTAATGGAAAAGAGTTTGGATCATCGAGTGTAAAAACTTCCAGAGCTGTAGAGAGTAATTCCTAATGAGAACTTGTGAAGGATTTGTGGGTTGGTTTTTTTTTGCCTTATTTTCTAGGAAAGTGAGATTTCTACAACCACAGAGCAGTCTGTCCTCCCTAATAACCAAAAAGCACATTTCAGCTTCACTCAAGTTTGATATCAAAGTGCAGGGCAAGAAATGCCACATTTTTACAGATGCAAAAGCAAGCGGCGGAGTGGAGAAGAGAAAAACCTTCTTGTTTTCCCCAGAAAGAAAGGCAGGAAAGGTTCAAAGCCTTCAGAGAAACTCTAGGGGAATTCAACTCCAGAAATGACACATGTTGGGAAACAGCTTCATTACTGGTATCGCACGGCTCCCTGTTGGCTTTGATCCTCATGAAGGACCATCTCCTGCAGAAGGGAAGGCAGCACTCATGTTCATGTAAGCAGAGACAGCAAGAACTCAAGCAAACCATGAGAGATGCCCAACCATACCTCGACTGGCACGTCCCATGCACATGTTGTCCGGCGTCACCACCTCCTGTTTGATCGTGAAGTAATCTGTCTGCAGGGAGTCCGTCTGGACGGGGTCACGCAGGATGACTGAGGGATAGTCGTTCTCGTACTTGAGGGACAGAAGCTCTTCCGAGCTGATGGGATGGAGGGTCTGGTAGGACTCTGTGATGAAGCTGGGCTCGGAGAACTCGGAGGGAGGCACGCACTGTGCGTGCTCAATGCCATAACCTGGCGGCAGGATGAGAGGCTCAGAAAGCAAAGCAAGCAATCCTCGTATGATGCAGAGACACCTGTAGGAGGTGGCCCTTCTATGCCTGGAAGCACAGTAATGATAACAATAACTGGGACTTACTAATGAAGTAGTCTGAAGTATAGCGGGATTCTGGATACGCTGCATTCACTCCATTTGCTGGGTACGGTTTTGCCTCTTCTGCAAAGAGAAAAGGAAGCAGCTGTCACATGCCCATAGACGTACCAAGCTTTGCAAAGCATGCTGTAACACACAGAGGTCTAAACGTCCTAAAGGTCTCCTGCCTGGGTTAAATTGGGCCGCTCAAAGGAAACGTGCAGTTAAGAGCTGATATGCCACTGAAACACATGCTTGATACATTCAGTCTCCTTTGGGAACTGTTGCTGCAGACGCACAAATTTAAACAAAACAAACTAACAGTTCTCTCTATCCACGGCTCCAGGTGGTTCTGCAATGCTTGTTACATAATTTCCTTGCATCCTTTATTTCATCAGTTTCTTTCTTTACAAAATTGCTTCACTTGGTTACATGTATGGTTTTATGAAAAAGACCACCGTTCAAGGACAGCTGTTGTCCTGGAAAACTCTCTATTTTTAGGCCAGGTAGATGTAAGTCAGTGGGTAATGCAGACCAAAACCAGCCCCTACGATATTAAATTAAAGCTACCTTCCCGTGCACACAGCACCTTTCACCTTATGGAGGCAGAGGATCCCAACTCAAAGCTTCGCCATCCTCTCCTTTAACCAGCCCTAACACACACTGCTCAGACTACGTATGGGCAGCACCACAAATGTTGACCTTTCTATAGGCGTGGTTCACTGGAAACAAGCAAGCATCACATCAAAGCAGACTGCCCATTTTCCACTGCTCTTTCTGAGCGCTTTCCTGCTCCCAGCCTCAGCACTGACTTTGCTTTCCCACCTAAAAGCCACACTGCTCCTCCTGACCAGTTTTTCCAATAACACCTTACTCGTTCCAGTATGGCACGCGGGCAGCGATAGCAGCATGGGAGATTTTTTTTTTTCTTTGCAGAGGGTAGCAAAAATAAAATGCACTAACAACTCTGGGTTATATTTATTTCTGCTGAGGCTATAAAGAAGCAAACTGAAGATAATGCACGTTCGTTTGCAAGGAGCCTAATTTTGGCCCTCTCTCCTGGGGATTGCAGGGGTGGAAAATATCATCCAACAAAAGGAGGTTTTGTGCAAACAGAGAGACCTAATGAGAAATGCTCTTTTTCTCCCCATGGAGTCTGCCAAGGGGCAGGGAGGGTGACCACAGGGAAAGAGAGCAACCTTCAGCTATGCTTACAGTCAAGCGGAGTGCACTGCTGACTGCTGGTAACTGAAGAAGCTATTTTAGGAAGAAATTTGGAAAAATAGGCCCGAAAATACCCAAATCCATGCAGGGAAAAGTCGCCCATCTGCTGCCATTTTTAAACCCTGAGCAGGCTGTGGTCCGTGAGTCACTCCCTCAGAAAGAGCTCACAAGGGGAGGAGTGTTAGCAGGAGGACAGCAGGGTCACAGTCTGTCCCAGCACGACCCCACTCCAGCAGTCACACCACCACAGGTAATGGCAGGCACGTCGGGGTTAGCCACCACCCTCAGCATCACCAGATCTGGGTGATGATGGCAGGTGACCAGGTGATGGGTGCCAGAAGTGGGGATTGGCGAGAGGACCCTGTGGGCTCACCCTTAGTATGGCTCTATAGGTGAACCTATGGGAATGGTGATCCCTTCATGCTTCACATCTTCAGCTGCAAAGCAGAGAGAAACATCTCATCTCACACAGGGAGAGATGTTGTACAACACCAGCACAACAGAACCTGGATTTGACTGGGCCTGAAGATATGAGACCAGTACAATGAGTCTCATGACTTTCAGGGAAGAGGAATTAATCCTTGGAGTGAAGCTGGTTATTTCTTGGAAGCTCTCCTCAGTTACTCTCCAAATACTTCATACATATTGCCCCTCTGGGAGATGTGTAAAGAACCCACCATCCAAGCTATGGCTCAGACGACTTAAGCAAGAAGTGATGAAGTCAGTAACAAAGCTGAACACAGAATGGGGATTTCTTGGTTCCCAGAGCTACATTAGTGGTGTTGAGACAAATAAACTGTGTTTTATTTTTTTCATCCTCTTGGAAGAAAATCTGCAGTAGGTACAAAAGATTTCCAGCTTCTTTGTAATAGCCGTTATCTATCTCACACCTTTTGCATCCTCCTGACCGTGGCATCCAAACATCCATCTGTCAGTGCTGCAGGAAAACTGGAACCCTACTTGACAGCGAGCAATACAGCACCAGGTTTCTCACTGTACCTTAGGGAACGTGCAAGAAGAGCAGAGCTGGGACCAGACCCAGCCCAGTGCCTCAGCCAGAAGCTGCAGCACATTGCATCCCTCTCCAGTGGGTTGCAGGAAGGCTGAGCTGTGTTACAAGCCATGGCTTAGAGCAAATAGAAATAGGATTGACCACAACGTTTTGCTTTGTTTGGTTAAACTGCATGCTGTTGACATAACCACTCATTAAAAATCATGCAAAACGAGAAGAACTGAACAGATACAGAGTCAAACAAAGAGCAGAAAAACAGCCCGTCATACCCTGACCCTGGGAAGAGCCATGTTTACCTTCTGCAAACCACAGGTAGCAGTAAAATTAGTAATCAGCAATTAACATCCATTTGTCAATGGTTTCCTGGAAGGCATAACTTTGTTCCCCCTCCCCTTCCTGCCACCAGCTCAGGCCTATGGACAGGCACGCAGGGTCAGCCCAGCAGCACTGGGGGTGTTCCAGGAGAGCACGTAGCTCTGCACAGAAATGAGCTACAGGAGATCTTCTATTAAGGATCCTAAGATTTCTCTCTTCAGGAACCATCCGAGCTGGAAAATGCTGCACACCATCAAAATTAACATCCAAAATCAACGTGTGACACCCCCCCACTCCTTGCAAATAAACCAAAATTAATTCCTTTAAATGCGCGTATGCAGGGACAGGCAGATATGATTTCCACCATTCCCTCCTGTGTGGGATACGACCACACTTAACTGAACGCCATTACACTCATTAGACAAGAAACAAAAGCCGCTTCCAATTGCAACTGGGAAGTCAGTGTGGGATTTTGGTGATGTTGTTGTACCTTGCTGCACCGGAGGAAGTAGTAAAATTCACAGTGGGAGCTAAATGAACTGAGGAAGAATGCTTTGGAAAATCCCACCGCCATTTCCAGGCAGGCAGAGCGTCCCTGCATGAACAGGGTGTTCCCTTCCTCTTTCAACAAGCGCCAGGATTTGCGTTGCCCACTACTGGCTGCGATGCCCATTTGAAATCTTACGGGAAAGCTGAGCTTTCAAAGCTGCTTTGACTGGGACTGCAGCCCAAGTAGGACGTCATACTCGTTGGAAAAGCCCATCAGCAGAGGAACCAGGAGCACACAAACTATCCCCCTTGGAGACCCCAGGACTCACCTTTCTGCAAGATCTCCAGGTGTTCCCAAAGGATATCTCCCACAAAGTCGGGCGCTAGCTCCAGGAAGCACTCCTTGCCCAGGGCACAGAGGGCAGCTCCGTTCATGCAGAACTTCTGGAAATCCACTCCCTTCAGGCTGAACTCATTCACTGCCCACATCACCCAGTCCCGCACGTGTGTCTCTGTCCACTGCTGGGGATCTGCACCAAGGGGTTGCAGAAAAGATCCGTCAATGAGCAACTAACAAGGGGTCGTAGAAGAGATCTGTTAATGAGCAACCACAAGCCTTTTCCCCAGGAAAACAGGACACATCTACATCTGTCCCAGTGGATAAGCACCTGCACAGCATCATTCTCTAGAGACTGACAATCTGTTGGTGAAAAGGCAATACGTGGTGGGGGAATACTGTACGCAGAGTAAGCTTGAATCAGCCATGTTTGCAGATATATTTCATAGCAGGAGTGAGCTTTGAGACTTATAAAAATCCTGGCAGTTCTCTGACCCCTTCTCCCACACACTCCTTCATCTTGTTGCTTTCCCCCCGTTATCAGCCTCTTGTAAAGCATCCCAGCTGCTTCCCTGTACAGTGGATGTGATTTGCAAACACAAGTCTCGCAGTCTCAACAAAGCTGCAGAGCAGTCTGGCAGTGGAGGTTATCTCACTTTGTTAGCAGGACAGACAGGCGCAATCTGTCGGGTGGGTGCAGTCTGTAAGTGGTACTGAAAGGTTCTGCCTGTGTGTCTGGATTCTTCCAGCTTCAACTGCCAAGAAACAAGGCAGTACCACAGTATGGGCACCACGTGTTGCTGTGGCATCATGGTGGGGGATTTGTCCTCTGTGCCCACCACAGCTGCGCTGCCTTCTCTTACCTTTGGGGATTCCCAGCCGCTGCTGCTCCTTTGCGAAGCCACTGAAGGTGGCTTTCAGTGCCTGAGACATCATTTCCTTGCTGCTGGGGGTTAACAAAGGCACATCTGCACATTCCATATCTGAAAGCATCAGAAGAGAAAAACAATCATAAGGGCTGGGAAAAACAACAGAATGGTTTGCACAGTATTGAATTGTCAGAAAACAGGCAAACCCTTCCTTTGCTTCTTTTGAAATTTTTCACACTCCAAGTCTCTAGCCCTGAACCTAAACCTGCAGGTCCACAAGCAGACCAGCACACAAGCCATGTCTGACAAGCTTGGCTACATGGTGCGTGTGGTCTCTGTGAGCCAGCCCTGAATGTGCTGTTGGAAATTTGATGGTGATATCAGACACCATCACAGACAACAGCTCACTCAGCATCACCATCACCCCTGGCTTCTGAAGCCTGTGAGATAGCTGGGTCATGAGTCCTATACAAGACTGAACAAGAAAGCACGAAGGAAAGCATCTCTGAATGCCTGCCTCAGTGCCGGGCATCCTGGCCCAAAGCAATAGGAAAAGTAATTTTGAAGAATTGCAAGCAATCCCAGAAAAAGGAGGGCCACAGCAGGATGAGGCGGGATGGAGAACCAGCAGAAAAGCCGTTCAAGGATGGGAGAGAAAACAAAGAGCTGGAAAATCCCACATGAGCACAGAGTTACATCATGCAAAGCCCAGGCGCTCCGTGAGTCACCGAACAATGCACAGCCGCCCCATGGGATGCATGGGGCCAGGCCAAGGGCCTTGGAGCCAGTCCTGATGAGAAGCAAAGGTCTGCCTTCCTTTCTTCCCTTTCGCTAATTTATTTGGAAGGAGGTGGTAATTTGTAGCCAAACAGTTCCATAAACAAAAGCAATCGTTTGAAAAAAAAACCTCAATCTGAATAAAGGTTTTGGCTCTTTTTCACATACTTCAAGCATTCCTGAAAACCATCATTTGTGGTGAAGGAAAGCCTCAAATATTCACCATCTCCAACAACTGAACTTTGTCAGTCTTGTTGTAAATCCTCTGCCGGAGGCCTGCCTCACTCTGCAGCTTATCAGGAATTTTTCAATGAAAACTGTTCTCAGCGGAAAAATGACAATGAGCACAAATTTTTGGTGTTTTCATCGCAGCCGGATGTGAATCTCAAAAGCCCTCAAAAGTGCTCTCTGTGCTGTGCAAAGGCACCTTGGCTCACTATCGTTCTGCATTAAGCTCTGATTTAATGCTCCACATATCCTCAAAGTGCTCCTCCCTCAAGGATCGCTGAGAGCATCCCGAGTGCAGCCCAGACCAGAGCTGCTCTCCTGCCTTCATCTTTGCACCGCCTCTCACCCCCAAGCAGATGTGCAAAGCCATCCACGTGCCCAGCTCCCAGCTCACTGCTCCAAACTGCCATTCTTTTTGTCCAGGTAGCCCTGCTCAGCCCCAGCGCCCCATTGCTCTCCCAGCCCTGCTGTAGAAATCAAGGCCTGCCTGCCACGCTGCAACCCTCAGGACCTTCAAAAGCAAATAATAATAATCAAAGGCTATTTGGCAAATTACACTTCATTATTTACTGGATTTAGCTGAGGAGGGCACAGAAAAACGAGCAGGCACCCTGCATATCTCTGTTCTCCATCTGCTGGCTTTGAGATAATGCTGGGAGAAAGTGGTTTGGTGCCCTTTTCCCTTCATCCTCATGTTACACGTTAATGCTCTGCTGGCTGTGCTCTGTGGTTATGGGGACCACCCATGGATCTGCTCCCTCACGGCCGCTTCAACAGCAGAGCGCTGCTCCTCGGCCATGGGAAGCTGAGTCAGAGGCAAGCTCAGAAAACGTTTCCAACCCATTTTGCACTGAATCACTTGCAAAAACCTGCACACAGATGACCTCCTTAGGCAAGCCACAAGCCAGGCTTCTGCTAGTGCTAAATTCTTCCTGCTGCCATGCAAAGGAGCATCTGTCACTGATGGGTCCATGCATTTGGGTTTGCACAGAGCCAGTGAAGCAGTTTTTCAGTAGCACTGGATAGGGTTTCAGTTCCATAAGGTGAGCACCAAAGCCAAACCAAAACACACATCTCGAGGTTTCTCCTTTAAAACAAGATGCGTTGGGAAAATTCAGAATCGAAACCTTTTTCTCTTGTTAAACTATAGCTACTGCTTAAAACTTCTTCAAAACACAAGGCAGCCTCAAAGCCCCACACCTGCAAATGTCTGCAAAGCCTAATTTTAGTCAGCAGCATCCCGCCTCTATAGAAGAGCTCGCGTGTGCAGCATTAAATGGGTTGGTGAAGCTGTGCATACGTGTTTGTGGACGAGTCCTGGCTGCATGATCTGGGGTAGAACGGGAGGGGGGACAGTTTGTACTTCAATTCTGGCTTTGAGAGATACTACATGCACTGAAAGGTCACTCTCTTTGTTAATTCCTGGGAGCACGATGGGCTTTACCTGCCCTCCGACACAGCAGTGCTTTTCTGCAGGACCTTTCAGGAGGACACAGCCGTGGTTCTGTCCCCGTGCACAGCACACACCGCCTGCAGCTCTGGGTGGGCAGAGGTCAGAGCAGGGCAGCATTTGGGTAACAAAAGCAGGCCGGGCTTCACTCCCCTGGTTTCAACTTTCACTGTCATCTGAAACCCCTCTCCAAGATTTTAATCAAATCTTACACAAATAAAACGTCCCCTTTGTGTACCTCCTGCTGCCCGCAAAAGCACATGCGAAAGCGTGCACGCGTGCACACAGGAGGGCTCGGAATGCACCAAACCCAGCACCAAACTCAGCTGCTGTACCCCAGCTTCGTTGGGCAATTTCTTATTCAAACCTAAAAACCAAGCGTGGACTCGCACTGCAGGCTGGGGTTGCTGGATGGGTTTTACAACACCCATTAAAGCCTCGTTGACACGGCTTGCACGTGCAGAGTGCTGCCAAGATGCCACATCTCCTGCTGCTGCCGCTGCACTGACAGTGAGCAGCATTTGATTTTCCTCCTGGGACACCAGGCAGGGTACGATGTTTTGGTTTTTAAATGCTAACAGGAGTTGCAGGCGCTCTGGAAAATTATGTCACATCATCTCCAGCATCTGTAGAGCAGAGATAAGCAATTTTCCTTACACGGTAGGAAGGCAGAGGGACGTTGATGCAAGAGGCTGCAGCTCTGCAAAGCAAAGAGAGATCTGGGGGCTCAGCTTGAGATCCTGAAGGCTTCCCAAAACCAGTCTTTGTTTTTCCTCCTTTAGATCCCTGGGAACCAGATGGACGTAAGGATGGCAATGATCCTGCCATAGCCAACAGGCAGCATCACATCCCTATGTGGCTTTCAAGCTTAAGAGGATGCACACCAAAGCTACCATCCCAGGTAACTAGTGATGGGAGATAGTGCCCTGAAGTTGTGCCAGGGGAGGTTCAGGTTGGATATTAGGAACAATTTCCTCTCTGAAAGAGCAGTGCTGCACCGCATGGCTGCACAGGCAGTGGGAGTCACCATCCCTGGTGTCCCAGAGCAATGGGATGTGAAGTGGGCATGGCGGGGTGGGCTGGGGACCTCCAACATCCTTACCAACCTTTATCACTCTATAATGGCACTGTAGCAAGTAGGTGCTGGACAAACAGACACAGAGACTGTGAGAAACGCACAGAGAGGCCAACATCACCAAGTTCATCTCCCAGACAAATTCGCGTTCTGCTCTCCACAGGCTCCACATGTATAAACTACTTCTACGCATCTGATCTTTTTAAAGCACTACGATTTACAAACTTTAGGGATTTTGACCTTAAAATGCAAGTGACTCTGCTGCATGTCAAAACATTAGCATCTGATTGCATAAGCAAAATAAATGGCAGTCAAGAAAAAAAGCTGGAGGACAGGAGCAAAGTCATTTTTCTCCCTAATTTCCACTTGGAGTCAATGCCCCCTTTAAACTCCCCTCAGCCACTCACTTTGTTTCCCATCAAAAGCCTCAATGTGTCCTTGTTTGGTCCCCACTGTTTTACACAGTAGCCTGCATGCAGATGGATGCCCAGCAGGTCAGAGCAGGGCCAGCTGACCCCACAGCCCCTCCTGCCCCTGCTCTGCTGGATGCACACCGGGTCAGGAACCCAGCACACCATTCTCAAAGGTGAAAGCCCTCCTGGGACAGGGATTAGTCCTATGCTGTGCTGACATCACAAGGGTGTGGGACACACTGGCTGCTTGAAGGAGGCATGGGATATGTTCTGGAAAAGGTGCAAGTTGGCATGGAGTCAAGTCAAGAAAATAATCACTCCAGGACCATGCATCCAACAGCTGCATGAATTTGTGCCCAAATATCTCAGAAGAGCTCAGCCCTTGAGCCATAGCTGGCTGAGATGCTCCTATGAGCACCTGTGCAGGGCTCTGCTGGAGGACAATTCAGCCAGGTCACAGCTAGGAGGCTGTGTCCCCTGGGACCATGCTCACCGTGCCAGCTTCTGCCACTCCAGGGACATCCCAGTGCTGCCCCCAGAGTCCTATTTTCCTGTGATGGAGCAAGAGGAGTTTCTCAGAGATTTGGCAAGAGAGGCAAGGACTCATTTGCTCTCCTGCTTTCCCCTGTGCCACCAAGCTGCTCCACCCCACAGGGAGCCCACCATCACCTCATCACGTGGCACACAGACTTCCACCCCAGCCTTCCCCAGGAGCAAAGCAGGGCAGGGCTAGCAATGGGGAGGCTGAAAGACAATTCCCAAAGTCTCCCAGCTGGCAGGGTTCAGCTGAGAAATCTTTCTCAGGAAGGGAGGAGGCTGCAGAGAGGGGGGCCGGGAGCTGAGACCCTTCCCACGCTCCCCAATGAGGCATGGCAGAGGCACTGTCTCCCACATCTCCCATTTCAGGTCCCTTTCCCTTAGGGCAGATTTGCCTTTCCCAGATGCCCCGCACAGCATCGGGGCAGGATCTCCTGGGCAAATAACCCCAACTGAGCCCCACTTATTTAGGCAGGATTAGGCAAAAATTTGTCTGCACTTTTGAACTGTTTTCACAAGCACAGCCTCTCACTCCCACGCAGGAAGCAGGAGCAGAACCGGCCTGTTCCAATTAGGGCTCCTCAAACCAAAAGGACAGCGAAACTCAGGGGAGAAAAGGGGAATAGAGGGAAAATTGAGGAGGAAGGACAAGCAGGAGGAGATGCTGGGACAGAGAGCACTGAGATTTCTACCCCTCCCACAGCACCTCATCATGTTTCTCTCTCCCAGGCATGGCACGAAAGGGACTGACATTTGCTATTTTAATTTTAAATAAATACATTTTTAAAAAAAGAAAAATAAGCTGCTTCTTCTTCTTTTTTTTTTTTTTCCCTCAAGTAGTGAAAAATAAATACTCTGAGATGAAAGCGGGGTTTGAAGAGAAAAACAAGAGAGGAAACCAAAAGCCCGCACTGCTTAGCGCTGCAAAAAGAACAACAAAGCCAGCTTTCTTCCGGCATTCAGCAGCTTTCTTATGGAGATGCAGCGTGTCATGGGGGCGAGTTCTCCCACTAAATAAAGGGCCTGGAAACTTGTCCTCTCAGCACGCAGATAAAAGGGTTTCTCCCGAGTTTGTACTTGGAGCATCACAGGGAGCAGGGAATGGGAAAGGTTAAGAGGAGGGTGGGACCGGCTGTCAGGATGCTCTTGCTGTTCAGCCCTGGGCTTTAAGATAAACTGTGTTACCCACCATGTAAGGGGTGTGAGCTGCTCCGGGGTGCGTGGTCAGGGCAGCTGTGCCCACAGCCCTGCAGCACCCTGTGCTCACAGCAAAGCCTGCCAGCACTGCATTTCCAACCTGCTGGCACCGCCCTTGCTCTGCTCACAACACAAAAATATACAAAATATGTAAGAATATCCCAGCCACCACCCCAGGTAAAACCTGGGACAAAGGTCCCTCTAGTCCACAGGGTCACATCCCCATAGGTCACATCCTCACACGCCGTAGCACTGAGGTGTTTCATCTCATCAAGGATTACTTTGAATGGGACCAGCTTTGCAGCAAGAAAAGAGAGGAAAATGGAAAATAAAGCAATCCAAATGTCAGTGCTGGCTTTGGCTCGTATCTCTTGGCCATGGACCAGGCAGCAGCACCGACAGGTGAGAGGATGCTTCACCGCCACCCAAACAGCAGCACCACCACGCTGACCTCGCCTGCTGCCCGAGTTTCTTTCCATTCCCTTAGTCACAGTTTCATGCTGTGGGTGTTGGATGTGGACCCTGGGAAAGCAGCATCCCCTGCACTCACAGGGGCTCGCTGCTCCCTGGTGTTTGTGGGGGTGAGAAGGGGGAGAAGCACGAGACAAAGCCCTGGATTGAAGCTCAGCAAAACCACAGGGCTTGAGTCAACGCTTGTTGCGATGATGAGAAAGTTTCCCCAGCTCAGCAGGCAGGACAGGACCCATGGCTCTGGAACTGGAAGTCAGGCTTCCCCTGGTGCAGGGCTTCACTGCATCCTCCTTATCTCAGCTGCTGGAGGGATCATGGATGGAGCAGAGGGAGCACCCAGGACTTACAGCCACCTCCGGGCTTCGATGTGGCCACTGTTTAACGACACTCATCAAAACTATGCAAAGCAGCCAGTGAAGGCAGCAGAAAGGTTTTTCCACCGAGATCTCAGTGGTTTAGATGCAGCAACTCTGCTAACCCAGTGAGCCCCCTGCAAACAAGTACCCATGAATCAGCTTTGCAACGGCTTCTCTCACTTCACATCTCTGATCCTCACTGCTGAAAACTTGTGTGAGCCCTTCATGAAGGTGCACACCCAAGCACAGGGGCTGGGTTTAGTGCAACCTCTGCAAAGCCCACGTATGTGCAGGGTGAGCTCCCAGCTGAGCACCAATCACAGAATGGTTTGAATTGGAAGGGACCCCTAAAGGCCATCTGGTCCCAGCCCCCTGCAATGAACAGGGACACCCACAGCTCCAGCGGGTGCTCAGAGCTCCTACAGCCTGACCCGGGGTGTCTGGAGGGATGGAGCATCCATCAACTCACTGGGCAACCTGAAACAGTGTTGCCCTAAATGAGGCTGCAGCCAGCAAACCAGCATTGCACAACATCCACGTGTCTCCAGGCTCCTGGCTGGGAGTCCAAGACTCTTTTTTGGGCGGCCAAACCCTTCTCCCCCTGCTTCCCCATACAAACATCACATGAGCCGCTGAAGATGGTTTGCCTCCTTTGCAGGGTTGGATGCTCTCTACCTCCAATGAAACTGCTCTCTCCTATAGGAAATTCTTCCCCCGTGATAATTCACTCTAATTCCCACTAACCGTTTTGCTAAATAGCTCTAATCCCATGCACAGGCACACACACTAATGGGAGAATGGGGAGGGCCCAGCAAAGCCTGTAATGGACACCCAGCCCTGGCTGAAAGGAGGTCAAGTGTAAATAGCGAGGCCAGGTCACGCCTGTGGCAGCCGCCTTGCATCAGTGCTTCAGCTCAGGGAGATGCTCCTCCGCAAACAAGCAGCAAAAACCCAGCTTCTCACACTCCGAGTCTCAGTAGCAAAGCTCTAATTGCTCAACAGCAATCGGGGGGGAGGGAGGGAAACACCCTCCCCCAAACCCAGTGATACCGACTGAACAAACAACAGGTATTCATCTGCTTCTTGGATGGCTGCCTGAGGTATTCGAATGGCTCACGCCTGGGCCCAGAAGCCTCTTGAAATTCCTCACTCTCTGCTGGTTAGGGTGGAAACCCCGTAAGGTTGAATGACCCCTCAGGTTCACGCAGCTGCCCTTCCCAAGGCAGACCAAGGCTGGGAGCTCCAGTGAACAGACAGTAGCCCCTGTCTCACACATCCAACACTTCCCTGCAGGAAGCTGCTGAACAACTTGTGCTGGTCTCATCCCCATGGCAATGTCACCTGGGACACCTCTGCTGCAGTGACATGACAGAGGGTTCATCCCTGGAGCAGGATGCTCAGGCATCATGTACTGTGACATGGTTACTCAGGACAACAAGAGCACATGCAGGTTGAATCAAGATGCTACATAACCCCAACCTAGCAGCTCAGATTGCATATCTCCCTATCCAAGCAGTCTCTCCTTCAGATATTAATCTCGCTTTCCTTCATCTCTCAGACACGTGGATGGACACATTATAGACAGACCCATCTCTGTTGCTTCCAGCCACTCGCTCTGGTTGCTGCAGGAGGCACAGCAATGCTGCACTTCACATGACAATCTCCCAGAAGACAGCCAGCAGCGATTTTGCAAGTCAGGGTTGAGGTTAATCAGCAGTACATTGTGTGAGGAAGATGCTGTCAGGATAGGAAGTGTGAAAAGGGAAGGCTGAGATATTTTGGCAGGGCTGTCCCCCCGCTGCAGGGATATTGGCCAAAGATACTTTTGGTCATGCTTAGGTCTTTCATCACCCCAGAAACAGATCCCAACCCACCAAGCCTGCTTAAGCACACCTGAAGAACGTGCTGTGCCAACATTCTGTAAGCAGCTATGCATGACCTCACAGCTGGAGATGGTTTCACTGCATATTTGAAGTCACATGAAATGACTCTGTGCCCAAACACCATTAGCCCTGTCCCTCATCATGACACAAAGCACTTCTCATGAAGATGCTCTACACGGATGTCCCTGCTGCTGGGACTCCACTGCCAGACCAGTCCTAAAAGGCAGCCGGAGTTCTCCTGGCCTCAGAATGAGATGAGGCATGCGGCTGCTCAGCCAAGTCCCTCCTTTCTTTTCCTTCCCCTCCAATCTGTCCCAAGGAATTCCCCAACCTCTTCTAGATTATCAGCCCAGCCCAAATTCTGTGTAAACTCTGTGTGCTGGCATCAGCCCTTGCCCGCAGGCTGCATCGATGCCACGTCACACCAGACACGTGGGGACCACATGGCAGGACACAGACTGAAGTGCCCTCGAGCCAGGATGATGCTTAGCCCCCAGACTATCCCTCTCCACATCAAAGCTGCTCTCCTCCACTCACCAGCTCTTTCTCCATAAACCAGCATGTTTGCTGAAGCAGAAAAGACTGGACCTGCTATGGGGAGCCCTTTGTCAGTGTACACGCAGTAAGAAGTGCCCATAAGTCACAAGCAAAAAGGGCCTCAGACAGCACCACGGAGCACAGGACATCTCCGTGTGATACAACGATGCAGAAAGCACCGAGTTGCCAGCAAAGAAGGCAGCAGCAGGTCAGCTCCTGGGTGCTCACGCTGCCCGGGGCGACAGACTCTGGGGGTGAAGCTTGCCACATAGCTCTGCAGCTGCAGATTCCTGCCTGCTGCCCATCCCACCCCACCTCCGCAGCCTCCCCAGCCAACCCTTAGCTCCAGGGCAGCACCAGGCAGACACAGAGCCAAGCCCAGAAGAAACCATTGCTCAATGCAACGATGCAAGTCGCAGCGCATCACATCCCCTGTGGATTGCGCAGGGACGGCCGCTGCCTCACCAGAGAAGGCCCTATTTCTAATATCAGCCTCTTTTTTTTCTATGCAGCAGGGAGTATTTCAGCTCTGCTCAGCAAGCAGAGGACATGGGGAGGGGCACAAGGTGTGCAGTCACCACCGATTCTCCATCGTGCTGTGTCACCTCCTCCTTCTCTGCCTCCATCATAGGACATGAGGATGCCAGGTCTGTCCTTTTGCATCAGGCTGAGCTGCCCAGCTTTGCAGTTCAAAAAGGAGGAGAGGAGAGATGAGCATATTTCTCTCTCAAATCAAACAAATAATCACACAGACTTTTGCAACCACATTAAGTTTGGGAGGTCGGAGCACAGCTGGTTTATCTCAGCACTGGTTGCTCTAAATCACATTAAACCAAAGACAGTCAATCTTTGTAATCAACAAAGTTATTGTCAACTCTTTAGAACAAACAGCCAGCTCTGCCAAGAGATGAAGGTAGCACAGCAATCCATACACCTCTCATCCCCCTGCACTGTGTATGGATTTATGTCTTTGCAGCATTGGAAGCACTTCTGATGAAGACTTGCATTTGCAAGTGCCCTGATGGCTCTGAAGGCATCGTATCCTTCCTCGTGAACATGGTTCACAAACTGTACATAACAGCCCCCCGCAGCTGAAATAAGAACCTAAGCCAGCAACATCCATCACACAGCCCACGCATCTCCTCTATGCTAACTGCGTCTCTCAGAGCAGCAGCATTTAAAAGAGAGGAGAAAGAACTACACGGAAGGGGTTGAAAGTCCTCAAAGCAAACAGCCTCTCCTCTTCCCCGAACAGCACTCCATTAATGCAACCCTACAGGCTGCAAGTGTTCCCAGGCACCTCCAGCTGGCATCTCCACAGGCATCACCCATAAGCACGAGGTCCGCACTGTCTGCCCCGTCCCACAGTCAGAAACCACACGTGTCCTACACTCACCTCAGTTTAAACATTCCCAAGGGTGAACTCTTTCAGCTCCTCCAGGGATGGAGGTCAGAAACAGCCCTAGGAAAAACCTGGGAAGCAAAAATCTGCAGACCATGCTGGACTGAGTGCATTGGAAATATTGCTGCCAGACCAACTTCATTTCATAACTTCTCAGGAACAGTTCTGCTGTTCGTGTTTGGAAGCAGACAAGGAAACAAAAACAAGGAACAAGTGGATTTTCCTAAGTACAAGAACAGCCCTGAGATTAAGCCTCCTCCATGCTTCTCAACAGTTTCAGATACCAGGGCCCCCAAAAAGCAGGATGATCTCAGAGCTCTGCACCATTCAGTCTGCACTGTGAAGCCTCCAGGTGAACAATCAACCCCACTGAGGAGAGCTTTCCCAAGGAGAAGAGTTTTCCCAAGCGGCCCCAGGAAGATTTTCTCCTCCAGCTCTGACTTCTAGGAATATTCCCACCAGGGACCAATGTAGCAGTTGGGCCAGACAAGCCTTGGGAAGAGGAGGAAGGTGGGAGTGAGCAGAGGAAGGCAGCCAAAACCATGCTGGGCTGCCCCATCAGCTTCAGCCATCCCCATCCCAGCACCAGGATGGTCAAGGGGAGGGTAATGTCACCTACTGGCCTCAGATGGGACAGCAAAGGGATGGCAGGGATAAGCTGGGGGCTGGGGGTGCTCAGAGGAAGCCCTGAGTTTAGAAACCTCCGCACAGGCTGTGGCGATGGGAGGAGAGAGGCTGAGATGCTCACAGCCCTCGCATCCACTCAATGCGCAGCATCCGGAAGCTATTAAGGAATTACAGCCTCGCTGGCCCTGAGCCTTCCCCAGCAGAAGTGCCTGGGAGCAGATGGTGAAAGGGCTGATTGAATTCGGCTGCTCAGGCCAAGAGGCTGTTAGGAGAGATGCAAATGGAGAAGGGAGTGGGGGTGTCACTCGGCTACTCAGGAGCCAGAAGCCCTTGCCAGGAACTTTGGGAATCCTCCACTGATTGTAACGAGCCCTGGGATGCTGCAGCTTTGGGCTGGGTCACTGCTCCTGAGCCACAATGCGGGTTGATGAGGCTACCACCCACGGGGCCAGGCTGCAGAACTGAAGTGTGCAAAGAGCAACCTGGTCTAATCTCAGAGCATCCCCAGAGACAGCAGGAAAGCTAGGGGCACAGACTCTGCACTCCTCTCAGAGGGAATGGGGCTCACATGATGCTCACTGGGGAAATGGCCTGGAAAGAGAGGCACATAGTATGGAAAAATGAAAAAGCAGGCCAAAAAACATAAATAAATAAGTCATCCATGGTGCCATTTGAAGGTAAATTTGGTGCCTGCAGCCAGCAAACACTGACAGAAGATTCCAAATCGCCTGCAGGCAAAAGAAGGGTTTTAAAAACCCTGGGAAGTGGGAGAAGAAAAGGGATGAATGACCCAAAAAAGCAACACAAAGCCAAGCTCTGGGCTCCCTGCCCTGGCAAGTGGCCCCACACCCCCGTGCCCTGGGGAGCAGGCACTGGCTCCACGGCCTCGCTGTCTCAAATCTTTCTTTTTTTCCAAGCAAATCTTTCTCTTTTCCAAGCAAGAAACTTCCAACAACTCCCCAGGCTGGCCCCGCTCCCCCAAGTTGGGCAATCACAAAGCTCGTCAGGGCTCTGACGAAGGCGCGGGCATGGAGAGCTCCATGACCGTAAGGGGATCTTTTTGGAGCAATCTTTTCCGAGACAAGTCATGAGATTGTTTCTTGCCTGGAATTTGCTCCCACGGCTCCCATCGGCCCCTGATTGCTGAGTCAAGAGATCGCTGGGCTGTGCCCTCCAGATGAGTAAATTAATTGCCTGGGGGGGGGGAGGAGGGCAGGGAGGGGACAGGGAGCACACAGCAATGACTCTCCGGCCCCGCGCACGTCTTGGCAGCGGGCTCTGCTGCTGCTTTGCGATGCATGGAATTAGTCACCCCATTAGCAAGAGCGGTTACACACAGCTGTTTAAAGGCACATTATCCCTATCCATCCCTTTTGCTTTTCTTCTGGATTTTTTTTTCCCACATTTCCCCTCTTTTGATTTTGTTTCCTTTTTTGAGGATATCCAATGAACGCCTGGGACCAGCAGCTCCCAAAGCAGACACAACCCGGAGATGCCAAGCAGCTTAGGCTCACCCAGCCCCGCTTCCCCATCCCTCCTCGCCCTGTTGACGTAACCCATCCCTCTGCCGGGTCACTCTATAGGATCCATATGGCAACGGCTGCTCGGGGTTGAGCCGTTTGAACGCAGGAACACGCGAGAGTCATCCAGCTTGAAGGCAGAACACACGCACGGCCGGGGCCTTTCAAGTCACAAGCTCTCGAGCCAGCTCCAAATCTGGAGCCGCTTAAAGGGATGGAAAACAGCGCCAGTGACTCAGTGCCCCGCTGGGCCACAGCTACCGTGACAGCCCTGAAAGCCCATTGATGACGTTGGAAAGCGAAACTTTCCCAGCCCCACAGCAGGAGCAAGCTGCCCAGAAGCAGGGACAGCACTGGGACAGCACGCAGTGAGGCTTAGCCTGGATATCTCCATATCCCATCCTGGAGAACACCCCAAGCAATGCCAAGGGGATGGAGGAGTTCTTCCCATGTCCAGCTGCAAACCAGGATGAACTGTACTTGGTGACCTCAGCCAAGCGGTTAGGAGAGGCAAGAGGCTGCATAACAGGCCCTGAGTGTTTTAAAAGAGAAAGCACTTGGGATTGTGTTGGGAAACCGCTTCTCACAATGCTGTGTAAAAAAAGCTTGAGCTTCACGTGCTCCGCTGTGGCTTTTTCAGTTTTTTCAGTGGAAAAAGCCAATGGCGCTCAGCTTTTGCTATTACTTCTGATGATGGTTCACATTTTCGGTAAACAATTTCTCAAAACTAAAAGGTAAAAACAAAACAAAAAAAAACTCGCTGCTCTACAGCTTCCAGAGCACTGACCAAAATGGAGCAGTTTTGCACAAACACACGCAGTCTACCTATAAAAAAAAACTTTCATGTGGGTCAAAAAGCCACATTTTGATTACTGTGATAGACGATGCTGACAGGAAAGAAAAAGCAACACAAAACAAAATGCTCCCAGTATCTGGATCCAGTGGCCTGTGCCTCAGTTCCCCTACGTTAAACCTTTCCCTGCCTTCTGTTGGTGTCAGAAGATGGGATCAGCGTCCCTGAAATGTTGGGACTGAGCACCCAGAGCGTGATGCAGCACACGAACAGCGGCATCCCACTGGTTTGCTCTTCTCGTGCTCCCCAGCAGCCATCTGAAGAATGCCCTGGAATCGAGTCAAATATTTTAAATGAGATGGGGGGAGAGGGGGCACGGGGCGGGGAGCAGTTCGGGGGGAGCGCTCAGTTTTGACTCAGTGTCTGGCTTCTTTCATCAAACCCACATTCCTAATCATGCCATCACCCTCCGGGAAAGTGCGACAACATACATAATCCATGTGGAGCCAATTTAAAATCCCCTCCGTGGAAGAAAATGCATTTCATTCATTAACAAGCTCCGAATGCTTCACTGGGGTGAGGAGCCGGCCTCAGCAGTTCCAGCTTACCCATATGGGCAGAGCCACATCCTACAAGAGAGCAATCCCTCATGAACCCATGCACGGCACAGGGCTCAGCCCGCAGCACACACTTGTTGAATTACATCGGGTCTGTATCCACCTGAGGTGGATGGAAGCTTCCACTCCTTCTGGCATCATTACAGGAGAAGTGGAACATCTGGAGCCCTGCCTCACTGAGCTGCACAGCTGAGTGCTTCCTGCAGAAAGCTGCTGCCTTGCTACGTCAGCCCTATGCTTCCATCAAGCGTCCCAGGCAAAAAGGAAGCCCTCCACCCAGCCTTAAGCTGAAAAGGTGCTTCAGAGGGAATAGGGCTGAAGCTCCAAGCAGCCACTCAGCCCCTGGCCTCTACAGTCATCACTGCCCACATAGAGCTGCCAACGGGCAACTGCAGGCAGCAAAGGCTGTGAGGGAACCATCCCTGTGCTGCCCAGCACCTGCAGCCATCAAATTCCATCAAACCATGATGCAGCTCTGCATGCATACAGGATCTCCAATATCCTCCAAAACCTGACATCTCCCAAAAGGAGCGACAAAAAAAAAGGCCTTTTCCTCTCTGGGATAGAAAACTGCTCTTTATTCCACACATGTGCAAGCCACTGTGCTCCAGGATGGTATTTTCCTGGTAGGCATTGCTCTATGGGGAGCAGATGCAGGGCTGAACAGCACAACATCCTGGCTTCTTGCAAATGCACAGCGAAGCTGGCATGCGGTGCACAAAGGCGCAGAACAGTGGGCACCAGGCAGCAACCGCAGCTCGAGGCGTGCCAAAAAACTGTGCACAATCAGCAAGATCAGGGAGGTGATGGGGAAAATGCATTGCGTGGTCGTGCTCAGACAGACGTCGTCCCAGCGACTTGACGCCGCTCAGGTCACCGAGGACCAAACCAAGGCTCAGACTGCTGCCAGTTGAGGAGAGGGAAAGAAAACAACGCACAAATGTGCAGTTTCATTTCACAGTTCAGACAGGAGTGCTGGGTTTGCTCCCCATGCAGAGCTAAATAAGCCCGAAGTTACTCCGAGCCACCCATTGCATGCAAAAAGGAGAACAGCACAGTTTTGAGCACTTATGAACGTGAGCGCCGTGAGCTTTGCTGCCGTCTGAACACACGCAGCTTGCAGAAGCTCAGGTTTTGCATGCAAACGTTTGCAGTTTGCTAATGTTACAAGCACATGCTCTCAGATCCAGTGGTTCTCTACAGTCTAGATGTGAAAGCGGAGTCCCTGAGTCAAAATACTGAAACCACCCTGATCTTTTATTTTTTAGTTTCTTTGTCATCTCTCTGGACCCAACATTGAACCTTGTATCCCCTCTGGACACCAGCCGCTCCCTGATTCAAGGAGATATTCATGCAGATAAAGTGTCTTGCAGATTTGCACATTTTCCCATAATTACCACCAGAGCCTGAAGCAGCCACAGGCACAAATCCTGGAAACTGGGATCCAAACAGAGCACAACTACAGACCAGGGACACAGAGGCAGCCTGCAAGGCACCCAGCCCACAGCAGGGCTGCTATCTCTGCAGCCATCTCCCAATTTTGTCATCAGGAGGAGCAAATTCCACGCAAACCCAACGCAGCCACTTCAGCTAAATCACAGGCCTCCTCAAGGCTCCAGTGCCCCCGCTCCCAAATTCCACTGCACCTGGGAAAAATGTAGAAGCTTGTAGGAGAATCAATAAATATTTATTGTTAAACCAGCAGTATTTTGACTGGAGATGTAAGCATGGCCTGATGCCAGTGTAACCAGAGCCTCTTGGCCAGCCCTGCAAACAAATTTTCTTTCTGTATCTAGTTGGGAGATTATAAACTACACAATGAAGGGGAAAAAAAGAAACACAAGGCAGTGAGCAGCTTAGTCACGGAAGAGGAACAAAAGAGCTCAGATGTATAACTATGTCGTGGGTTAAAAAATAAATAAAGGGACGCAGGGCCAATTTTTGGCTGTGGGACAGCTGCACCATTAATATCAGCTACAGATTCTGTCCCACTGGCTTCTGCAGCAATGAGGCTTTCTCCCGGATCAGAGCATCCCTGCCTTCAGAAGAGCTGTGCCGATTTGGACGAGCTGCAAAGCAGCCCTGAGCTCACAGCCAGCAAGTGGTCTGGGGGAATATCTGCTGGGATCCCCAACTTCACAGTGCAGAAAATGGGCAGTCTCTGCTCTCAGCTCAACCATAGCAGATTGTCCCTGATTTTGTTGTGTCAGTTTGCACCTCCCTACCCAGCACAGGTCTTTCCCCGAGCTGAATGTGAGATGCCAGCAGCTTCATCCTTTCCATTCATTCCAAGGATAGCAGTAACACTTGTCTCCCAAAGTCATGCAATTCTCTGCCTCCAGGCAGCTCATGTGCCCAAGCAGTGCCAGCTGATGGTGCTGAAAGGAAAAGAATCCCTTTAATCGTCTACGACAAATCCACATGGGTTTGTTTTTTTTTCCTTCCCCCAGATCCCACCACACTGCAGACAGTCACTCAGCGTGGCATCCCTGCACATTTACATCCCTACAGTCTTCTCTTACACCTGCATCCTCTTCAGGTGCCGGAGACGGATCTGCTCTCACCCAAACACCGCTCTTCCATCTTACCCTCAGCATCCAACTGCCATCTCGAGGTCTAACTGCAGGGATTGGGCTGCTAGAGGTAAATGGGAGCTCTGAGTCTGCAGAGCCCAGAGGCTGCCATGCAATTTCTTTCCCAGCTCTCTTTCACATCCACCCAGAATTCTGACCCCGGGCGGGGAAAACAGCACCTTTGAAGCCTAAACCTGGACCTGATGCTTCCCCAGCTAAGCCACATGATGGATCAGTCCAGATAGAAATCCCCTAAGCCATCATCCTGGTAAAATCCAGCATGCCAGGGTCCCACCAGAGAGCACAGGCACTGCTTATTCCTGGAGCTTATTCCTGCATGAGACTGTGTTATCCCTTCGTTTTATAAGGCTCATCAAAGCATAGCACACCATAATTACATGGCAAATTAGAGGCCGCTTCGTGTAACTATGCTGTAATTGCACAGTTGTTACATGCTTTGTGGACGGCGTGATGAAAACGTGGAAGGAATGGGGCTCTGCTCCTCTTTCTTGGAAATCCTGCTCGCTGTACCAAAGTCAAAAACACTTTATCCAGGGATGCACTTCAGGGTGTTTATCCCCAAGGGAGGCGGTGAAGGAACGGTTGCCCTCTTTCCAGCTCTTCTCACAGCTTTGTTCCTCAAGCAGACGCAAGTTGACACCGAACAAGCCGGTGAAAGCCAGGTGCAGCCAGCCCCCTCCCTGCTACGAAACTATCATCCCCCCATCCTTGCTGGATACCACAGTGATGGGCATTTTGTAAGTGCATAGAAAGATAATTGCTCTTTTTCAAGGGAAATTCTCACCTCTTACAGCGGCAATCAGCACTGAAAATACTGCAGGAGCCCGAAGCCCTCATTTATTGAGCCTCGCTGTCGGCTGATGATTTGTGCCCACACAGAACAACCCACTGCCAAAGCGGAGCTCTCACCTTTGCTGTTGCTGCAGAGGCAAAAGCAATCAAAGCATTCTCCGCTGCCCCGAGATCATCGAGACGCTCAGAACAGCAGCTGACCCCGCCGCAAGGACCAGCCCCGTGTGAGTGCTGTGCAGAGGTAACCCATCAAACCCATTTTGCAGAAGAGCGATCCCCAGGTGTGCTCCTTCCTATTCCTACCAGCTCCCAGACCGATTGCCTTGGGTGGGATGCTGCTGCACACATACATAAAAACTACGTGGGAATTAACGATGTGTGTTTGGATATTTGTGCTCTCCAGGATCTCATCGGAAGGCTGCGACAAAGAAATGCTCAGGCTTGTAAAGCACTTTGCCCTTTCCCTGCAGCAAGGCACAGCACAGGAGGGAACACACCCGACAGATTTGCTCAAATACGAGCTCCCTCACTTGTGTGCACTAAAAGTGAAAGCAAAGGACAAGAGGAGATAACCCTGGCTCTGGGAAGGGGAAGCCGTGTGCTGCGGGCAGATCCTGCATCCCAACACGCTGTGCAGAAGCCGTCTGCTTCCCTACAGCAATCGCAGCAGGAGAAACCTCGCTGATCCCAAACACTGAACAGAGGGAAAGGCTCTTGCCAGATCAAACACCACCCCCGGGATGCCACCCACACACAGGCCAGTGGAAATACGTGCCTGTCTCCCAGCTGGCCCTAGGGTACATATGGGAAGAGCTTAAACGGATGGGTCCTGTTGGGATTTTACAGCCCGCTCCTATTTCTGTGCTGGGCAGGAGGATGCCCACCACCGAGATGCACCCAGAGGGGAAAGAAGAAAGAGGGGAGTGGATGCAAAGCTCAGCACCTCTGCCTGCACTTCACACCCTGCCCTGCGGGAAGCCCCGAGGCAGCAGGTCTGCAGCTTTCTTAGCAAGAAATGCAGTTCTCTCTCAGCACTGGGAGTCCCAGTGACACACTGCCAGCTTCCAGCAAGGGCTGCAGGGCTGCTTTAAACTCCAACCACAGAGACCAAACAGAGCTCTGCAGAACTGGAGGAAGCAAAGCGATTTGCAGAGGGCAGCGTTGCAAAGTTCAGTTCGCAGTAAGGCTGATTTGTACCTGGTTTGGGTTCTTCCCCCAGTGGATGAACTTTGAAATATCCACCATAATAAAGCTGGTAAATTAAGTCTGCTAACCCAAATTGGTGGATCGGATATATATTTGCAACTAAAACTATGTTATCATACACTTTTTCATAGCATTACAATGAACACCCCCTCCTCGCACAACTTACATATGAAAGGAGAAGATCACTATGGGGTACTTTGGCTCCTGACCTCATCACCCTCAGAAGTTCTGGCTGAAAAGAGCAGGGAATTTGGCTTTGGACACCCTGTAGAACTTCACATCCTTTCCGAGTTATTTTTAAACCCTTTGGACACATTGTAAATCCCATCCCATTTTTGCACACCGAGGCTGCTGCACGTGTGGCTCAGAGCAGGCTTTTGTTTTGGGGGAGAAAGGGGAAAGCTGCACACAGCCAACGCATCTCTGCAGCTTTACGGGGCACCGAGCACCTGGCACATGAAATACTTTGCACAACTGAAAACCTCTGCCTGTAACGGCTCTCTCTGCCTAAGATTAACCCTAAGGACACTGTAGAGCAAACCTGCTTTACTGGCATGTAAAAGGATGAGTGGCTCAGTTCAACCAGGCTATACCCATTTCAAAGGGCAACGGGACACGTTTGATGGCAGGATCCACAAGAAGATACCAAGGGCTGAGCAAACAGGACCCGGGCAGCTGTCTGAAATAGATTGGAGCAGAGAAAGTGTGGCGTCCTCTATCTGGGGCATCTCTGGATGCCTGAAACAGAAGGCAGCAGCATCTGCACTCCCTCTCTCATCATCAGTCCCAAGCACGCAAGAAAGCTTCAGCATTCTCTGAAAAGTTGCAGGGGAAATGAGGTTAAGCCAGCTAATTGACAACATTGACCTTTCTGGCTCAGTGTTAGCACAGCCACCAAAACAGAAGCGACTGCAGCTGAAGCCGACAGGGAGTCAGCTCTTTTTTACCTTTTTGGTTTGTGTTTCTCAGCGCTCTTCCTGCCAAAGTTTAAACTTTGGGTCAACGCTAAAAATTGCTTGCTGACATAAGCTGCAAAAGAGCTTGAATTGAAGAAAATGAACTGAAGGCAGCACGAAACAACACGTCCTCACTTGAGGCAAAAGGCAGCTCCATTGATCCGCTGCTCAAACACCTGAACTACAAAGACACCTCAGTACCTGCTGCCACCCATACCAGGAGATGTTTAAATTTAAACAGATATTTGGTCTGATTGGAAGACAAACAAACCCTCCCAGCCCTGTGCCCATGAGCCAGGTGTTCCCATCCCATTTGCTTCACCTGCAAGCAACAAGACAGCAGTCGTGACATGAAGTGTACAGACAAGCCTTGGGTAAATGTTCTTTCAATCAGAGCTGTAGGAAATGGGAACAAACAGATCCTCAGCTCCACCAAAGCTTCTCAGTTAACCAGCTTAGGTGCTTTGGAAATTGTCCTCAGCATCCCCATCGCAACTGGAAGCCCTTCAGAGCCCACACAGGAAAGCCAGGCTCAGCCTTGTTAGGAGCACTGAAGCAGCTGTGATCACTGACTGGGTCCTCCATGGATCACACACGTCAGGCTCCCTGCAAGCCCTCAGACACCCTTCTTGATTGGGAGCACTGAGTACTGATTGGTTCCCACCCACATCCCAAATCCCATCACCTGGCGGTGCAGAGCCCCCGCCTGGGATTCCCAGAAACTTGTGGAACAGCAAAGAAACACACAGCTCTGACTCGGTTTCCTTCGGTGCACAAAATCCAGCGACATCTCCTTCAGCACAGCGGGAATATTTTGGGGAGAAAGGAAGCAGTGGGATTGCGCTTAACCCTCCCTTGTAGCCAGAAGGCAGAGCCGTGTCCCTGTAGCCCCTGCTTCAGTAGCGCCCGGCTCGGCAGCGTTGCGAGAGCAGCGCTCCTTCTTATGGGAAACGCTCAGCTCTGTACAGCCGGCACCAAAACTTAGCGCTAGGAGAATAAAACAAAAAAGCAAAAAGAAAAAGCGCGCCTAGCACGTTGACACGCTGCTCCCAGCCTCGATAGCTCCAGCACCCGTCCTCCCCGCGTTTCAAGGAGGGAAAAAAAAAAATCAAACTAAGGAAAGCAGAGCCGCGGGTTCTCCAGATGCAGAGGCGGTGCCGAGTCGCTCCACTCCCGATCCCGGCCGCGCTCGGACCGCGCAGGGCCACGGGGAGGGGGGGATCCGCCCCACGGCCCGAGCTGCGGCCCCGCCTCGCCCACTCGCGGCCGGGAGCTGCCCCGATCCCACGGCTCGCATCCCGCCCCGTGCCGCCCCGCAGCGCTGCCGGCGGCGAGAGGAGCTCGGGGTGCGGCGGTCGCCGTGCAGGGCAGGGAGGGGAAGTCTTCAGAGCGCTCCGAAGCCAACTTCGCCTTTACCCCGCCGGGCAGAGCTGGAGGCGGCGCCCCCTCACCTCGCCCTTCCCACGGGACCCCCCAGAGACGCATATACTCCCAAACCTCCACCCTCGAGGAAGCGAGAAGGGATTCCCCGCGACGCGAGCGGCTCACCGGGGGACGGGAAGAGATCGATGTCCACCTTCTCCGTCTTAATGATAGTCAGAGTGGGCTTCAGGTCCACCGCCGCCTTCATGGCTGAGGCCGGAGCGAGGGGACCGGGAACGAGAGCTGGGGGGCGGCTGCTGCGCCGGGGCAGCGGCGGCAGAGCGCCTTCCTCCTCCTCCTCCTCTTCCTCCTCCTTCCTTCCTCGCTCTCTCCCTTCTCCTTCCGCGCTCCTTCTCTGCTGCTCCGCTCCGCCTCGCCCCCCCCGCCGCCGCCGCCGCCGCCCGGCCGGGCTCAGCCGAGGGGAGGGCGCTTGGGCGGCAGTGACAGCGGCGGGGAGGGACCCGAATGCCCCCGCCCCGGAGGCGGCCCCGGGCCCGACGCTGCGGGGAGCGAAGCGGAGCCGCCTCGGGGGGCTTTGAGCTGCGCGTTGCTGCACCGCGCGTCCCGTTTCCACGCGGGGAAAAAGATCTCGAGGCGTTATTTTCTCCCTGCTCGATGCCCTGAGATGCGCGCAGCGCGGAGCCCTGGCAGCCCAAGGGTGATCGCGACACGCTGAGTGCCAGCCCGGGGTGTGCAGCACGCTCGTGTGCCAGCAAAGAGGGCTAGCTCAGGTGGGATTTGTGCAGGTGGGAGGCCAAACGGGTTTGGGAACGGATAGAAAGATGCAAGGTGAGTACTGTGCCAGAGTGTTGTGAGCTTAACAGAAGAATATCGGTTTTCACATAAAATACGTTTTATTATATTTGGGTAGCAAAAACTTCAGACCACAAACGGCAGAGCAGAAAGGAGATTATGACTCACAGATGTCAATTTACCGGTACAAGTGTAAAAAAAAAAATAGCAACCAGCTTTTGTGGTTCTCTATCTCAGAAAGTCTCAGCAGTTGGTGACACACTGGCAGGGACACAGCAAAGCTGGGCCCTGGGGCTGCAATGGGGTGAAGGGTGAGTTTGGGGCTGCTCACTCCAGGATGAAGCAGGGCACATGCACACATGTACAACAGGAATCCCCCAGTGTGTTTCAGCTGCAGATGCAAATGTTAGAGCTCAGAAGTGTTTCTAGCTCCTTTAGCACTGCCTATCTCATTCACTCAAGGTGTATTTATAGAAGAAATGTCTTGGAAATAAAAGAAGCTGTGAGGTGCCGGGACCAGAAATGCAGAGATTGATGCTTGCTCACACAACAGCTGTTTAACCAAGGCAGACAGCTCAGGCTGTTTGAACACCAGCAAAGCGCAGCGGGCAGAGATGTGCCTGAAAGCTCAGCCTGGGTGCCTCGCATTTTTATTTCCAGTTCACCCTCCACTTACAAGTTCAGTTCCTCACTTTTACAGAAAACCAATACTGGTGATTCTCTGTGACCAGCACCCAATCAGCCTCCTGATTTCTGCATGCTTTTTGAAGCTCTGAGCTGTGCTGGGTGCTGCAGGCAGGGCACGAGGGCTGTGCACCCTCATGTGCAACAAACCACACTATCTGAGAATGGCTGCAAGAATAAAACTGGGTCCCTATTGCACCCCCTTGCACAGGATGAAAGACTTGTACCTGTCCTGTCTTGGTGTTGTTTATGCCATTATACAATGGATAGTAGTGATTGGAGGAAGAAACAGTGGAGAGGAGTCTGAGCAGAAAGGCTGGCTGCAATGCACGGTGGGGAGCAGGGAGAAGCTGGGAGAGCGCATGTGTGCTGCTGTGGGGGGAGCAGCCCCACAGCTGGCTGCAGCCTCCTGGCCAAGGTGAAGCCATCAGAAAGCATCTGTGGCCCCTATGGCCCCACTCTTCCCCCTCTAGCTCTTGTGAACCCGCGTTGCTCAGACTGAGTGCGGCCTCCTGCAGCAAACCACAATCCCCAGGCTGAAAGAGCAGGCACACAGCGAGGCCGTGGTGCCGTGCATGAGTGAGAGCTGATGGGGACGAGCTGCTGACACCATGCAGAAGGCTCCCATGAGTGGGGATGCTCCTGGATGCAGCAGAGGAGCTGCTGCTGGGATGAAAGAGCTGAGCAGAGAAGAGCATCAGCTGCCTCTCAGGTGTCTGTGCTTTAGCCCTGCTCCCGTGGGCTGATACATTTGGCTTGGCCTCTTCTGTGAGCATTAGAGACTGGCTGAAGTCCAGCACACCTGTATTGAGGCTCCCTCTCTTCTGGGCCAGTACAAAGGCTCTAACAAAGACTGTTCTTGCAGCTTGTGTGTTTTTTATCAGAGAAGATGCACACACTCTTGGCATGCCGGCTCAGTGCTGATCCTGCAGATCTGATGACACGAAGCCACAGCTTGGTGCTGCATGGCTGTGGGGGGCTCTGAGCTCCCCAAACTCCTGTTTTGATTTGCAGGACAATGAGGAGTGCTTCTAAGAGCAGCACTGGGGCAGCAAACCTCAAAGCGGAGGGAAGGTTGGAGAAAAGAAGAGAGAGGCTGTGGACAGAAATTTCCTCCCAGGGCAGCCGAATCTCTCCTTCAAACTCGACTCAATCCTAGCGACTGCCTTAATTTGTGTTCACTTCAGAGCCTGCAACATGAAAGCCCTGGCTCTGAACTCCAGCTGAGCCGTTCAATGGCTCAGTGTTCACAGAAGGCATGGAAGGAATCCATTGATTAGTTTCTTCAGCTGGGATGTGACCATTTGTAGTCCAAGACCTGCCAAACATGACTTTGCCTCAGCAACTGGTTCCTATTTGCTGCTTACAGGCTTCAGAAAAATCTTTCCTCTTCAACATCCAAGACTCACCCTCCTTTTCCATTCTGTTGCTCTTCAATGTTAATATCTGTTCATTTTCTCCCCTGTCGAGGGAGGATGCTGGGCTGTGGACAACAGCACTCCTGCCATTAATACAGTCAAAAGATTTTGCTGTCCATCGGAGATAACCATCTGCCCTCCCTCCACAATGCAGCCCGATTGTTTTTCAACAGTTTGGAACAAAGAAAGGACAGGCAATAATGCCACATTGTTCCAGGGATGCTGACTAACCTCGGTTTAAATGAATAATTATTATTCATTTAGAGCCGAGGAAAGGTATGAGGACATCAGAGCCCTTCTGCAGGGTGGACACAGGCTCTCCTGAGCTGGGGCCGGCCCTTTCCATTAGCAGGGCCAGATCCACTCCTGCTGAGCCTTTGCAAACTGGCAGCTGTGGGCTCTCCTCCAGATGTTGTGTCTGGGAAGACTCCTTGGGTTTGCCCACCTCCTTGCTGCTGCTCTGGGAGCCTCTACTGCTGGCTGAGCAAAGGTGCTTTGCTAGCCCCAAAACACAGCCAGCTTTGGGGTGAACACAGCGGCTACGTAAGAACGCAGAGTCACACCACCCAGCTGTTATGGACAGGAAATGAAGAACACCATAACCAATTAAAACTGCAGGGGGATATTTATGGCAGAATGTAATTAGCCAAATTGGAGCCTTCCCCAAAACTACCATGGGATTTTTAATGACTACGAGCGGTCAGGGCCTCAGTTTGATGCTTTGTCAGGCAAACAATAACCAGAGGGCAGGAGACAAAAATCAGGAGCAAAGAGGAAGAAAGAAAAAAAGTTTTGTGCAATTCCAGGGAGAAACGGAGACATGAAAGGGCTTACGGCAAAGGGTCATTGTTGGAAAGAGCAGCAGCCACCACTCCAAGAAAGGAAAGAGCAGGGAGGTGGCTCTGGGCGTGGAGGTGGCCCACTGCAATGAGAGGAAGGAGCAAGCAGCTGCCACGACTTTTCCCCAGGGAGATACCTTTCCTGGAATTTAAAATTATATGAGAAATTCTTTCAAGCACCATAATAGCTGGGAAGCATTTGAGCGAGTTGTTGTATGCTGGTAAAGAGAGGCTGGGTTAGCAGTCCTGGTGACAGCAGCCTCCCCCTGTTGGCTAAAGCAGCCGGCATGCAAATAGAGCCCGTTAACCAGCACGTGTTGTGTGCCCTGCACTGCTGGCTGGGAAGGCTCTCACATCTCATGTGTGTGGGCAGGAGATGGCGACCATCATGAAACGCTGGCTTCTCTGTGACCCAGATGGCTGCAGCCCCCGGGGTCCCATGGCTGCTCCATGCCCAGAGTCAGGCAGGGTCCCCATCCTTCGCACCACCTGCCCTAAAAGCAACTTTCTGTTCGTGCCACGGAGCTGCAGAATTCAGTCCTCAGCTCAGCCCAGAACAGCCCAGACGCTGCCACAATAACGTCCTCTGATTGCCCTCCGGGTGCGAGCGGAGGAAGCCGCCTCCGAGCCTCCTCGGCTCCTGCTCTCATTAGCTTCCCAGCGGAGATGGCTCACAAAAGCATCTTTGTGGCCAGCGCGGCAGCAGGAACCCAGCGCAGAGCCCCACAGCACAGCGCTGGTCAGCGCGCCGTGGGTACCTCAATCAGCGCTCTCACAAGCTGCTTAAGCATCTTCCAGTGTCTCCTGCTATTGGCTTGCCAACGATCCCATGCTGCTTCATAACCTGATTAGCTAATGTGAGCTGGAGCGATGTAATTCTGCCTTGAATTTCGTTGGTGGGGGTGCTGTCACTCACTCGGTGCCTTGCTGGAAGAGCTGGCTGATGGAAAATCCTCGTAAGCTGCTCTGCAGTGCTGTTTTTTTCTCTCGGTACATTTTTCCTTTCCTCCCTAAGTGACAGCACTGAGTTTTTTGGTAAATGGGACCCGATGTTTTTGCTGTTTAACTCGTGATACTCACAGTTGCCCCCAGCACGCACAACTAAAGCACATCAAACCTCATTTGTTGCACCTCTTGTCTGGTCAGATCTCAGGCAGTCTCCTCCGCAACAGAAGTAAACAGCTGAGACTTAAGGAACACATCTCTGGTCACCTCATATTTACTGATCTCCAGCAACAGAGGTTACTGAACCCATTTTGGATGGTACCTGAAATCCCCATCCCTGGGAAACAGGTGAGGTATCACAAAGAAGAAGCAATGGGATTATCACTAATACCCCAGCGAAGCCAATCTGGACAGCTGGATGCTATTCACCAATATTTCTGTGTTCATTCAATGTTTCAGAAACAACAACAAAAGCCAAAACTTCAAGAAATATCAAGCAACAGCTACATTTTGTTTTCACGGAGGTGCCAGGAGCCTCAAAAGCACCTCTCAAGGACCAGCCATGCAGTGCCAACCCCCAGGGTACAAATTCAGAGCCTGAGAAATGGCACGCCTGCACACAGATGGTTGGAAGCAGTCAGCACAGGGGAGTCAAACCCTGGAGTGCAGTGACCCTCAGGTTAACTCTGTGGCCAGGACAGAGAAGCTCAGGAGATGGGAGTTTAATTCCTGGTCAATATTTCCACACGACCTCTTACAAACTTCTGTGCTTCCATCTCCCTTGTTTAACAGAAGGATGTTCACTTCACAAAGGGACAAGGACAGGGTCAAACCATGGAGAGAGTTGAGGAGACAGCTCAGGGCAGACCAGGATTCCCATCTCCTGGTGTGCAGCACTCCAGGACATACAGACACCGTATCCACGACGGCCAAGGGCTCTGCAACCCAAACAAATATCCCACCTCAATCACAACAGGTGCTTAAGCAAAATCTCTGGAGATCACTCAGAGATGGGCACAATTTGCCCACGTACACCATGCTTGCAGCACGTGTTTATGGGGAATTATGGGATGGAGCTCCCAGCAATCAAGCCCTGGAGCTGCCCACCCAGATACGACGCTGGCAGAGATGCTCCTTCGGTGAAGGACTCTCATATGAGTGTTTCAAAGAGGAAAACCCTCGCCGTGCGTTGGAAACCTCCTCGCTCCCAATTGTCTCAGCTTGGCAGCCGGGCCTGATAGTGAATGAACGACAGAGAAATATTCCGCTCTACACGTGTTTGGGTTTTTCGGGTGGTTTTCTTGGACAGCGATCCTGGCTCTACAACAATGCCCGTCTTGTTCTGCCCCGCGCTACAGAGCAGGCTTGAATAGATCTGTCTAAAATTATAAGCGGGCAGCCCCTGGGCTCTGCGAGATCACAGGCCACATGCTGGGGCTGAACAAAGGCTCTGCTATTTCCTAACAATTAGCCCAGCTAAAAGGACATCTATCTCCTTCTATTAGAGCCACCACGTGCCTCCCAGTCAGTCCATTGTGAAGCTAATTAAATAACACGCCTCTCTCCCCATGAGGGTCTCCTGATTAGCTCGCCTCAGCCCTAAATCCTCGCTGGTGTAAATGGGCAAGAGACAGCTGGTCGGTAGGAGCCTGCGACTCCGAGCATCGTCACTCATTATGTAGCTATCATCATCACCAGTTATTTCGGTTTTTTAATTATCTCCTGAAAGCTGTTGAATGGAGATGGAGAGATAGAGGGGGTTCGGCACACAAACCGGCTCCTTCCCTCCACACTTGCCCCTTGCTTGCAGCACAAGTTGTGCAAATAGCTGATTTATTTGTGTTTTTTCTGGCTTGCTGGTAGCCAGAGGGGAAAAAAAAAGAAAAAAAAAGGAGACATAAATATTTTTTCTAAATACGTTCTGTGTTAAAGCAAACCATTTTCTTTTTCCACACGTTTTTCACTGGGCTCACAGCAAAAAGAAAGTAAGCAGGGAAAATCACGCGTTGCTCAACCTGAGCTTCAGCTTCTCACTTTCGTGCTTTTCAAGTTGGGGTAGAATTTGAAAACTTAAACAAAACCAACAAAAATAACCTGTTAACAAACCCTCTTTGCACTCAGATCAATGAGGCTCCTGCAGCAGGGGTAGGGCTCAGGTGCAGATGAGCTGAAATGCATCTGCATTTTCAGCTGGGAGCAACGTTGAGATGAAACAAAAGGCATCTCTGTGTTGTAACACAGCGCTTGGAGTTTCCTCCAAGTCCGAAAATTCATTCTGACCACTCAGAAAAAAATTCATTCAGCATCACTTCAAACATCCCAGGAGCTGAATGAAGTTCCCTTGGTGCTCAAGGGAAGCAGGGCCGTCGGCACCCATCCCCTGTCCTCGTGATGTCAGCTTGTCCCCATGGAGTCAACGCTGCTCTTCTGCAAAGCCCAACGTGCACCTGCTCCAGCAAGCAGCTTCTCTCCTCATCACTCCATCCCAGTTCTTCAGGGCCAGCTACGTTTGCAGCACCATGAGCACACAGCCTCACACAACGGCACAAAACTGCTAAATCACTCCAGATGTTCAACACCTTCCCCTCACCGCTTCCCACACGCTCCCCAGACCCGGAAGAAATACAACATCCCTCTGCCAAGTCTACAGTCAGCAATAGTTGCAAATACTACCTTTACCTCCTTTAAATCATTATTTTCCACTCTTGGCTATTTAAATCATTATTTTCACACCGAGAACATGGCTGGAAAGCTGGAATGTGGGTCAGAAGACTAATGAGCTGATTTCCTGTGGACCTTCAGCTCCAGGACTGCAACAGCTGGACCTGCTGCTCCAGCCAGAGCTAATTCCACCCAAGGAAAACAGAAAGACCCCCATCCTCAGCTCTGGTCATGGAGAGGCAGTGGGAGCAAGGGCACGGAGGAGGAGACAGATCTTGGTTTTGTTCTGATGGGAACAAGAGGAGCTGACTTGAAGCTCGCTCCTGTTTTCCAAGCCCACCAGCTGCCCTTGCAGCTCACAGCAATGCTGGGCAGGAGCTGCTGCTGGAGCCTGGGTGGGAAAGTGCTGGGAAGCCTTAGAAGTGCATCAGATCTTGCCAGGAAATATATTAATTAGCTCGTATGTGTGTGTGCACATCCATAGGGTTTTATTGTAAAAAGCACAGGGAGAAACTCATTGCTGTCAGAACCATATTCCCCCTTTGCTCAGAGAATGCAAACATTTTTCATCAGATAATCAAATTTTACAAGGATGCATCAGCAGAGCCAGGTAAATTGTCATTCAAAGGCGCTACATGACTTGCTTGAAGGCCTACCAGGGGCAAGTCCCAGAGTGAAGCCCAAAGCACAGCTTACGTGTAACCTAAGAGCACAACACACAGCTCTCCAGTCACACTTTCAAACCCAAACAGCCAGGTCTGACGGCTTCACTCATAACAAATGTACACAAAAGGGCAAAAGCCCCCTGTCTCCCCCCCAAAAAAAGCTTTTGTGTTAACTGCCTGCCTCCGCTCACCCACTAGTGCCCTTTATCCCAAGGGGATAGGAATGGCTCTGCAAGCCACTTGATTAATAAGAACCCAGGGGGGAAAAAATCGTTTATATAACCTCGTCTTCTCTAAACTTCCTAAGTGCTGCAGAAAGTGGCTGCCCTGGAAACCCAAACTGGAAATGAAAAATATTATCTCTTCCATTTATAAACATCTCCAGTGCTAATGAAGTGAGGAAGTGCAGCACCAGGGAGGGGAGCGTCAAGATGCACTTGGCAGGCGTGGGAGAGCCCCACTAAAACTGTTTTGTCTCAGGTGGGTGAGGAGGGGAGAGTTCTCCTGCCACTGTCTGCTGCTAACTGCAGCCTGCAAGGCCCCAGGGAAGGATGTTGGAAGACTGATGGTTATGGAAGGATCTGCTACACCAAACACAGAGACAGACAGAGAGCCTTACTAGGTGTAAATGTGGGGGAAAGGAAGACAGGGTGATGTGCAATGAGACAGGGAGCAGATTGATGAATCCTAAAAACAGCAGTTTCTATGGCTTGAAGCTGTAGCTCGAATGAAGCTACAGCTTGGATGAAGCATTACAACCTGACAGATGGAAAGGAGAGCACAAGAATCCCTTGCAGACACTTTATGGCTCAAACCGGGATGCTTTCATATGCCAACAGAGCTGATTGAACCAGTTTGCTAAGTAATTCCTAGGAGTGATCCAGGTTGACATCTTGGGTTCAACCACTCTCAGCCCTGAAGCCCCTCAGGTCTGAATCTGAGAGCAAAGGAAGCACTCTGCAGAGCAGCCCAACATATTTCCCCATTTTCTTTCTATGTTGGCATTTCCCACAGAGATTTGTTTTTGCATCAACACAGGCAGCAGCAGAAAAAGCTGAGCTCTGCCTGGAAATGTTTGGTTTTCGCTTTGACAAAATATTGATGATTTCTGCAGAACAATCCATCACTTTTTGCGGTTTCAAATGAATAGAAGAAAGTCAAAGAGCTGTGTTTCATTTAGATAGGGCTTGAGCTGACACCTAGCCCAGAATTCAGCACAAGTGTAAGGCAAAGCAGGCTACCAGGCTGCCTCGTTATCTTGTCACTTTGATTACTGTGAAGCAATGGAAGCTGCTACTACTTTCATGTAGTAGCTGTTTGTCTGGATAGAAACACAACAGGAGCTGCCAGACAAAGGGAGCATCTGGCCTGGTAGGGCTGGGGAGACGCAAAGCAGAGAAGAGATTTTGTTGTCCCTGGAGATGTCTCACAGCACACAGGTACCCCAGGCTCACAGCATGGTGAAGAACTGGTCCAGGGCAGGACTAAGATGCCAGCTTTATTTCTATCACTGCTTTCCATAATTATTCATGCCTCTTTAGCCTGCAGAACTAGGCTGACATGCCCCAAGCACAGGCTCTTCCACAAGATGTCTGGAACTGACTAAATTAGAAGTTTTCCATGAGCAAGCTCCCTTGGGGCATCTCCTTCTTTTTTTCCTATTCTACCTCAACACTGACATCAGTCTGGCCAAAATGAGTGCCCTCTGCACCCCTTGAACTTAGGATGTGGAGAGTGAATCATACGATCTGGAGAGAAAAACATTTCAGATGCCTGAAAATCCTTCACTGATGAGAAGTAGCTTGGGCCATTACTTCCTAAAATCACGTCTCCACTTTGGTTGGAGCAATTTATTCTGCTCCATTGCACTTGTGCTACGGAAAGCACAAATAACTAGAAGTGTTTTTGCCATGTACTGCTGCTCACACAACGTATGCCATGTCAGCAGCCTCGTTTCCCTTTCCAGGAAGGGAAGTCATGTCATGAACTGTTGATCTGTATTATATGGCTTTTCAGTGCATGTACCCAATCCTCTTGCTGAAATCAATGGCAGCATTCCCACATAGCGGGGCAGAGGCAGCCCCTTTCCAGTCAGGCTGTAGTTAGCTTCAGATTTAAGGTTGGATTCTGGCCTGGAATCCTCACCTGCCCTTGCAGCATATGGTGGAAGAAGGAGAAATCCCAGAAGAGGAGCCCTGCCTCTGGGAGATAAAGGGACCACAGCTCTCCAGACACAGCTCTCTCAGGGTTGACCAGTGCTGACTGGGAATCTCCCAGCATCAAGAACAAGCCCATAAGCAAATCCACCCCAGGCTTTCCCTACACCTCCTGCAAGCCATTCGGAAGCCAGCGAGCCTCTCACTATTCCATTCTGCATCTATTCCATTCACTGCGGAGAAACCCTCTTCCCAAGGTTCACGCATAGCCTCGTTAGCTCTGCCTGCTGCCGGAGGCAGCTTGTATTTAATTCATTGTGAAATAGCCAACAATTGACCCACTGCAACAGTTTCAAAGCCTATTGATACAAAACCCCACAGGGGGAGGCCCATCCGGAGGGCTGTGTAAACTCCAGCACGTGTTCAGCAGGCTATACATAGGTTCAAGGGGACAGTCACACCAATGGCTTGGGATTGGCTAAGATGGCTTTTTGCTGTGTTGGGTTTTTTAAAGCAATATTGAGCTCTTGTACAATACTGTTCTCCAGAGACTTCCTGCTACTTGCCTGACCTCAATGAATTAAGTATTGTCATAAAATGTACAATTAATTATCATCTGCATCTCCAACACGAGAAATTGCCACACAGTGACTACAGACAGCCTTGTAAATGGTGTAGACATCACTCTGGTGGAAATGAGCACACTTTGGGTGTCTGAAGACTTTCTGTTAAGTTGTATAGCCAAGGTCTTCCAAACCTCAGCTGTTAAACCCAATGGCCTCAGTCAGACATGCTAAGGGATGCCATCTCTTATAGGACTTCTGTGAATACTGGACCTAATTCCATCCTTCCTACCACGTGGCTCCAAGCACGGTCTTTCTCCTTCCTGCTCCACATCTACCAACCTGCATGCAAGCTCTCTGAGCTGCACGTGGAACAGGATATCTCAGTCCTCCTGAAGGTGTCTGTCTGCTTGAAATACCAAGAAAGACAGACGGGCCATCCTCAGACAGCTCGCTCCCCTCCCCAAGTGTCTGACAGCATGGTTTCTCAGAGTGTAGTGATGCAAATAGCTCAGATAAGACTCAGATAAAGTATCTAAGCTCTCCAGGGCTTATCTGAGCTGAACACCAGCTCCAAAAAAATTCTGAAATTTGCCCTGTGGGACGATCTCCTTACAGCCTGATTGCCATCTGAAGCTTCAGCCTCCAGAGGCTGCAGGAACAGCTCCTGTTCAAATGCATTCTTGAGATAGAGGGGGTGGGACACAGCAGGTCTGCAGTGTTCCCCTATCGTTGCTATCTGGGGATTTGCCTTCTGGTGGAACACTGCAAGAGCCTGGCTGATGGCTCAAGGAACCGGTGATGGCACCTTTCACCACCAACACTTACACTGTAACAGATGAGGTAGAGCTTTCTTCAGCAGCATCACTGGAAAGATCACTTTACACTGACTACAAAGTAGTCAGTGCTTTTTTTTTTTCCCTTTCAGCTGTGTCTCTTTGGGGTAGTTGCTAGCAGAGGGAAGGCCTGCAAGGAGAACGCAGGCACAGGGTGCTGAAATTCAGCTACGAGTATCTTGCTAAGAATGAGATTCCCAAAGAAGCCAAGGAACTGGGTGTAAAACCCATCTGGGCTTCACTGCAGATCTGTGCCTGGCAGTATGCAAAGGGGTCAGCAATCACAGCAAGGATGAAACAGACTCACAGTGATAAACGTTCATGCTTAGAGATCCAGCCTGCAGCAGTCTTAAGACATGTGAGACCAGATAGCAAGTATCCATTTATAGTGGGCAACTAATAGGAGACAAGGCAAGTCCAAGGCCAGGCTTAGAGAGAGTAACTGGATATCTTTGTAAAGCTGGTACAGAGGGCTGTGAACTCACCCACACCTGGGCTACAGCTATTCTTTGTCCTGCAGGAGCACCAATGTCCCCCATTCCACACACAGATCCCATACGCTGTGTTCAACAAACACAGGAGTAAAAGAAGGAAGGATTCCATCCCAAAGGGTCTGCAACCAAGTCAATGGTAATCTTACAATTGTACACCCAACACAATTCTAACAAGAATTAAAAGCCCTCTGAAAAAAACTTTCAAAGGTCTGCAGATATTACCCCCAAATCTCGCTGATCCAAGCAGAGAAAGATTTCCTTTCTGTAGATGTCTGCAACAGTCGGAGTTCTCAGGCAAGAATAGCTATGAAATTCTATAGGATGGCTCATAAACCATGAGGAAAAAAAAAAAGCCCACTTAATTTCTTACTAAAAATTCCCAACAACTCATTCCCAAAGGGCCAACATGCCAAAGGGCCCCTGCAGAGCGCTGGCTCCCCTTCTGCATCAGCACTTGGCTCTGGCCATAAACCAGGGAATGAGGGAAAAAGCACGTGGGCAGGCTCTGAGCTCCTCAGCTCAGCTGTGTTGGCAGCACCAGGGTTAACCACAGCAGCACCCTGTAATGCAATGATTTCTGGTTTATTTCAGCAGGGGAAGTGTGTCCCAGCCTGATTAGCCCAATGGTTTCCTCTTTTCCCATAACCTCCAGACCCCCATGGCCTAAGTGTTTACTTTCTGAAATAAAAAATCTGCTAGTGTTTTTCTTTTTTCGGGGCATGTGTATTTTGGGAGGATTCGGGGGGAGGAAAGTGGAGAGGGGGAGTTGAATGGGATGGGAGGCTTGCATACACCTCCCTTCTCTCTCCCACCCCTCACCCTCAGCTCCTTTCCAGCTGCAACCTCTGAGCTGAGACTTCTGGCTTCAGTGCAAGAGAGGGAGAGAGAAACGTATTAATGAGAGTTCAGTCTCTTGCTTCAGCAGCCATAAACACAGTGAACATCTGGAGGGAGAGAGAGGTGCTTCGCGCTGCCAGGAGCTGAAAGAAACAGGCTGTTTGCAGAGCCCCAGCCCCCCATGTTCTCCACATCCCCTTCTGCCTGTCCTGCACAGACCCACACTGCATCGCCCAGCCACAAATAGAAGCTGGCTTCGTGCTGCCCTCCCAGCTCCACGTGAGCACAGAGCCTTCCGAGGGCACTGCGATGGGAAGGACTGGCCACGTGCAACCTGAAGTCCCTGGAGAGGTCCTCAGCTGCTCAGTGCCCCCAGAAGAAAGCACTCATGTGTCCCTGCACGCTTCTTGTAGGCAAACAAGGTTGGGAAAGCACAACGAGGCATCTGTGCTTTGCGTGGCCTTGCTTGAGAAAGAGCAGAGTGTCACAGGACAGCCTAATCCTCTCAATAAACACGTGTGCACTCATTTCTACAGAGGGACCTGTGCTACTCCAAGATCAACTCAATGCAAGACATCCACAGTTACCCTCAGGACACTGAGGAATAGCCCATCACCCCATTGCTTTCCTCTTGGACTCTACAGCAAGTGAACCCTTCCCTACATGCCAAAGCCATCAATACTACAGCTCACATTTCTGATGTTTCTGGCACAGTGTTTTAAGAGCATCTTGAGTTTTCCCCCTGAGCTGAGCTCTAAATCCCCTTTCATAAGGTGGCCCCCCACAAATCTGTAGGTATCACCCCCCAAAAAGTATAACATTCTTCCAGTTTTCACCTAGCACCATCCCCTGCTCAGAGCACAATTCATCCCCACGCAGCAGCTGATCTCCAGCTGACACAAGTCTGCAGCTCAAGTGGGAAAAGAGCTCAGTGCTCATTCTCTGGTGACAACCCAAAGTGAAGGGATCTCCCTTGGGCTTTGTCTCTGAGAGTCAAGACAGGGATTTTTCCAGGGCCAAGCAGGAAACAAATAGAAAAGTGAAAGTCTGGATTTTTGTCATTCCCTTGCTTCAGTGCAAATAAACCTCCCCAAGTCTTGTCTTGCAGCAGGTTACAACAGGGGATGTAGAGGGAGCATACCTAGGTATCACAGGGTCACCTGCACATGCTTTCCTCACCTGCAGAACAAAGATCTGCACGAATCAGGTACCAATTACTCCCCACTAACCTGGAGAGCAAACCAGTAGCAGCTCAGCATCCTTCAGAGTGCCCTTGCAGAAGTGCTAGGAGACACAGACAACCCACAGCTTTACAATTCATTCACAAGACATAGAGGGATCTTTTCTCTGCCTTTAGGCTGAAGAAAGTGCCATTGGTGGAGAAAATTGTGTCTGCCCTCCAACAAACCCAGAATGCCCATTTATAGTAGGTGTGACATGACTTGAACTGTAGTCAATGAAACACCCAAAGACTGCCAGGAAGAAAAAGGGTCAAAGAAACTCATTCTAGCCAGGCTATAAACAGCGCCAGACCCCAAGGCTTATGAGAGGCAGCACCGCCACACCGGCTGGAGGATGACAACAGAGCCCAGCAGAAAGGCTTCATTCATCCCTTTGCAGAGATGCAGTGGACATCAGATGAGAATCGGGGTGAGCTGTGAGTTTGGAGGAATGAGTGGCAATAGGTCGGGCAGAGGCATCTGCACAGAGGATTTTGTCTGTGCCTTTTATTGAACCTGGAAGCAAATAATATCTGCCTCCTCGTCCCTCTCGGGAGCGGCTCACCACTTTTTCCACCCACTGCTGTTTCCCTTCACCTTCTTCCACGTCCTCCCTTGCCCACTCCTCATTTATTAGGGAGAGAGGACAGCCGGGCTGTGAGCTGCCTGAGAAGTCCTGCAGGGTCTCACAGCCGCAAGCAGATGTGCGTGCCCTGCGAAGAGACGCCCATTCATCTCTGCAGAGAGCGTGCGGGGGAGGCAGCAGCACAGGGGAGGGGGGGGGGGAAGTGTTGGAGGAGGCTGAGAAAAGGAAGGAGGCCACAGTTAAAAATAGGATAAAAGGACATGAAAAAATGCAGATTTTTTTTTCTTTTTTTTTTTTCCCCTAAGCTTCACTTGGAAAATGTGCTGCAGCTGGAGAAGCCATTGGGCTGAGCCTGGTCAGCTTTCACCTTCCCCCTCCCCAGGCTCCCTTCCTCCATGCATGGGCCTGGAAGACAGCCCAGAAAACGCTCACAGAAAGAGCTTCCCTCTGGGGATCTCCATCAGGACCCAGAAGAGTAAAGAGCAGGTCTTGTGGCATAGGAGGACAAGATGGGGAAAAGCAGAGAGAGTCTGTGATGGATGCAGGAGGTCCCCACATGATTTCTGCCTGCAGTGCACTCCGAGCTGAGAGCAGGGCTTGGAGAAAGATCACAGCCAGAGTTAGGGGGGGTGGGTACAAAGGAGGGCATCTCCACATGGTGTGGGGCAATGCAATGTGCTGCAGTGCTTTGTTTCAGCTCCAAAGGCTTTGCTTTCCTGCCAAATCCAGCAGGACACTGCTATGGCCCAGCCTGTAGGACCCAAGACAAGATGTCCATCGAGCACCAGTGAGTTGGATGCAGGGCTGCATTAGGGAGGCACACTGCCCCCAAGCTAACAAACCCTTTTTTGTGGGCTGAGAAATAATGTGCCCAGACGATATCAGCCACAGACTGGGTCAAATTGTCTTCTGTGCACTGTGGCCTCCTACAGCCCTGGGTGCTGGGGGTCATCCTATGGTAATGCCTTCTGTATGTCACAGTGTCTTGGTGCCAAAATCTTTCAAAAGCAGCACCAGCCGAAGAAGCAGGGTCAGACCCACAGCTCTCATCTCTCCTCTAGAAAACATTTTAATTTCATTCCTTGTCTTGCAAAATTCAAACTCAAATGCATTTGTTTGAAAGAAAGCGAGTTCACTTGCCCAAAGGTTCCTCTTAGTGTCCAAAGGCTGCAAGCACCTTCAGTTCAAGTGTGCTAACTCAGCACAACAATCAGAGCAACTTCTTCCGCCAGAGGCATTTCATCCTTCTCCTGCCATTAACAACAGTTTTATCTCCCCTATCACTAAGCAAAATAAACCAGTTCATAGAGAAAGGGGTTGTCAAAGTGACCTTGGCTCAAAAAACAGCACAGCCAGGACAATGTCAGTGCTGAAATTACTATGCTGCTATCAAACATTTTCCTCCTCTCCATTTTTGTGCCTAAACATTTATCCACTAAAAAAAAAAAAAATATTACCAGAGAGTAATATGAAGATACTATTGCCCTAAGAATTGGAAATCCCAGTGCTCAGTGTGACAGCATCTTTTCAGTGCCTTTGCTGCTTCACGCAGACTCACAGCACCCTTGATTTCGGGTCACCAGATAATGCAACTAATGAGCAAGCCTCTACATCCCTATTGCCACAGATGCCAGCTTTCATAGGCAGGCAGTTCTCACTGGTTGTTTTCTAACACCTTTGGGTGAAGCCCTTTTACTTGCTATGGACCCAAACGTAGCTGACTCTCAGGGCAGGCACAGTCCCAACCCATGTACTGCAGGTTGTGACAGCAGGCTAACAAATAAAAACAACTACACATCACTTCCAGTTCTTGTTGTAATAAAAATGTAAAATAAAACCCACCTCTTTTCTCATCCTTATCTACAAACCTAATCCACATCAGGCTTTTCTTTATACATATCACCAAATAATCTTAGCAGACATCAAGCACCATGTAAATAAACTCACCCAAGCTTCAAAGGCAAAATATCTTTCAACAAAGCCAAGCAGTTCTAAAACTTCTAGAAGTGTTGCGGGTTTCTGTTGTGAGAGGATATATTCACACTTGCATTTTCCTTGCTGACTTGTTTCTTTCACCAACATCAAGACCATGAAAACCAAAATAGCCTCCAGTATAGAGAAGAATAGATGACAAATGGCTTTCATGCACACCCAAAACACAAAGGAGAAATGAAAGACTGTTCCTAGCAGTATATACAAATGAGAGTTTCCTCTCATTTAAAATTAGAAACTGCTCTAGACTCTGAAAAAAAAATGGCAGAGCATTAAAATAATAGTAATAATAAGAGAAAGAGTACCACACACTGCAACAGGAAGAAATGAAATGTAATTTTTAGGTACTGCAAGAGAATTAGAGGCCTGTCCTACAGTCCCAGTGTATTCCAAGTTGGACTCAAACCTGCTAAAGACAGCGACATCTTTTTTTTCCAGTGAGCTTTGAACCAGGCTCCAATCTCTGCAGCAAGAAATTTCACAGACCCAGCATGGGGTAATGAAGATGTGGGTTACAGATATGCTGGTCCCTGGAGAGAGCGCTTTCACAGAAAAGGGGAGAGGGTATGGAAAAAAAACAAAACAAAACAACACACAAAGAAAACTTTCCAGGCACAGATTTGCAAAATGTTTGAGCAAATCCAAATGCTGCAAGAGCAGATTTCATCAGAGCAGAGCTGACATCATGCTGAGAGAGGTCACCCACAGGAGTTGAGCAAAATAGCTGAAACAAGAGCGGCTGGGAATAGACAGCGGAGTTTTTCCTCCAGCCACAGCTCTCAGTTCATCTCCAGCTAACACACAAGTGTTCACCAAAGGAAAAAAGTTGAAATGCCTGAATATTTGCCAAGGAGAGATTTCAAATTGTACGTTTGACCGCAACAGTCACTGGTTCTGCTGAACTCTTTAGCTGCAAAGAAGTCTCCAAACATCAGGGCTTTTCCCCTCCCAAGGGGCCAATGTGCATAACTAACAAGCCGGGAACAAGTCACAGAAGACCAGCACATGCCATGCAAAAGCTTACATGGGATTTATGTGCTTCACGATAGGCTTATGTGGGACTTAAGTGAAACATAAACTTCATATTGGCCCTTTGCAAAGGTCACATTCGTGCAATTTGAGCTCTTTCACTTCGTTTTGCTGTTGGCCTGTGCCATGGTGTACCTGAGCCCTCCCTTCTGCCACAGAACAGCTGGGAAGTGAGACTTGGTGGCACCTCTTCCCAAAGCTGAATCACTGTGCTGTGGGCAGGGGAAGCCTCCAAGATGTGTGGCACAGGGGCAGCAAACACAGCATGATGCAGTGGAAACAGGGCTTGCACTAAAGCCCAAAACTCTCTGCTCATGTCACACCATTGGGTACAGACCCAGAGCCCTGCACTGTCAGTTACACAAGCAGCAGCCCAAGCTGAAGTTCTGCTTCACAGGTTGAACAAAGTACAGGGCAAGAATTAGTCACCGGTGATTTTGTAACGACTTTCAAAGTATGAGTGCATCGCAGAGCAGCATCATTTAGTCAAAGCCAGGGCATGAGCTTAACTGTAGGCTGTACCGCAACCACCCAACCCTGACAGCAGAGCATGGCCATGCCTCCACCTGCAGCCATATAGCACTGAATATCACACCACCATCCCCAGGAGGAAGGGGACAGTGACCCCAACTCAGTGTAACAGCAGAACTCAGGCTCAGGAGCCCAGGCTCCCCTTCACAGAGGCCTCGTTATCTTTCCAAAGAAACGAGTTCAAGACCATACACACGAAACCAGGACATTAAAGCATCCCATCTCCAGGATGCACCTGCAGGGAGGAGCAGACAGGCCCTCCCCACACTCCACATCCCCCAGAGCAGAGTTCCTACCTGTGCTGTAGTGCTCCAGGCCGGTGGGCACCTCTTGGATGGCTGCCTCGTCCCACGGTGGGCAGCAGGTCCTGGGTGGGCAGCAGGCTGACTGAAGCCTGCACGGCATCCAGGGGTCCTCATAGCAGCTGCCAGCACCTTGCTTCTGGGCAGGGGAGGGAGCCGTGTCACCTCAGCAGCAAAACAAACCCAGAACCAACCCTTCCTATCCTTCCAGAACCTATCCCTTCCAGGATAAAATCACAAAGTACTTACCTGACCCGGCCCAGAGGCGCCCCAGCTGAGCAGCCAGGGGTCAGAAAGCCCCTTATAATATAAAGCATGTCATTCACATACATTATCTGCATCTACTTGTGTGTACTACACAGGCAGGTAGGTACATGGATGTGTCTAGTTCTAGCTACAGCTCTCATTATTGATATTACACCTCTAAATAATACATATATACATACAGATACAAGGAAATAATCCCAGGGTATCACTTCCATTATGTACACACACACTCATTACATTTATCTTCATAGATATATCCACTGTACATAAATACATACCGTATGTGCACACACACATAAACCACATTACAGATTTTACACATGTGCCACATACATGTGTACATCAGTAGAAGAATAGCAACATATGCATACATGCAGTCATACACGTAAATAAACTCAGGATGTTTGCATCCATTCTTTTTTCATTGTTAGTTCCCCACATGGAAACAGTTTTGCTTCATTTCCAATCAATGTTTAAATGCCAAATACATTCTTGGAACCATTTAAAAGGAAGATACTGAGCTGCGTTAGACATTTTTCATGTGTCACAGTGGCCTTTCTTCCTAATTTGGTGATAATTTTGCTTTCTAGCAAGTCTTCTGTATCCCCTGGTGTCCCAGCTCAAAGATACAGCTCACATCTGACCTTGTCTAGGGTCTTTAACACTAGCTGTCATTTCTTTGGAGAAACGTCCATTGATGTGATTTCCTCAATAAAGGTCATATACAAACATAAGGTAACCAGCAGCACAAAGAGCACAGCTCAGGAGCAGCACAACATACTGTCAGACCTGCCCCACAGCTGCTGATATCCACATAAACATGCCCAGCACTGCATTTTAATCCATATTTTATACAACTACCCAGCAACTGCCCAAACAAAAAGGAGCTGCCATAGAAGAGGAAGCCCAATATTTATCAAAAAACTCCAGCCAACGCAACCGAAGCTTTTCCAAAGCCAGGTCTGCTTTGTGCTGATGCTGCTGCATTCATCCACAGCAGGTGAAGGTCAGCGTGTGGAGTGGAGGCTGCAGGACAATGGTTACCCTAACAATCCTCCTCTGACAACAAGCACAGGAAATCCGATGCAACAATCCTATTTCCAGCTTGGGTTTGCAAGCTCGAGAGGTTGAGATAAGCTCTGAGCAAACACTCAGCCTCTGGATGCCACTCTGAACTACATGGAACCTCAGGATGATTTAACAGTCAACACCAAGCTGTGTCAGTGAATGGTCTGCCATTGACACAGCAGCCAAAGAGAAAAGCCACTGCTAGAGATAGCAAAATAGCCCCCAGCCCCTTCTTACCATCGCTCCAGGGCGAGCCAAAGGATAAGGGCCCGTGTTGCCAATGGTTGTGTCCATGTAGTAACTCATCATCTTTGAGGTGCCTGCAGAAATGAAAGCAGACATCAGATGCTCTGCTGCAGAAGTCTGGCGTGGCGTAAAAATTGACAGCCTCAGTTAGACCTGCTGTAAAGCCTGTGCTTTCTCACAGCCATGTAAAGGTAGCACCAGGCTGCCAATCTCAGCAACTTAAGGCAGGAAAAGTAAAAGGGAAAAAAAAAACTGCATTAATAATTGGTTTTGTGATTGGATGCGTATGTACATCAATGATGGAAACAAATCCATTTGTGTAAACTGGTGGGAGCTGGACAGTGCTGAATGGATTATCACCTAGAAGCTGATGGAGCTGCTGAGAGGGTGGGTGAGATCATATTTCCCTTGCTGTAAAATTGATAGGGAATAGTTGCCATTTTCCCCCCCTCCAATTCATTGAGATCAACAAATTTCCTATGGAAGTTTCATCAGCACCAACCCATTTCACCAAAAAAAAAACCTCTTTACTCAAGAAAAATCTTCTGTTTGCCTACACTGTCATTGGTTCTCTGTGCTGGAGCTCTCCCTTGCACTGCTGAAATCCAGGTTCTCATTCTCTCATTCCTATCATGGGATGTACTCTTCTGAGCAAGTCCTCCCACCAGTGCTGCTTGCTAGATGCAGTTGTAAGCCACTAGTTAGCCCATGTGCATAGCTGAGGTCTAGTTCTGTTTCATAATAGGTAGATGCTTCTCATCCTCTCCTTCAAACACACAACAGAGAATGCAGAATGCACGTTCTGTGTTTGGAAAGGTATAACTTAAAGGTGCTGGAAAGAAAAACGGCAGTGGCCTGAGCTCAGAAGGGCTCACTCAGGTAGGGTACAACAACTTGGGACCAAAGGGAATCACTGCTCTCATCACATTGATACACAGCATCGCCCAAGAGCCAGAGGAGCTGCCATGCTCCAACTTTTCTGAGGACACAGCAGCTCCAGCTCCTCTGAAATACACATCCTTGTATTTCTGCTACCAACTGTGACTGCTGCAGATGCAAACATTCACCCAAGCCATCCTCCAGAGCCAGCACACCCAGGTTTCCTTCAGCCTCTGTCTCTGCTCTGCACCCATAGCTCCTGTGGGCACTGCAGCCCCACTTCCCTGCTCTCAGAGCTGGGGCTGCTGTTAGCAAACAGCCAGCAGAGGCAAAGCCTGCCCCAGCTGTGCCTCACTCATCACCTCAGCAACCAGGGACTGCAGATAACGTCTCCCACCACGCAGTGTGACTAATGGCCAAATGTGAAACACCTGCACGTATATGTGTATTAAATTATTATCATCATCATTTCCTGCTTGTTATTACTAACTTTTGCTCCAACACCAGTATTATTGTTATTATTATTTTTTTACTTCTCTTTTTAATTCACAAAACTGAAAACTACCAACGTGCTGAAAGAACAACGGACCTGTTTCTCCTTGTGCTTAAAGCAAACCCAAATGCACACATCTTGCAAGTTACTGTGGCTGAGAAGCCTTAACTGATCTTAGCATCAGAGCACGCCCTACCAGGCGTTAAAACACACTGTCTTAAATCTCACTGCAGCTGGGGAGGATAAAAGAGGGTGCAGAACAGCCATCTCTGCAAGTCAGCCAACAGAGGAAAGTCACTCTACCCCATGCAGTCACACACCTGTCCCTCTGCCCCTAACCTTAACAGGGTGTAACTGCATCACTTAACCATGACCCTTAGCCCTCGTGCTCTGAAGTTAGGATCTATGCTGCTAAAGTGCACCAGCACAAGGCACACACTGTAGAAACCATCAGGCTGACCCAAGTGCTCCAGCAGCACACAGGGCACGTGTGAGAGCAAGGGGTGACAGCAGTGACACAGCGGTACCACGAGCAGAGCAGCTCGCTTTTCTGCTTCGCAGCTCCACAGCAGGCAGTTGGGGCTTGGCTTTGTTTTTTCCCTTTGATCAAGTCACCTACGCTGCACACTGCTTACAAACTGCTTTCATGCCTCGCTGAGCACAGTTTGCATTTTTCTCAGGATGCTGTTGCCAACAAAACCTTCCAGCACAGCGCCACATATTGATACTCAAAGCTGTGGTTGAAGCCTCCTACGCCCAGGGCAAGGCTTCAGGCAATGGAGAATAGGAACAATCAGAAAACTCAGCATAATGGAATAGTAATAGAAGAAGTGTAACAACAGAGGGACCAATGCAATAGAAAGGGGTTATAAGGGAAGGAAAAAAGGACTGCTCACCCACTCCCAAAGAGCTAGGAAGGAAAACTCTATGAAGAAGAGACCTCCAGAAAGAGAGCCTTCCCCAGGGGCAGTCAGCCCTTAAATGGGGGGTCTAAGAGAGGTGCAGCCACACTCCACCCCTTCCAATCACAGGTAAATTGCCTTCATCTGTGCTCCCAGGGTTGACCAGGTCTTTCCCCAGGTGCTCAATCAGCAGTTCAGGCCAGGACTCAACAGTTTCCATACAACAATATTAGCACAGACCAGTAACGCAGCACCAACAGCTCCATCCCAAGTCCCGGCCAGCAGAAAAGGAACCAGCAGAAGAACTGTGTCAGCAATGAGGGGGCAAGTTAAAAGCAGACAAGGAGCTCAGGAGGATTTGGTGCAGGCTGATTTTAACAGAATTTCCACCACTTCCCATAGGAAACTACTTCACAGCCCAATACATCTCTTGCTGTCAGCAAGTTTCCCTGATGGTTGAGCCATATTTTTCTTCTTTCGAGCTTCCTCTAATAAGAGCCTAAATAGCTCCTCTCCTCCCCTTGGATGCCATTAGAGAGCTTTAATGACCACTCAGGAGCTTGCAGCTGAACTAAATTCAATGACAGCATCCCTTGTGTCAGGTAACTTGGCCAAAATTGAGGAAATCACTGCAGATTTACACCAAGATAATTGAGATCCGCAGCTTGCTGCAAGCTGTTAATAAATAGAGGGGAATCAGAGCCATTTGGTAAAATCCTTAATGACTGAACATCTTGATTCATCTCATTGTTTGCTCTTATTATTCCTGTCTTATGGTGAAAACACGTGTGGGGGAAGCAGAGCTTGTTTTGGGGCTTGATCAAGTACCAGCCAAAGCTATTAGACTCTTCAGTCATTTCTAAACATAATTAACATTTTAATTTCATTTCAACATCCATCCCTCCTTTTTTACAAGAGAATTTCTAAGAAAATAATTACCAAACTTTGAACTTTAAAAAGGGAATAACGCTTTGTCCTTATGATAAACTCTTATGATACCCCTGTAGAAATTAGGAAAAAATTAAAAATACGTATTAAATGAAGATGAGCTGTATCTATGGGATGTATAAAGACCCTTTAAAAGGCTGCCTTAGAACGTTTAAGTGCTTTGTTGTTTTAAGTCTGGGGAAAAGGAAGCTGAATGAGACTCAGTGATTTCCCTGCAGCTCCCATCTCTCCCACGTTAGCACCCTGCACACCCATAGTATGACTGGGACAAGGCAGTTGGACAGCTTTCTGCATCCCTGCAAACCAGCAAGATTCCCTTCCCTTGGGGTTGGGTGGGCAGCCAGGAGCAGCATTAGCAACCTTATCAAAGTGTTCCTAACCTCAAATGTGGGAAGAAAGACTTGAAAAATGCAGAGGACACAACCGTCCTCCATGGGCTGCAGCACAGGCAGCTCCTGCCCCAGAGTTGCTTAGTGATACCGTTTTATTTTTCATCAAGCAATAATTTATCATCTTTGAGGGGGTGGAGAAAATAGCTCATGGAAATGACTTTGTTCCACAGGGTTTTAACCCTTGGTACCCTGGCACTTTCCAGGCTGCCTGCCAATTCAGTTCTCAGGGGAAAAAAGTGTTTGCTGATCTGTTGGCATGTTAAAAACCCATTCAATTCATCAAACCCTGGCACCAGCTTAAAATAAAAGGAGCATCCCTAATGCAGGGATACAAGCGATAGGAAGAATCGCATTTCTCTTGCTGCCAACTAAGCACAAAATGTGCTCCCTAACAGATCGGCCACCTCCTGTCTCTGCTTCACATCAGGAGCTCCTACATTCATTACGCTCTTAAAACTTTGCAGCGTTCTCAGAGGTAACTGAAGGGAAGCCAGGCAGGGCAGTAAATAACACAGCCATGGGAAATAGAGAGATGCACTAAGTGCCCTTCTGCATCCTCAGTAAATAGTCAGAGGTTCAATGTGCTGCCTAAGCTCACACGAGGAAAGGGAGGCTGAGTGGCTGAGCCCTAAGGCACGACCATGGCTCCATGCAGTGGCTGCAATGGGACGAGCGTGGCACCACCAAACCCACAGGTCGTGCTGAGGAGTATTTGGGTGGGATGCTGAAGCAGAGTGGCTGCTGCTTACGGTCACGCTGCTCCCTATTAGATCAGAGCTGCTATTTGCAACTGCAGGAAGATGTGAATGGGTGGGGGGGGTTAATTAGGTCATCTGTTATTCCACTCACGTATTTCCCTCTGTGAAATAATAGACCTACAGTACAGCAGCATGGGCCAGATCCTCAGCCAGGGCAAAGCAAAGAGGGAAAGAGTAGGGATTGAAAGCCCAGCTATATTTGGTGTTTTGCTCCACACTCCCCATATGACCTGTAGAAGGATGCTTGGGACCAGCCTGCCCAAAGATGCTGGTGTTTCAAAAATCCCACTAGGCATTAAGTATTCAGCAGCTGTAGAAAGTTAAGAGAATCCAGAGTTTCTCTGTGCCTTCATATGTCAAACATAAAAAGGTGATGATAGCAGGGGGGTGCTTTCTGGTTTGGAGATGCACATGGCACCCTGCAGTTCAGGGCAGGAGCCATGCACAATCCCAGTGCTGGGTGCACAAAATACACAGCAGTCCTCTATGGAAATCTCACCCCCTGGGTTAGCAGGGCCATTCCCCTATGCAAACGTCTGGGTAGCCCTAAGTATCTGGCTTACCAGAAAATTGTTTACAGGACAGGCAGGGGTGAGGTCAAAACCCCAGCTGGATCAGAGGCAGCACGAACAGGGCTGTAACCAGGAAACAGCCCCGGACCCAGCCCACAGCCCCCAAAGGTGTCAGTTGACAGCACAGCATGGGAAGTTGATGGTAACTGTAATACCAAGAGAGTGGCTGCATGCAAAGCAAGGATTTAGAGGATAATGGGAAGGGGAAAGGCCTTGGCTGTGCTGCTGGGGGCCACACGGTGCCTGCTGGCCCTTTTTTGGCTGCGAGAGGGCTGCAGGATTTTGCCCATCCCAAGGAGCAGCAGCAGCACAGCTGCACATTGCTGTGGCTGCCACACTCAGGGCTCCTGACTCCAATTCCTTCCATAGACAAGCATGCAAAATGCTCACCTGCGGCATTTTCTGCCCTTTGGGGATACCATTGCTATTAGAAAACATTCAGAGCTGAGGCAACAAATTCCACATAGCATCCCTCCAAAGACAGAAAGCAGCCCTCTCTGGGTGGGCTGGTCAACCTGCCCGCTCCCTATCTGTGCACCCAGCTGTGCTGGAGGGGCTGGGGGAGCATCAGGGCCTGGGCACCTCGCTGGTCTCCTGCCCCATAGCGAGCACAAGCAAACCCCCACCCCACAACCAAAGCCTCCTCTCAAGAAATAGAAGGAACTGCAAATGTAATCCACTGCAAGAATGCCAGGGCGCAGCCTGCTACCTAGATGAGGGAAACAATACTGTTCTCCTAAGCACACATATCAACTTGATATTCTCTCTATATATGAAATTAAAAGGATTTTTAAAGGGAAGCATCAGCTCAGACATTCGTAAGACACTGCAGAACTATTAGCAAGCACACGAATCAGCCACTGGGTGAAACTGGGAATGGAGAAAAAGAGTAAATGCCCAGCAAAACAAACCTTCCATCTATCCTGGAAACGAACACAGGTACCTACAGCCCACAACAGCCTTTAAAGAGACTCTCTCCCCATCACCACTTACTACTTATCTGGAAGACCAAGGAAAAAGCTTATGTCCTCCACGGCTCCCCACACTTGTCTCCGGTCTCTCTCCAACTACCTGGTGCTATCCTCTGCGCCGGAGCTGGGGAGGATGGAAATACCATAGTGTTTGCAGCAGGGCCGCCTATTCAAAGGGAGGGGGAGTGGTCAGCCCCGCACAGGCGGTGGGGAGGCGAGCCCCCCGCGCTCCGCTCTCGCTGGCAGATGTCGCACTGTGACCCTCACCACGGGGTGTGAGCCTTATCGAGCCCATTCCCAAAGCTCTGCTGGGCTGCCCCAGCTTCGAGGTGCCTGCTGCCAAAAATTGCTTTTTCTTCCTCAAAAGTCCCCTGGGCGCCTCTGGCTTTTCTGCTCCTTTGCGCACAGCAGGCACCGCGGTGCATTTGGATGCCCACCTCTCCCCCAGGCATTGGCAGGGTCCAGCCGCCAGGCTCCCACTGCCCATTTGCAAACCCCTCGGTGCACGCCTGCTTTCTTTTACAAGCACAAAGGCTGCAGTGGTCTCCCTTTCACAGGGTACCATCGTAGGGAGAGCACTCAGGCAGCGCTGGCTCAGCCCTTGCTGCTGGAGGCCCCACTGCAGCACCATGGGCTGCTTTGCCCCAGAAGGCAGGGGTGCGTGGTGGCTGCAAGGCTGCAATGTGCAGGGCTGCAGTGTGCAAGGCTGCTAGAAAAGCAGGGAAATGCTCTCCCTGAGCATGGAAAGAGATGGGGACGGAAACAAAAGGCTGCTGCATCTCAGTCCTAAAATGTGGAATTAAGTTCCTCATTCTGTCCAAACAGCCCTGGAGCACGCAGCCCAGAACTACGCGGGCCTGGATGCAGGAGGATGTGCCCGTCTTGCAAAGCTGCCTTTTCCTCCAGGAGGGGGCTCCAGGCTGGAAATGTGCCGCACTCCAGCACATGTCCCTGCCACGCAGGAGCTGTCAGTCTGCAGAAAGTTTGCAGCATCTTCACAACGAAACAAAATTGCAGTGTGTGCATCTAAGAGCTACGGCTGGAAGGGCAGAGTAAAGCATTGGTCAGGTCCAGGGAAAGAATTAATTCTCCCAGTTTATAACCTGGCATTTTGGCTACTCCCAGCTGAGTGGCTACTTAAAAAGCATAGGCTGAAACTATATTATATCAGACACATAATTTCTGTCTGCACTGACTTCTGTGGCATCTACTGCTGCCAAATGCCCTGCAGAGAAATCAAAGTACAAAGCTGCAGTGCATGAAGGACCCTCCTGCCCCTCACCTCCCAGCCCAGCAGAACCTGCCCCTCACCTCCCAGCCCAGCAGAACCTGGTCGCTCAAACGCACATAGTGACAAGTAGCCACAAAGACTTCCCCCCCAAAACACCAATATTTATGCACGTAAAAGGTATTAACATGTCCTTCGAGGGTTTTCCCTAGCTCCTAAGAGAAGAATGAAGCTCTGTGTCAGCCCTTGCCTTCGCTCAGAAGCACACAGCTGCAGGTGGCATGAGTACACGTTACCTGTTGAACTCACAGCCGTAAGGCACGGATCTCTTGTGTAGCTATTTTAACTCAGGAAATTATTTACAGGGCTCCATCTTCTCAGGAAGGTTTCCAGCCTGCTGGGCTTTGGTACAAAGGCTCGGTCACGTCTGAGCGCCAAAGGAGTGGAATGCATCCAGCAATCAATTTTTATCTGGGCAACTCTTCCCAAGGCTGCAGGATAACCCCACGGGCATCTGTGAGCAAGATGTCTTTCTTTCCCTAGGCTGGATGCTGTGCTCTGTGGCAGGGAGCCTTTCCAATACAGTAATCTATGTATTAATTGCCTCTGCATTATGGCTGTCCAATCGACTGTGTGTCTGCAAAATAGAGAGGCTTCTGGTTTGAGCTCCTACAAGGCAGCACAGTGCCTGCTGTGTGCAGGTCACCTCACTGGTTTTGGGGTTACTGCTGCTTCAGCCACCTGGATCCATTGCTTCAGCCAGCAGCAAGAAGTTGGGTTAAATTTAGGGCAGTTCATTCAGCTTATAAAGCCATGGTGCATAAAGAAGTAGTTTCCATTCCAGATGGTTTGAATTTTCTTTGTACTCATAAATAAATAAATAAATAAATAAATAAAGATTCATTAGTGTCTAATTAAAGCAGTTATTACTGCTTTTACCAAATCTGAAATGTCCCGTGGATGGTTCAAAGGCTGTGCACAGGTTGAATTTAGGGCACACAAATGACCTCTGTGCTCCTGGGAGGCGCTGGATGTACGTGTCAGCACACACAGCCCCGCTCCCAGTATGCTGAGAAATGCTTATCTCCATTTTGCAGTCAGAGGAATGGACGGAGAATGGGGTTAGCATCACTTCAAAGATGGCTGTGAGCAGGGAAGGTCGTGGCTTGAGCCCTGGAGCTGGAGAATGAGCTCCGCTTACCTAGAAAAATCCATCCCAGCCGGAGTGCCCTGACTGCACTGAATGTCATCATCCATGATTCACCCCCACAGCCCCTGGGTTTCTTGACAGATCCTTTGAACCTGAGGTCCTCCTGAGGGTCATAAGCCAAGGTGGGCTGCGTGCAATGAACTTCCAAGTCACTTGTTGGATCTATAAACATCATCATCTCTGTACTACAGCAGGAAAACAGAGCAGGAACTGATAAAACAACCCTGAGTGCTGGGGTGGTCTGCTCTTAGCTGGCATCACACGGTGACCCAGCAGAAGGGAGCAATGGTGGGGAGCTGTGGCCTGAGGTGTGACTTCCCCACCCCTCTTTGTGCTGGGACAAGGTGATGTGGCCAGACCAGGGTTCTGCCTGTGCTCATAAATGCTCCAGTGGGTTTGCCCAAGCTACAGCATTCCCTCCTGACCCTCCTGGAACTCCAGATGAAGACACGTAGCTGTGCCACAGATGGCCCAGCAATGGTCCCTTAGGAGCCGTGCACATCTGGCTGCCAGGTGCTGAGGCTTTCCGTTGCTGGCTGCCCTCAAACATGAAGCAGAGGCACAGCCAGAGCTCATTGCTTCTGGCCCTGCTGCACTGGGGTGAGGATCCCACTCACTGCTCCAGGGGTGTGGACCACAGATGCTGTGCCCTGCCCCAGACTGGGGGAAATACTTGGCCCCAAAAGCCAGAGAGCAAAGCTTGCCTATCCTTGGGTCAAGCAAGAGCTCAGGTCTGTCGTCTTGGATACAAGGAGATGGATACAGGATGTATGTCTGGGTGGGACACCATGCCTTGCAAAAATTCCTTCATTCTGCTTTGAGTTTTCATTTTTAGCACGATCTCCCTCTCTACATATGACTATAAATACAGGTATGTATTTATATATGATAAAACCAGAAATAACACCCAGTCCCATCCATCTTTTCATTCTGGAAGAGGAAGTGAGAAATTTCCACTCAGCTCTAAGGGTGATGTGAAGCAACATCTCTAGGGAAGTTGTAGCCATAACAGTGCCAGTCTGCACCCTTCGTATGCAAATGGGCATTTTTTGCCTTGTAAGCACAAAGAGTAATCAGTTCTCTAAGAGCTGACATAAATGTTATCATTGTAACCTCCTTTGTGCAGGTGCCTACCCCTCTCCCACCATTAAGTGACACAGCAGGTAGGTGCTCTGGAGCCCCCAAACGCCATGGCATGAAGATGTATCCATTATCAGTTATGGAAATGTATCTGGAAAATCTGCTGTCATTTGCCAGTTCTCATGTCAAGAATTAGGGCTGTTGATTGGGAGGGGAATCTTTTATTAAGCTATCTGATGTACCTGGAGAAAAGCAGATCGGGTTGTGTGATGAGTGCCCCTCTTCAAACGTGTGAATGAAAATCCTCACTCCAAATCGTTTCATGCAGGGCCGCTCTTCTCCCAGGCAGATGTATCAATAAAGATCAGATTTACAAAATGCCATCAGCTAACAATCCCTGCTCGAAATCTGGGCAGATCTCCAGATGGATTCAGCAGCCAGTTGATTAGTTGGTCTTTATTACTCAACTTGCTATTAGCAAGGGGGCAAAGACTGAGGTTTTTTCTTTTATTTTATCCAATAAAATGTTTCCTGCATAGTGCTGCACCAACATTCAAACCACCAGTAAAGATGCTGGCATCCTTACCAGGTGTGGCAATCATAAGCAGCAGTGCTGTGCATGCAGCAATGGGGCCAACACAGAAGGACGTACAGCTCACCAATATTTGTTGCTACAGAAGGAAGAAGGACCAAACGGTAGCAGAAATGTGAGGCTTGGTTTCATGGAAATGAGTTATTAACCTATCCTTTACCTCTCTGTTTGTTTCCCATCTGGTTCCAGGTCAAGGAAAGTTTGTCTGTGACGTTGGGAAGAGATGGGCTGAGCACAGCTGTGCCTTTCAGATGTAATTTCTGAGCCTGGGCTCCTGCTGTGCCCTCCATCCCTGCTGGGGACACGGGTGGCATTGCTGGGGGCCTCTGCTGGGAGGGCACCCCAAACTATGGCAGGAGGACGGCCCAGCCCTTACAGGCAGCTGTAATGCACAGTCACCTTGCAGGCTGTTAATGGAGGGGTTATTTATGGCCCCTCTCTGGATCGCAGTGCTGGGTCCCACATGTGAAGTGAAAGTGGAAGTGTGTGGGTGGGAGGGGAAGCAGCAGCGTCTCATTTATCAGCGGGGCTGAGCAGGTTTCCACCCAGACACGGGCTCCACATCTCCCGGGGCGTTTCTCCAGCTGCTGCTGGAGCTCATCTGGGCTCCAGAGCCTAGAGCTAGATGCAGGATCCTATTGCACTGTGGTGCAATGAGAAGCATCCCTGTGCAATTTGGATGCAGGCAGAGCATCAGCGGTCAGACCACACTCACATTGCTCCATCATCACCTGCAGCATCGCGTGACCCCAACGGCATGAGCACCTGTCCTGCTGGGAACCAGAGGTGCATCAACTTCCCCCAAGTTAGCAGATCCAAAAAGGCTCCTCCAGAGGCTGCCCCAGCACATGCAGAGCTCCATGGAAGGGGCAGGAGCCCGCTAGCTTGGAGCAGAGCAAGGGGCTGATGGGGAAAGGTCACAGCAGGGTTAGCACTGAGTAGCAAACCATCCTATTTTATGCAAAAAGCAGTCTGGAGAAACTGACATTCATGATTGTCTGCATATATAATATAGAGGATGCTAAATAAAGGAGCCAAAGATGTTCCTATGAATCAGACCTTTATCCTTCCCCCATCCCGGAGTACAGCCCATGAATTTGGGTGAGTTTGCCTTTTTAATTGCTCTGTCTTTCTAATGCAGGCTATTTAGAAACGGCACCAGCAGTGCCCCGTTGGAAATCAAACAGGTCATTCGGGCTACAACTTCTCTCTGGTTTTCCACCATCTGAGACAACAAACAAGCCATTAATGTCTGGAAACATTGCTTTGATTTCAAACTGTAGACCACAGCACGGATCACTGTGGTGGTGCCGATGTCACATTTGGGGCCAGCCCACATCCCAGCACCAAATAATTCCTCCCTGCTCTCCCACCCGGGTGCGTCTCCCATCTGCTCTGGGTTTGCAGCCCAGGAGATAACATTACAGCCCTGGGAATAGGAACTATTCTGATTCAGAGCTTCCAGTGGCAAAAAAAAGTGAGGGGGTTGCTTTTGGTCCCAGGCTTGGCTCTGCACTGGGCGAAGGAAGTGACCTCCAGGCTAAGTCACAGAAAACAAACTGTATTAAAACACATCTTACGTGCTCTCAGCACCTGGTTTCTTCTAATGATGATTCTGCAACTTCTGCAATCTGTAGGGTCTCTGCATATCCCCCCTAGGAGACCCAGGACTGAAGTCCTTCTGTTCATAATCTGTGAATCTGTGGGTTTTCAGAACAAAATTGGGAAAACTGCGCCCTGGAGGAACTGTTTGTTCCTGCTTCCATAGCTGAGGACCCCATTTTTAAAACATTATTTTTTTTTTTTTCAATTTTGCCCTTCCATGCCACCACCCCGAATGTGAATGCCACACACTGCAGGGATGTGGGCACAGCTTCTCTCACCCCAACAAAATAAGATGGGAAATTCTCTTTTCCAGTCCCACTCTGAGCATCTGTGGGCTGCAGGGACCGTGGGGAAACACAGAGCAATCTGAATCCACCTCTCCCCAGACGTGCTGCATTCGCTCCCTCAGCCAGCTCCAGATTTTCATGGATGCAGTGAATGGGAGGAACAAAATAATTGCTACAATCAAAGTGTTTAAAACCTATGCCTCGCTTATGCCAACACAAACCCTGAATCGGAGGAAACGTCAGGCTAAATATAGATCCCCCAGCAAAATCAGAGGGCTGATATTTATTTATTTATTTTTCTCTAGGTTCATGCTGTAAAACATCTGCTGAACAGTTTCCTATAACTGTTTTTGGCTTTTAAATCAAAGAAAGAAGAAACAATGTCCCATTTTGGTAGGGAGAAAAGGAGCTGGGGAAGAATAGATCTTCCTCTCAAAGCAGGATGACAATGAGGATGGAAATAGAAAGGGGGGAGCTCTGAAACATCTTGAGCACAGACGAGAAGTGGGTGGGGGGCAGACCCAGGTACCTCTGCCTGGTTTCCCATCTTGAGGCAGAGCTGCTGAGAGCCGAAAGAGAAACGGAGCTCCATGCAGGGGGAAGGGAGATAGGGGCAGAGGAATGGGAGCTGCCACATCCACACTGCTTCCCACTGGCATGGCCAATCCCTGCCTGCTCCACGAGCTCACCATGCCCATCCCTTATGGGGTTGTGGGGATGGGAGATGTGCTGTCACACCTCAGGGACCACCGGGCACAGCAGTGCCTGCACGGAGCCCTTCCTGCCCCGCCGCAGGATGCGATGACGGCACGGCTGAGAAAACTTCAAACCGGCCCCAAACAATCGGAGATTGTCTGCGAGTGCTCTAAAATTGGCTCCTTGGATTTGCACCAGGCTCACCCCGGCCTTTGTCAGAGCAGCGGGTGCAGCGCTGTGACGAAGGGCTTAATCTCGCTTCCCATCTGCAGTGCGGGTTGCACTGAGCCCTGCTCGTCCCACCGTGACCTGCAGACAGAGCCGCCGGGAGCCGCTTCCCACTGCTGGTGATGCTGTGTGATCTGTGTGACTCAGGAGTCTCCTTTTTATTCATTTCCCCCCGAAATGTGAGTTGGGAAGGCAAAAGCATTGGGTGAACCCATTCCTGGGCATCTCTGATGAAAGGGAGTGCAAGAAATGCTCTATAGCATGTGTTTGACTCTTTTTAGGTATTATCCCCGTTACCAGTGGTAGAGATCCCCCCTGTCCCCATTGTATCACTGCAGCAATGTGACACAACTCCTCAACGTTTGGCAGCCAGCAGAAGTGTGGGCATGCAGTGCTGCACGGGTTGGGGCTGCTCAGCACCGTTCGGTCCCCATTGTGAGGATGCTGTGTGATCCCCACCCAACCCCATGGAGAAAATCCGGGACAAAAGAAGCTCGAAACAAAAACCAGGAGTGGGGAAGTGGCAGGCGAGGGGCTGTGGCACAGCAGCCAGATCCCCAGGAGGAAATAATTGAAACAAGGCTCCAGTTCGTGCTGGGGATGGGAGGTGCTGGGAATGTGCTCATGGCCGCCCTGTGAGGGACAGGGCACCAGAAAATGGAATTTGGGTACAAAAATTCTCTGTCAAATAGCTTCTGGAGTCTGCATGGAAGAGGCTTTGCATTCCGGAGAATTTTACCCCCAAACTTTGCATAGAGACAAAATGATACTGTATGGGATTACAGTGCACCCAGAACCACTTCTCATATATATCTCAACTACACCTTCTGGACAAGAAGTGTGCCTTAACCCTAGCACCATGCTTCAAGGCCCATCTATTCTCACAGAGGGGACTGCAGAGCTCAGGGCCAGCAATTATCCTTCCTTCTGCTCATACCTGATGCCACAGGGCTCACAAGAGGTGAATGTGCAAAATGCAGCTCCAAAGGCACACGAGGGACAGTGCAGTCAGTGAGATCTTTGCCTTTTGGAGAAAATGAGCTCCTGCATGCATAGGAGAGGGGCAGCAGGAATTGGCAGCAATACGCTCAGCCCCAAAAAGCACTGGGAAGTGCTGGAGGAATGGGGTCTGCAGAGTGCCAGGGCTGCACATCTTCCCCACATTAAGAGGCACAGCCCCAGCACGTCGGCTGTACACTGCATTGATTGCAAGCTTCACAGCTTGGAAACTTGGAAGGACCGTCTGTTTGCACTCCCTCTCTCCCAGGCTCTTTCATTCATGCTTCCTCTCTCTTTTCCCCTGTGCATTTCTCACTCACGCTCTCATTCATGCTCGCTCGCTCATTCGCATTTTCCTGGCTGTATTTTTAGCTCCCTCGCCATTCAGAGGATGTGAACATTATCCCTGAGTCATGACTTTGTGAGGAAACAGGCGGCCAGGGCTCCCATTACAGCCCGTCAGGGCTCTTATCAGCTGCAGCACAGCCCTGCGGGGCTGGGGCTGCTCTCCCCCTCCTCTGCTCTCCTTTGGCAGCACTGATAGAGCCCCAGACGCTCTGCGGGGCCACGAGCAGGGCTCAGCCCTCTGCCTCATCGTGATGCAGAGCTCCACGAGTTAAATGAAGATTGGCAGCCAGGAAATGGGAGTAAACCATGAAGGGCCAAAGAGCATCCTCAAGGCTCGGGTGGCTGCTGCGAGAATTACAGCCAGCAAAAAGGTGTCTGGCAGCTCTGACACGGAGGGCTGTGGGTGCTATTCCCAGCCCGAGCAAACAAACATGAGGTAATGGCACCTGGGGCTCAGCCCTAAGCTCACTCTGGATGTGGAAATCACAGAGCCCCGGAGCATTTGGCTCACAGGAACGTCCAGCTTTTGTTGCTGCAGCAGTACAGAATTACAGAGGCTCTGTTCCCACACGTGGATGAGGCACTGAGACAAAATCCAGCCCACACGAGGAACGACCGCAGCCAATCGTTTGCGCTTGCTTTGTTCCCAAATACCAATGATGTTTTGAATAAAATGAATAAAATGTCACCCCACGCGGGCGCTGTGCCTCCACACAGCCAGGGCTGTGCACCAGCACGAGGACCTGCACACAGCCAACCCCATATGCTGCTCCTGAGTGGCCCCGGGGGGCTGGATGGGGATGATGGCAGTGTATGTGCACATCACTGCTGTATCTGCACATCACTTTGTGTCGGTTTCCTCATCACGATGCTCTGTGCTGCTCGTGAGGCTCAGCTTCACCTCTCTGTGACATTCAGCTGCTTTCGGCTCACTTCCTCTGACTTTCCCCTCTAACCTTTCTGTTATCTCCTTAATACTCTCTCCTCCCTTTTCCACCCTCCTGCTTATTTTAGCAGCCTCTTCCTGCCTGCACGTGGGGTGCGCCCTGCCCGTCTCCTCCAGTGCCCCATCTGCAGCACCTCTGACCGACCTGAAATGGTTCTGGGCCCCCCCCCTCCCAGCTCCTGGGCACAGTTTTGCCTCATTTTCCAAATGCTGGAGCTCAGTCCCTGCTGCACATCCACCCTCCCCAAATCGTACAGTGGCTGAGTTGGAAGGGACCGTAAACATCGTGGATTTCCAACCCCCAACATGTGTGCACAGCATCAGAAGTGGGGAAGTTGGAGCTGGTGTTTGTTGTCTGCTGCCCTTGCAGCCCCAGGACACTGTCACATTACTGCACCCTGTGCAGATGCAGGGATGCTCTGCAGGATTGGGTCCCTCTGCAGACATGGGATGGGGAGAGATGAAAGGCAGCGCTGGGGCCAAAAAGAAGCTAAAAAATTCAAGGAAGACAAATCCATTGAGGGCCACTAAAGAAACCACTTTGGGCTCAGGAAATCCCAGCACTGTGGTTATCAGTAAGGACAGCAGGGAGGGACCAGGCCCTTTGCTTGTGCTTCCCTTCTGGCTCCCAGTGCGAGCCAGCAGAGCCACTGGTTTGGCTCCTCACAACTGCTTCATTGCACAGCCCTGAGCTGGTGGCTTTCTGGACTCATTCCTGGAGGGGATGCTGGGTGGGAAAGGGTGCAGGAAGGGAAGCAGGGAGATGTTTCTTTCTCATCTCAACCACTTCAGGGCACCCAAGGAGGAGCCTCATCCCTGCAGACACCCAGGGAACAGGGCTCTGAACACCCAATGGAGCTGGGTTGTCCCAGCTCATTGCAGAGATTGGGACCAGTTGGCCTCTGAGGTCCCTTCCAATGCAAAAGTTTCTGTAATTGTGCAGTTCTAAGCAGGGACATGGATGCTGACAGAGGAAGCACTGAATCCACAGGGTTCACCTTCAGACACAGGGCAGCAGGAGCCCCATGGTGCTGCGTGTGCACAAAATGAGACTGTTTGCAGTCCCAGAGCCAGACAATTCCAACAGTGGGAGGCAGGACTTCCTGGGCTGAGCCCCACTGCTAAATATAACACAAAGAGAAGAGTAATTAGCTGCCATTAATTGTTGTTCAGAGGAGTTTTGCTGAGCTCTCTCAGGAGATGCCTTATCCATCCCGGCTGCAATGAGGTCCTGTGCAGACTGGGTTTATTTTAAGCAGCTCTGGACATTTCAGTCCCCATATGATTTGAATATGGCAAAGAATTCTCAAAAGGAAACAGAATAGTTCTAATCAAGGAACGTGTAAATGATATCAAAATGCTCACACTGCTTTTGTCTGCACGATGTCTGAGGGAGCAATCAGGATTGGTCCTGCAGTCATTAAAAGGATGCTCTGCCCTTGTCACTTACCTGGGCTCTGGCTTCTGTGTTTTCCCATTAGAGTTTATTCATGCTGATGGCTATTATTTTGTTGGATGATGAATACAGCCCTTTCGGCAAGCCTTGGGACATTGCCTAGAATTACAAGCAATTGAATAACAAGAAGCTGAACACGCAGGCCCTGCTTTCACTCCTATATCATGGGTTTCATATAGAGGAGCTGCAGCAAAGACACCGGGACCCCCCAGCTCCATTTGAGCCCCTCCATGGCTGTCCCATGGCCATGGGGCATCATAGAGCTGCAGAGATGGGGAAAACAAGGTGCACCAATAGGGGGTGGGGGCTGAGCCTTTCTCCAGAGTACCTGTATTTGCATCCAGCTGCACTCAGGAGCTCTCAGTTCCCATCTCTGCAGGTGTGAGAATGGCACCCCTTTTGGACACCCTTTTGGACACTCCCCCCATGTTGGGGCTTTGCAGCATCCCACAAGCACCAAGCAGAGAGCTCTGCTCTTCCCCAGTGCAGTGACATGTTATGCTGAAGCCCACAGCGTGCACCCACCTTGGCACCCCAGAAGTCATTCACTTTTTGTTTGGTTGTTTTCAACTGCAAACCTTTGTAGTTCACTGTTTTTCTTTTAATTCACAATATCTCCTGCACTGAAGGTGCTGTGTTTGAGACATTTTTTCCACAAACGTGGCATTCCCTCTGTGTGCAGCAGAAAGGCACCTCCTGAAAGCAGCCCTCAGCCTCCCAAGGGGCAAAGCAACAGCTCAGGGTTCTCTGCCAAAGGAAGGTCATTGTATACAAACAGATACTTGCTTTGGTAAAAAATCATGGTGCTGCACTAAAGGAAAAACGAGGTTTAGGGCAATCTGGATGCTCAGTTGGGGTGGGTCCCACTCCTCTGCATTATCTCTGCCTCCACTCGCCCCCACCGCGGCATCTGGAGAAGCTCACAGCTCACAGGCTGTTTTATCTTCTCTGCACATCTGTAGGGCAGGGAAGGAGGGAATTGACTTTCCAGACTGCCGGGAGCTGAGCTATAGCAGGAGGTCAGACGGCCTCTCCAAAATCAGCAGTGCCAGCGTGAGCACTGCGGTGTGTGGGGGGATCTGCCCAAAACACACATTGCCTTGGCCAGGTCTGTGCTGGGACCTCAAGCCACATCAGGGCATCATGAACACACGTGTCCATAATGCAGTCATCACTTGTTCTTCTTTTTCTTCCTTCCTTTTCTCTTTCTTTCTGTTTGGGCAATGAAACAAAACATCTTCACCATTTCAATGCCACTGTTAAGTTCTCAACTGTTAGCACGTGGCTGCAGTGCTCCGGTGGCAGTTATGAGGTTCGCATTTGAATAGAAAATTGGATGAGATGTAGAGGCGTTTACTTGGTAAGGGAGAAGCTTCTTTTTGTGCCTGAGTGCTTGGAGGCTGCTTCTAAGCTGTCACCTGGAGCCTTCCCTTGAAATGCAGTTACCTGAACCAGCTGAGTGCAGCAAGTCTCTGCAGTGCAGCTCACCTCCAAAGCCTTGTGCACGTTTCCAAGCACTTTGCAGCATTTCCTCTTCTTTTTTTTTTTTCTTTTTCCATTTTTTCTTTTTTCTTTTTTTGCTGTCTATCCTTTCTACTTTGCTCTGATTCCCTCATTTCCCCTGAGCGCCTGGAGCTGCCGGACAGCCCCGAGCTGAGGCATCTCTGGGAGCCGCCTGCTGCCTCTGCTCGGCACTGCAGACAGCACCGCGCCGTGCGCTCGGATCGCTGAGCCCCGGTGAAGGAGGACTCAAAGCCTCCGTGCTCTGCATCACAAAGCTACGAGATCACGAAGCCCAGCAGGTGCAGACAGGCGAGAGAAGCAGCCCTCCTCAGCCCACTGCTCTCCTTCAGGGAGGCAAAAGTCACAGGGCAGAGCGCCTTTTCCTGTTAAATCAGCTGGAAAACTTGTGCGAGTGTTGCAAGCTCATAAACTCTCCTTTGGCATTCATTCTTTTCGGTTCACCTTTGCAAGATCTGAAGCACAACATCACTGTTAGCAGATCTAGATGACATTTTTCACATTAATTTCGCACCCAGTGGGTTCACCCAGCTCTGACTTTCCTGCCTGTCTGCCCCATTCATCTCCTGAACACTGAGAAGAGATGGAGCCAAAACCTCTGAGCCCCACTGCTTTGGGCTGCTCGGCTCAAAGGGCCAGAGGTGTTTTGGTGCAGAGCATGAAAGGAGCTCAGCAGTGCCCCAGCACCTGGGTTGGGGCAGATATGGGGTGACCACAGCAGGGCCGGGGCTGAGACAAACCTCCCCACACTGCGACACCGCTGGCTGCACCCAGCTCACCCTGAGTCATTCCTGAACCCGACCCTGCCTGCCTGCCCTCCTTGTTCTGACTGGTGAAGCCTCAGTTTCCTTATAGTTCTACTGCAGCAGACTGTGGCAAACCAAGGAGCTGAGCCAGACACACAGCAGCGCTGGGGGAGATGCCCAGCATCACCATATGGTGAGCCCTCAGCAGCAGAGCCGGGTGCCCAACCTCAGCAGCCTGCACAAGCTGTGCCAGAGCAGTTCTGCACATGGCATCTGTGTGTGCTGTTGGGGATGGTCGCTCTGACAGCAGTTACCTCCCTGAGCAGAGCTGCACCCCACGGAGCCCAGACCCTGCAGTGCCCTCCCAGCTGTCCCCAAGCTCTTCTCCCACCTTAAGCCTGGAGAGAAGGGAATGCACTGGGAAATGGCACAGCTTCAGGTACCAGTGGAAGTGAAGCTGTGGGTACTGGGAGCCTTCCAAGCAGTTCAGAGGCTTTCCTATACCCTGCAGTGCTTTTGTTTGAAAGGCACGTGAAGAGTCCCACACTTTGGCTGCAGATCTGAACTTTCGTAGATCTTAAAGCCAGAAAGGACCATAGATTATCCAGGCTGACTTCCTGTCTAACACAGGCCATATGAGTCCATCCCCTTATTCCTACAGTGAGCCCAATAATTTCTCCTTGGCTATACATCTCTTCCAAAAAGGCATCCGGTCTTGATTTAAAGACTTCAAGAGATGGAGAATCCATCACTTCCCGTGGCAGCTTGTGCCAATGGTTATTTCTAATAAAGGAGGAAACTATTTAGAGCTGGGCTTACATCTCAGAAGCCTCTCCGGGTAGAGAAGTTCTCAGCAGCTGTCTCCTGGTAAAACAAAAGCACAAAGCAGATGCATCTTGCCCCAAAAGTGCCTCTGCTCTTTCCTCCCATTGTTGTTGGCCTATCTTCTGTTGATCTTTCCTCTACAAGCGTCATCTTCCGTAGCCCATCACGGCTGTGAGAGTTTTGCTTCAGCAAACCTGCCCTTCATTGTAAGTTGGTTATCTTTCTCAGAAGCAACCCAGCATGTTTTGCAAATGCACGCATTTCACAACCCTGGGAGTGTTCAGCCACCACCAGCTGTGACACGAGGTGATGCTAAGTTGAAAAGGTCTCTGTGCTTTGGGGTGCTTTCCTATCCTCCTGTCCCTAAGGCACAGAGCCACAGGAGCAGGACGGAGATGGCTGCTCACACACTGCCCGGTTATTGGGGCAGCTCTAAGGACACGTGTCCCCATGGCATGATGTAAGTTCTGCCTTGGAGGCAGAACGTGTCCACTTGTGCTCCTGGCTTATCCTCACTGCTGGACACCCATCACAGCTGGATGCAGATGCTCTTGGACTCATTTTTGGGTAGATTCTGCTGACACCCAAATGCTGCTTCCCATGGACAAACCATTTTCTATCTCTCCATTTCTCCCCCGGTGCCATCAGACTGTGCAGGAGTGTGCAAAACCAGATGTCTTTGTAAAGCCTTTCACTGAGTTATGTGGAGCATCTCAGGCAGCATCGCAGCACTGGGAAAAGTGGTGCTGGGAGAGCAGTGGAGGAGCAGGAGGGAGGGAGGGAACTGCTCTGCAGCTCTTGACAATTTAATGCACTGAGATAAAACCTTGTGCTTCTATAGGAGGGCTGTGAAGCTGCTTAGTGAAGAGATTTGGCACCCGCTGAGCACCTGTGTGAATCAATCTTAAACTGCCCCAGTGGGAACTCGCTTGTTCGTATGGCTGAATTAACCCTTCCTTTGCCAGATTAGGTTCCCAGTGTTGCAATTGAGCTCAGCTGAGTCCATCTGGCAAAAAAAAAAAAAGGAGTTCAAGCAGACCTGAACCAAACCCATCGATACTTTTACTCCACAATATATCTGTGCTGTACATGCTGGCCAGTGGGGACAGAGCTCCTATCAAATCCCAGGTCTTCAGTCTTCCAAAGTCACATGAGAGCGATCCCTGTGATGAGGAGAAACACCTCATGTGGCCTCAGTGATTCACACAGACTGCCAGCCCGGATACTCCAGGAAGAGCAAAGTATGGCATGGAGGAAAAGTTAGGGTCAAAACGTATCTGGGGAGTTTGAGAGGCCAATCCTAAGGAGACTCATGCCAGGGCTGCTGCAGGAATAGGGTGAGGAGAGCAGGACTTCCACGTCAATAGACGTGCCCAGTTTCTCCCTCTGCTTATCAGAATCTCCTCTCCAACCTCCGGACCTGGAGGAGCAGGGAATCGATGGCACAGAGCAGCCCTGGCCCCGGCTGCCGTGCTATTTTCCAGGCAGCCAGCAGGTGCCAGCAGCTCAGAGCGTTACAGCCGCGCGGTGCGGGCTCGGCAAGGGCTGAGTGCCCAATAAGGATTCTGCGCGATGGAGGGAGAGGATGGGGAGGGAGGAAGAAAGCGACTTCGTGGGGAGGGGGAGATCGTTGCTTCTTCCTGCGGTTTCCCCTCCGGCTTTGGGGCAGCTTTCAGTGATGAATCTGCTGCTACCCTGTGCTGGTGCGCATTGGTGCAGGAAGGGCACCTGCTCCCCCCAGCAGCTCCAGCTGGGCTGACACTGCCCAGTTTTGCCCTTAAAGGAAACATAATAATTCTCCAGGGCCATGCAAACGCTGCTGCTGGAGCTCTTCATCAGTATCTGCAGCACTTTGCAGGAGGAGATTTCCTTCTCACTTCTCCAAAATGGCAGAAAGAAAGACGAGACACTTCTCCATTTTCTGTATCAGTTACCAGGGGACGTTCCCCAGCCAGCCCTGGGGAGCTCACAGCTCTTTCGGTTCTGTTGGTGCCCATCTGACCACTGCCTTCGTCCCAGCACTGTTGGGCCCAGACCCACGTGGACCATGGCAGATGACCACAAAGAAGGAGCATCTCTTGGGACTTCTTCAACTCAGCTGTGTTTTTCCCTCTCCTGAAAAGACAGACAAGAAATACAGCTTCTCCATCATGCTGATAACCTTCCGACCCCTTGCTGGCTTGCCAGCAAGCTTTTGGTAATTCCTCTAATCCCCAATATATCCTGACCCCCAGGTAGGCACTAACATTGCCCACCCTCTGCACAGCTGGGCTGGCACTCCCAGGATATGGGACAGCACAGCCAGTGATGCAGGGCATCCTCTCAACTTCAGCCTGGAAGTCTCTAAAATAAGAGCTGTCAGTCCTGGACCTCAGCCCTCTTTCTCTAGCCACACCTCTGGAGATGGAGAGATGGGAGAATCATCACATTTGTCTTTATTATAATTCCTTCTTGGCTCTTTTTGTGGACCTTCTTCCCTACGCTGAGAGGTAAAGATAATTTATCTTGATGGGCAATATGGCAAAAACACAAAAAACCCTTTTGGAGCCAGGTAGGACAGGGCAGCCAGCTGCTTTGGGGCTTTATCATCAAGACCACAACACACGAGGACACTTTACTGGAGAATTTGCCTCTGCAGTCACAAAATTCTCTCACCTCACTGCTGCAAATCTGTACTGATGTCAGCAGAGCGACCTCAATTTTCACAAACCAAAGCCCAGGCCAACGACTTCTGTACCTTGAAATAATGTTTTACACTCTCAGGTCTCCCAGCACTCCGCTCTCTGCGGCTCCACAGAGGTGTTGGGCAAATTTCCTGTCTCACTTGTAGAGCAACAAGCCACAGCTTTATCAGCGAGTGCTCCTCGAGACAGACCCTGCTCCCAGACAATGCTGTCTCCATAAAAAGAGAGCTGTGAAAACGATGCTATAGAGTAATTACTTTCCTGCTCACCGCAGGCCGGCGGTTCAAAACCACAGCTGGAGAGCTGACAGACGGGGGATGCTCATAAATGCAGCTTGTCCAGAACGCGTGCACGGCTTTTCTGCCCCCACACACATATCAAATGAACTTCTCTGTTAAAAAAAAGTGGAAAGACGAATGTTTCATCTCAGGACCTCCAATATTATTTTTTCCTTGGAAAAAAGCTCTTCTCTTGAAATGACCTAAAATATTGATTTTCCTACTAATATTTCTGTTCTACAGTCGAGGAAAGCCCACGAACTTTTCACTTAGAAGATAAAATAATGTTTTATCATTAACTTTCCCCAGGGAAAACTTGCAGCCAGAACATCCCCATGATGTGTTACGTGGCACTCAAAGCTTGTTAGAGAGGCACCTTCCCCAGGTCACAAAGCAAAGCCAAGCCTCAGACCCAGCCCTGCAGGTTATTCATCTCCTCCTGGAGCACACCTTGGCATTGGGTTTCCTGGTACAGGGAAATGCTGGAGGTTGCCCATTTTAGCAGGGGCCACAGGAGGAGAGCCAGGGGATGTCACTGGGACCAGCAGCAAAGATGCTGAAACATCTGAGCTGTGCAGCAAAAAGCTGTGACGGAGACATCCCTGCTCCCTTTGCTGCTGTTTTGTCACTAACATGTTGCAGAAGGGCCAAAAAAGAAACATGCTGCCACCAGATGTTCAGAACATCTGGTCAGACCAATAAAGCAAAAATAACAACAAAAAATAACTGGAAAATTAAAAAAGAAGAAGAAGAAGAAGAAAAGAAAGGAAAAAAATAAGAAAAAGAAAAAAAAAAAAAAAAAAAGGCTCTTCATAGAGCCTGAAGGTTGCAACTTTCTTTTTGATATGCCAAGGTGGAACTCTGTGATGTGAGCATCTTCCCCAAGGAGAACACTCACATCCCTGCTCACCAAGCCTGTGGGATTTGGATCCCCACCTCCCAAGGGCAGCCCCATGCAGATCTGAAGCCCTCCTGCTGTCTGGGTGTCTCAGATGGACGTTTATGGCCTGTTTCATCTGCACATGACATAATCTGTATTGTATTTATAGCATCCCTGGGTGGTAAGGAAGTGTTCTCATCCCCATTCTGCGTACTCATCCCGAAGTGCAAACAAGCACCGCAGCGAGCTGTGGTTGGGATCCATGGAGGTGCAATTAGAGAAGTGCCAGCAGAAGCAGAAGTGTGTTGGGTTACAGCAGGGCCCTGGGCTGGTGCAATCCTGCATGGGGACATCCTGCCCTCAGCTCAGAGCCGTTTGCTTTCTGCTCCTGTTGACCGTGAAGCAGAGCTTACAGCCAGTGCCCCTGTCCACCTGCAGCACTGCTGCCACATCACTGCTTTAAACTCAAACATCAGTTCCTCTGAGCCTAAAACCACTCAAAAACCTCCAACTTTTCCCCAGCCTGACTTTGCAAGTTGATGCAAGGATACCAGAACCCAACCCGACCGGTGCACAGGTGCTCACTGCAGCACTGGCCACCCGAAGAGCCCAACACCGCACACACTTCTCATGCCAATGGACACAGATGCTTAAATAAAGTCTACTAATCACAGCCTAAAGGTGGTGACTGGGTCTGGATTGCTTTGTGCGACATTTGTACCTTGGTTGAGCTTCCAGATCTCATCTGCACGTGGAGCTGTGGTGCTGGAGTAGTATGTCTGCACTGGTGGGAGCTTTGGTTCTCACCTGATAATCCTGCTCAGGTCATCTGCCCTTGCTCTGTCCCACTGTGCATGTGATGTCTGTCTCAGCCCCAGTGGGGGACAGGGATCCCTGCGAGCAGGGGACAGCATGCCACCAGAGGGCACCTCCTCCTCCCAGACACGCTGCGGTAGGTTGCACATACATAAATATGTACATGTATGTGTGTGTATATATATATATATAACGTCTGAAGCCAGGAAGAATGAATCACTTGGCAGAGGTGGAGCTCTGCCTTGGTGACAGGCTCTGACTTGTGAGCAGCTCTCCTGGTGAGACCAGGAACTGGCTGTGCAAAGGCAAACACTGCTGGCGGTGGCCGGCTGGTGGATGGATGGAGCCACAGGCTGAGTGCTGACCTCAGTAGGCAACAGAAAGGCAAAGCAGTGTGGCTTCCAAGCTAAATAAAGACAGAGATTCCACTCTGCCTTCAAACACCCGCTGCTTACGCTCATTTCTCCGCAGCCGTTCTAAAAAGTCTGTACAGCAGCAAAACTGATTTACTCAGAAATCAACCCGGGTTTGAGCTCTAGCCTTTGTATCACATCATTGCCCTGGAGCAAAGGGTTGAGCAAAATGCAAGGAGAAAGTGAGAGCTTTAAAGCCCGGAGTGCAAAACCTGTTTTCCATCCACGAACAACACCTCTTTCTCTGGGTGGTGCTGTCCTGCCTCTGGTCAGCATGGGAAACTTCAGCATCTTTCTCCCTTCTGCCAAGATTGCTTGCCTTCAACTTGTCCATCTCATGTTGCTCAGTGGAAAATACCATGATGTACATCTTTCCTTGGCAATTTTGAGGTGCATCAGGGCAGTGCATAATCTAAAGCCTTGAAAAGTGAAAATCTTTCTGTGTCTTGTGATACTACTGTGAATGAAAGGATGATTCTGACCAAAGCAGTCAACAGCAAGGTCTTGTCTTGATCAAACTATTCGCTGGTCTCTCCACTTGCCACTGAGTAAAGCAGCTCTTTCTTAGTGACTTTGTATTTTCTTCAACACAAAGAGAAATGCAACTATTTACAGAAGAGCTGGTGCACGGACAGGAGACCAATGTTTTACCTCAGCAGGTGAACATAGTGGAGAAAAAAGTAAAGGAATGGTGTAGGGAAATTTAAAAATGACAATGGTGTAATCTTGGGAAAATCTGGGGTTTAGAGTATTTCAGGCAGCCCCAGATTAGGGATGCTTTTTGCCCTAAGTTCTGCTGTTTCAAATGTTGCAATCATTCCCATCAGCTCAGCTGGAAGCTATGACCATTTTTCTGATGCAGAAAAGGAAAGAGGACATCAGGCTCAAGGGATGGCTGCAATTATTACTTTCCAAATCAGCCAGCAATCACAACACCCAGGACATGGGACTGTGTTGAGCCAGGATCTGCTCCTTGGGCACGCACACCACTCACAGCACACAACCACCTCGTGGCAGTCAACACAACTCATGACTCCACTTGCACCCAGGCTCTCCGCAGAGCCCCAGCACCAGTGTTCTGGCTGTTACTTTAGCAGTATATTGAGTAATAGGAATAATTTGCCCTCCTCCAGCTACTCAGCTTGTGATGTGGCCGCCTGCCCAGAGACAACGTTCCTGCTGGATGAGGAGGTGTTTTGGATGGCGAGCTTTCTAGGGCAAGGCTTGTCTTTCTCAGGTGTTTAGGAGACGCACAGAGAGCGCTGGAAACTTTAATAAGCACCACAGTAAATCCTCAGAGGATTTGATCTTCTTCCAGGACAAAATCTGGGGCACGGCTTTGGAGAGGAATGGAAAGAATTCTCCCCCTCAGAGGCAAAACCACGGCATTTCACAGTGTCACCTTTTCCTGAGGAGAAACAGCAGCTTTCCACTTGCCAGAGAGGTGCGGGGCGGAAGGCAGGAGGGCGATGGTTTCCTTCACAGACCCATTAATCTGCACGTGTGCTGGAGAGGGACGACCGCCACGTTGCTTTGCAGCCTGCTCATGCAGAATTTCATGCTGGTGAATGTAAATCTCCACCCTGGCTGACATCACAGCTGTCTCTATAATTCCCAGGCATCTGGGCAGGAAACGTACATGCTCCACTCAATGCCCAGGCACAGCTTGTGCATCCCAGCCTCATGCCTCATCCCTCAGCCCAGTGCTTGCAGTGCGATACTGAAGGTGCATTAGCAACAAATAAGCATTTGGCAAACTGTTTATACACAGTAGCACTTTCTAGCTTTCAGATATAAAAATAGACCAAGTTTCCAATTGCATCTCTCCTCTGACAGCTGTGTCTTTGTCCTCTGGAAATCAAAAACAGTGTTGCAGTGAGAGTGGGATGAAGAGCAGTAATGAGATGGAAAAGGGGAGAGAGAAACGTGTCTGAGTCCCTGTCTCCTCTAAGGAGCTGTTATCAGGGCTTTTCAAACACAAGGAAATGTCCAAAAGTTTTGCAATTCAAAATTCATGATGAATGAGGATGGGGAAACTGAGGCACGAGGTCTTTTGGTGTACCTTCTGGCAGAGATAGATGTCCTGATTGCTAGGAAACGTCTGCATAGTGTAGGGGGGAACCAGTCAAAGAAAGAGGCTTGAAGTAAAGGAAGCTTTTTCAAATATTTTTGCTCTGAAATCTGGGTCTCAACTCTATTGAAGACAGTGGCTGCTGTGCCATCCATCCTGGTAGGATCACACTTGCGAGAATTGGCCAGTGAAAAATGGGTTCTGGCTTAAATGAAGCGATCTTATCTTTGGCCTCTCTTCCTCTCCCTGAGGGGAAAACGAATGAGTGTGGCTGCCTGGCTTAGCTTCCATTTCCCTGACTGGTTACGGGTGGTTGGGCCCTATGAATCAAAGTGTCACAGCAGGAGCCAGGAAATAGGCCAGGATGGAGAACAGGAGCTGAAACCACTCTACCACGAAGGGTGTAGGCAAGGTAGAGCCCTGAAAGGCCTTCCCTGCCTTCACCCAGGACATGGGTGGTGTTTTGGCAGCTTCCAAGATTAAAGATTTTTGCCACGTATTTTCTGGTTTTTGAGAGATTAACCATAAAAGCTGGGCTTTTGCAGCTGCCATCTGCTTTCATTGCAAGTTTTTTGGCACCGTACAAACATAAAGGAGATTAAGGATTTTGACTGAGGTCAAAGACAGCATCGTGTGGAGTTGAGAGGGTGTGATGGAGTGAAGAATCTGCACGAGTTTGCTCAACAAATAGGAGAAAAACTTCCACTTTCTTCTCCCCTAAAATAAACTCATGTGATCCTTCAGCCAACCCCTGCATGTCAGACCTGTGTGGTTTCTGTGGGAAAGGACCAGTGCAGTTCGGCTCTGCTGACTTGCTTCAGCCTTTTCCAGCAGAAGGCCAGGCTTGACACAAGCCAGTTCTCTGCCTTCACATCCTTCTCTATCTTCAATATTACACAGCCCTTGTTGCCATAGCATCTGAGCATACTTATCTCCACAATGACTCTATGTAATGGAGCACTGCTATTATCTCTATTTTGCAGATGGGGAACCAAAACACAGCAAAAATGAAGGACAGGACTGCAAAGTACATGGATTCTTAAAGTGCTTATGACAAAGCGCATTAGTACTTAATTCCAGTGCCTTTCCTTGGGACAGAGTTTTGCAAGCCCTTCTAGAACCTCAAAAAGTACAGACGCTGTTTTATATTTGCCTTGTTGCAAGTCAAGCAGCTGCCTTCATGGAGCAATTGGTCATCAGAGGAATCAGCAGCTCATCCTCCTCCCTCGGATCCTAATGCTTCATTAGAGACTCTCTGATCACAGGAAATGAGTTGAGTTTTCCAACTGCGGCATGCCTGGGCCACTGATAAAGAAGGCGTCAATGGGCAGCTCAACTTCTTTCTTCTTATGCCTGACAATTCCTCTCTGCTTCTGGCTGTTTCCAAATACAACTTCTGCAGAGGCAGCTGGTCTGCAAGATGCTGTAAAAATGTGGGTGTTTCCTGCACAGGCACCTTCCAGCTGTGTGCAGGGTGCAGGATCAGCCCCTCACACTTCCCTGCATTGGTTGTACCCCTGCTGCAGCCCAGCTTCTTGAGGAATGTGTGCCAGAGACTCCGACTTTATCACAAAAAAAGGCTCTGAATCTTGCACCCAGTGGAGTCAGCAGCAAGTTTTATTGACTTCAGCACCATCATAAATTTACATAGTGCTTTCCATGCAGGGATCACAACTCTTTATCATTCCCTTCAGGCCCTGGCTGCCACGGACCCACAGTCATTATCTGATCCGTGGAAGTCGGGATATCTTTGGTACCTTGAAGATCAAAAGGAAATTTTGCACGGTTCAGAGAGAAGCATTTTGGGGCTGCTGGATGTGCTTACTGTGAGCAGATTTCTCTTCATGCAGGAGCCAGGAGGAGCTTTGTCACCAGGACCAAAATCTATGCAAGAAAGTTTTGTGCTTTAACTGCAGCGATCCAGTCAAAGGAACCATCCCTGCCTCCTATAGAAACAGTTGTATAAAAGTGTTTATAGCCACATCACTCCAGAGTTTTCCCTCACCTCAAGCATTTTATCAGCACAGGTGTATTCAGGTAACCCCCAGCACTCCCAGCACAGAGCTGCTCCCACTATGCAGTACAAGCACAATACAGTACACAGTGTTGTGCAATACAAGCACAACATGAGCAAAGTCAGCTGCACCTGTAATTGTACATTTTTCCCAATAATCATCACAGTAGTGTTATTCTGTCAGCTGAGCTCTGCTGGGCAGGATTCACACTGCTTCACAGGTATCAGAAGCACTGTGCTTAGCAACATCTGCCATTAGACCTTGCCTCATCTTGATCTGGGAAGTGAAATAAGTTAGATCTGCTGATGTGAGCTGTGGCTCCTATGGACAAGCGACAATATGTCATCTGGTGCTGCTGGGATACATGTGACCCTTTTCATGCATGCGGGCAAGGGAAAATAAAGTTTCCCTACCATTTTGCTGTTCCATTTTGAGCACTGAGTATAAGTGGGATTGTTATCAGTTTGGTGAACAAGTCACTCCAGTATCAAGGTAGCTCGGCAGAGCTTCTCTCATGTGGACAAAACCTGGAAACCTTCCCATGGCTTCAGCAACTTTCCTCTGGGTGTCACTCCAGCAAAACTTGGCCTCAGAGTGCCTGGAAGGAGATGGTCATCCAAGCACTCTGCTGTGGAAACACCACCTTCCCTTTGGGAATGGTCCAATGTTTAGGAACAGGCAGGATAACAGGAGCACATGGTTTACGAGTGCCTGTTGCACTGGGACCTCCACTGAACTTTCTTCATCAATCTCCATCAATCCTCCCTCTCATACAACCCAATTTGGTCTCCAAAACAGCTCCCTTCCTCTTTTTCCCTCCCCTCTCTCATTGCTCCCCAGCACACACATGCACATTTCCTTTTCCTTAAGCAAACAATTTTCAGATTTAAAAGTGAATTCTCGGTGCAGGCTGAAAAAAGACAATGTGGCCTCACTTCTTATCTCCTGCTATCTGCTGCTGCTTGTACTCACAACAAGCTGCGAGTCCAGATTGGGTTTACAGTAGATTTCAAGTGTTTATGAGCCACAGGAGGGAGAGAGGAGGGAAATCTGGTCGATGAGATAAGTCCAGGAAATAGTGCTGGTGACTGGAGCAGAATCAACAAGTTGAGTGAGCAACCGGACACCTCTAAAGACCCAAGGCTGCGTGACTCAGTGTCACGATTTCAGTTCCCGCAGCAAACAGGAGCACTTAAAGGAGATTCATTTGTAGTTGTTCAGGGGCTTCATGGCTGGGGTGAAGAAGGGAAGCAACTTGATCTCTTTATAGGCTCAGAATATTTTCCAATTGGGAGCCCAGATTTAAGCTCCTCCATCCATAGCTTGGCTCCTAATATAACCGCTTGGTTTTCATGGATGCGGAGCACATGCTGGTTTCAACAGCAGCTCACGGGTCACTCCATCATACTGCAAGGTTTTATAAAGTGTTGGGTAAATCTAGAAGCTCTCTAGACCCAGAGCATCATCTGGTCTTTATTCATATGCCACCTAGAGAAATGTGGCCTGGTACCAACAGAACGAGGTAGTAGCTGTTCACATGGTCGATAGGATATTTTTGTAATCACCTTTTATCCCCATGTGGACAAGGTTTGTGACAGTAACTGGAAAAGTGTGTAGGCTTCATCTGCAATGTATTTCAAAGAGAAAAATATCTGGGTTAGTTTTATCAGGGAATAGTAATTCACATTGTTCTAGACAGCTCAAAAAACTGTTTCCAAGTATGGCTGTTAAGAAAAAAAAGAAAAAAAGTGGAGTTGTACACTCTTCCCCTTGAAGCCTGAGTAGAAGATGTCTCCATGCTCTGAAGGTTATTTCTAAGCTGGAAAAATATTGCAAACCGTGTCCTTCAGGAGAGATGGCTTTTTTTTAACCTTAAAATCTGTAATTTATTACATACTTTTCATGTCTTAGCTACTGAGTGGGAAACACCAACTGATGTTCCTATAAAACAGAAGAAAACGCTCAGGAAATGTTTCTCTCCGTTGTTACAATGTACATCTAAGTAACTCACACCAACTGCCCAACACAGGAAACAAATCTAACCATTGCTGCCCCCCAGAATGGTCAGGCCAGGTCCACGATAAGCTGCACAGACAAGAATTTGGTGCCAGGACACCAGCACAGGATGTGGCATAAAGAAAAACCTTGTCAGAGTAGTACACAGAAGGCCTTTTCTCTACTTATTTACTCTGTATTTCCTCCAAAATGTGCCTGAATCTGATCTCAGGGACACCAGTGTACATCCAAAGTAATTCCAATGAGCTGGCTTTGGATTCAAAAGACGATAGCTGAGACTAATCTCACCTATATAAGAGCTGCGAGTTCTTTTGCAAGAATTCATTTCCTTTGACTTTTGGAGACCACAGTGACACAGATTTCTGACGGTCACCAGGTACAGAAAAACCTGACTCCTTTTTCACCTGCACGCCTTCCCTTGTGAATCTTCTTCAAATGCCTGTTGCATCCCTTCCACTCTATTATGATCTGGGGCAAATTTGCTTTCCTTCCATCTCCTTTCCTTGAGCAGGGAAGAACATTACTCTCTTCCTGCCTGAGACAATCTCTGCCCCAGAAACCTCAGATCAAACCAAAGCCTGTTGAGCTCAACAATTTCCACTGTCTTTGTTCTGGTAAGGATGTCCTGGAGCCTCCCCAGCAAATGGGGATATGCACTGACTTTGAGCCATTTCACGACACACAGCAAATGCTCACAGCAAGCACTTCATAATATTAACCAGAGATTTCCCAAATCATCACTGCTTTCCATATGGGAATAGTTATTTTCACATAAAGCACCTTTATACCGAAAGAGCTGCAGCCCTGCTCGGAAGGAGCGGGCACTGAAATGCTTTAATTTGACTGGTGTACTTCAAGCTGTCTGATGATAGTGCGTAGACAAGGCCTAAGGTATAAGAACTCTTCAAGGGAAAGCCTTTTGTGGAAAGGGCTGTAAAACACCATTTTACTGTGTTGTTCTAAATTTCCTTTTTATTTTATGGTTCATCTAATTCGAAGAGAAACCTTCTCTGTAGAGAAGTGGAATGGGAAACATGCCTCCATGTAAAAACATTTGGAATCAAGTCAAGCTCCTGTTTTAGCCATTTATTTTTCTTTAATTCCATTTTTTTCCTTTTTTTTTTTCATGCATTCAGCTGCTTGCATTGCTTTTTGGTGGAGCTGACTGCTCCTTGGTTTCTTCCCTCCCGCTCCCCTCTTTTACCATCCCCACTGGTACAAATACGAGGTGAGATATTTAAAGAAATCAAGCTCAGAGAAGAAAGAACTGGCCCATCTGCATGTTTGTTTGTTTTTCTGCAGACACCAGAGCAGACGGAGGCCCTTTAGACCTCCACATGTGTCCTCACAGCTGCCTGGTCCCTCCTGTGCAGCAGCTACTCCAGGAGCTGTGGCCAAAATTAACTGGGGAGGTTCTCAGGGAGCTGCAGGATCCCACTAGCCCTGTGCAAGCTTTAAGAACTTGATAGGAAGCAAGATAGGAGAGTGAAACAGACAAAGTGGGAGCAGAGGGGTTGGGGTGGAAAGTGGGAAATTATGGAAAAGCAGCATGGCACTTCCATGGTTGCGCGGCAGCCATGTTCTGATGGGCGCGAGGAGCCTTGCACTTCCTATTGGCTGCTCGTGGCCTGGGCCCGCCCTGTGGTGGAGAACAGCCAATCACGTGCGCCACCGCCCAAGGCGGGAAGACTTCTCACATCTGTGCCGCCATTTTGTGCGACGCAGTGATGGCCGCAGGGCCCCCCGTCACGCTCCCGCTCACTCTCCCCTCATCCCCAAGGGGTCACAGGGACCTCGCAGCACAGACCTCTCTCCTCTCAAGGGTCACAGCTCTCCCCGCCTGGTCTCCTTGTCCCTTAGCAACTTTGAAGACATTCCAGCTGTGAGAAAAAAAAGAGGCTCCAGGCATCACCCGACGCTGAGGCTTTTACCTCAGATGTACCTGCAGCATTTGCCTCAGGAGTTCCTGCCTCAAAAGTGACCTTACTATGACCAGCCTGTATTTGAGGACCTTGTGTTGGGTGTAGGATAGGTGGCAGCCCCTCACAGCTTGCTCATGTCTGCAGACACAGCTTTGGCCAGCTGGTGTTTGGTCACTGCATGAACCGAGACGGACCTGAACACAAAAATTCCAGCAATAAAAACATCACAGGGCTCACATCTGCAGTTACGAAGTCTCAGCAGAGCCGAGGATCCACACGAGTGCTGCTGGGGACCAGCCAGGATGATCAGAGCCTGCATGGCATAACAGGTTTGCAAAGATCTCTGTCCCACTTTCTGACACCAAGATGCTTTCCTGTGTCTTCAGGTCATACCATCTTGTTCTTAAACTTTCCTTCCTGTCCTTTTGTCTATTACACTGTATTGAGGTCAGGAAATGCCTTTTGCTTTAACATTTATATACCCCTTAACCTGCAGGAAAGTAGCTCTCAGGTCCAGTAAGAAAATCAAAATAAAACCATACAGTTTAACTAAGGAACATACAAGTCCATTCACAACAGGAAAGTTACCAACAGATTGTAGATAATTTCTCCAAAATATTTACAAATGATAGGTGAACATTCAATTGTTTTTATAAATGATCATGCTTTTAAAGCCAGAAAGCAAGACCACTCTTTCTTCTGGCTTCCTAAGGAACATCAGTCACACAGCCCGATGAGTAACACCGCTCAAACCAAGACAGCTCAGCAAGTGAGAGGCTCTTGTTCCCACTGAGCAGAATGTTGAACTCCTGGGAGACACGTGAACTTTCACCCAACATTCCTTTTTCAAGAAAAAGACGTAATCTAACAATTATGCCAATTCCTTCTTTCCTAACCCCTCGTTCTAACTCTGTAACTAGAACCTGCTTGTTGCTGTGATCATGATTTTATCAGTTATGATTATTTACTTTAATGTACTAATAATGACAACCATCGTTAATACAGGACCTGAGTGAAACACCATTTTTTTTTAAATGTGTTTTTCCTACTAGAAAATGATTTAGCAAAGCTGAAATGTTTTCCCCCAAATATTTATAGCAATCGTGATGATTTCCAGTGGAATTTATCCAAGTGCTTTTAGTTGCATTGGCTGTTTCCAATGAAAGAGCCTGTCTTCACTGCAATGGCTCTTGCTGATTTCTCTGAAACTGTTCTGAGGTGATCGCTTCCTTTCTCTTAAATCTCACAGAAGTTTCTTCTCATGCTAAATTTCTGGAGTTGACCTGCCTGTTGACTGTAGGTGAAAATAAATACTGGCAGGTAGGAATTGCCTGTAGAATTAATATTTTGATTTCAGCAATGGTCTCAATATGGCCACTGATTATGACTGCTCCTCAGAGTTCCAACCATGCACAAATACCTGTTTTGTCACAGGTTGCTTAAAGATACCAAACACGCACACGCACACATTTGCAGTCACAGAGGGGTTCTCATCTCATCCAAACACTTCCCAGCAATACACAGGATGAAAAATCAGATGAACATCTCTCCATGGCAGTTCTCTGTTTCAGCCTTTCTTTCTTGAAGAGAAAATTTGTGCAGCTACCTTGGTTTGGTCTCTTGGACCTATCTGTGAGATGCCTCTGCAGCAGCAAAAGCAAGTTCAGAGAAACACTCACTGATATGGGAATAGAAAGTGGGAAGATGTGTTGAAGTTTGTCATACGTGTGTAATTTTGCCTCTTGGTCTCAGGTGGGTCTTTAAGATCTCTCCAACCCAAACACAGGCTTTTCTGGTGGCTGATTTCACTGGACTATTAGGAGAGAACCACAGCAGGCTTTGGTTCATCTGCACACCTTGGGCCCATGCTGCTAAGGGCCTTCGGATTTTGGAGCAAGACCATGAGAAGAATAAGGGGAAAAAAAAAGTTGTTGCCATTATTTACTCATAGCATGTGGAAATGATGACGGCCAGTTAAAAATCACCACATTTTCCTCTTAGGAAAGAGAAACTGAAGCACTGAAGTGAGTGTGTGGTTATATGTCAAGCAGTGGAACTCCTTTTGACTTCACATACTTTCCCCTTATTTCTAATTAACATGTTGAGGAATTTTAAAATGTAATAAACATTATTTCCAAACAACCAGAAAGCAAAGCTTGCTTATTTCTGGTTTGATGTAAACATTTATAGCACAGCTCCATCCTTAAACAGTTAATCTTATAGTGACCTATTAAAATAAAATGAATTGTGTTATAATTCATCCTAAAGCAACCTCAGGGTTAGTGTATCAGGTAACTCCTGCTTTTGCAGTCCTCATGACGTTTTTAATCAAATTCAGCTGTAATTGCTGGAGCATACACATGCCTCTTTTAATACTCTGCCTACATTTGGGACTCATATGAGTCTGTTTTCTCTTAACATATCTAATAAATAGAAAACATGAAAAGAGCACATTTTGCAGGGCTCTGAGCTTTTCCACCGTTTCATTTGTTCTAGCAATTGTCCAACAGGCTTATGAGAATCGAGCACTTGTCAGCTTTCCCCCCCCTTGGATAGAATTCTTTGCGGGTTTCAAGTCACTGTTTGTGTTGCTAGCACCCCGTTAAAGGGGCATCGCGCAGGCAGGAGCAGCTGCCACAGAAGTGAGGTGGAAGCACGGATGTGCGAGAGGGAGAGATTTCATAGGCGTCTTTAAAAATCACTGCCGGTGATGAATGTTGAAATGTTGCTTACATACAAGTCACCTAGGGTTTGTTGATGAAAACTTGAGATGTCGTGTCTGCATTGAAGCTATTTGAGTAAACAAAACTGCTGTAACTTTCTCTGCTCGGGGGTCGGGGGGGGATTGTTGTCCCATGCTGCAGCTGTTTCCAATTTGCCAGCAATTTTCTTCTGGGCTAGTAAAGCTCCCAAGATGACTACAACGAGGCACACGGGTTTCTCGGCTGGGCTGCGGGGTTTGATTACAAGGAGCAGCAAAAACTGCTCGGGGTTCACTGGAAGTGTTTCTCTCAACTTTTAGGTTCTTTACATCCCGACTTTTTTTGTTAACACCGGCCTTTAAAGTTTATTTCGCTGCAGTTTAATAGGTGCTGCGCCCAGCGGTCCCGTGTATTTCTCTCTGTCGGAAGCAGGCTGCGATTTTGAGCGCGTTTGCTTAAAAATGGGGGAAATTGAAGGGGAAAGAGCATGAGGGAGAGATACGGGCGCCCGTTAGCTGCCCCTCGATAAAAGCACTGGGAAGACGGGTTTGTTGGCACAGCGCTACGCCCTCGGGGTTCCTCTTCAGCGACGTGGTTTTTGTAATTCACACGCGGAAACGTGAGAAAAGACTGAAAAATGACTTTGAAATGTGATCTGATTCGGTCGCGAGCTGGCTCGCCTGTGAGGGCGCACAAAGAGGTGTTCGCGTCCCCGCCGAATAATGAGATTAAGGCTCGTTTTTAACCCGATGCGTGTGATTTCTTTAAAGCCACCAAAAAAAAAAAAGACAACGCCGGTGTTGTGTGGATGCCCGCAGGGGCTGCTTCCCCCCCCCCCCCCCGCACACCTCTCCGCTCCCCCCGCCGCGCTGATTTTCCCCTTCCCTCGGATGTTTTCTTCCTCCTAAAATCCCAGGTGCTTACCTTACCGTGCCTAGGAAACTCTCTCGCGTAACAAAAACAACAACAACAATAACAACAAAGAATCCGAAGAATTTCGATATTAAAAAATGGCTGTGGCGAGGTCCCTGGCCACTAGGTACGGGTCTGAGTCTGTTTTCCTTGGAAATTGGGAGGAATGCTAAACGGCTCGTCTAGCAGAGAGTAAATTGTGTGCGGAGCTCTAGGCACGGCTCCCAAGTTGCCCTTTCACCCCTTCACTTTATATGTTCCTCTTATTAAGGAGAAAAATGTTTCAATATGTTGGAATTTGGGGCAAAGACGGGAAGGAGAGAAAGAGAATAGAGAGTGGAAGGACATTTTCCAAATAGTTTTGGTAACCCTTCTGGGGTTACATTGAACATCGATACCTTATGAAAATCCTGGGAAGTTTCTCCCCCAGGTTAGTGCAAAATATTGCACACCAGCCCTTCCGAAATGGCAGCGTGGACCAGGAGCGTTTTCACCGCTGGGAAAACACATCCCTGACTTGAAGACGTTTTTTTCCTTTTCTCCCTAAGATTGTTTCTCTTTGATGGGGATTATTAAGTAGCTCAGAGGGTCTGGAGGTCTTGGCTTGCAGAGAGAAATTATTGCTGTGGTGCAGAATAGGCTGGAGATGGTTCCTTCTCGCTTCTCCAGCCGAGTGGGGCTGCACAGCCCGCTGAATGCAGCCCGTGCTGTTTGCAGTTTTGCTTCAGAGGGAAACGGGTTAACTGCTCTCAAGGTAAGAGTCAGGGGGAAAAGCGCAAAGTAAGGAACGATGATTTTAAAACGGATATTTGAAACTTCCTTATTTAAAAGGGGGATTTAAAGTAGCACTTGAGCTCCACTCAGCGTCTCTTTTCGGCTTGACTCCTCAGCAATATTTTTTTAAGAAAGTTGTGAATTTTTTCTTTTTTTTTCTTTTTTTTTTTTTTTTTTTTCTCCTTCTTCTTTATAGTCGCAAGTAGCTCCAGGCAGGCTCAGTGGGCGAAGATGTCACATAGCCGTGATTAACCTGGGGGAGCAGCTGAAATATTGATAAGGGGGAAAACGGAAATCAAATGAAAAGTAGAGGGCACAGAAGAGAGGGAAAGGGAAGCACGTACTGGAGCTGCGAGCGCTGCAGAAGCCCCCTGAGGAAATGCCTGGTTGATGCAGCCTGTCTGGATGGGCTGGGAATTCTGACTCCAGCGCTGCTTTGGATCTAACAAGTTTAATCTCTCCTTTGCAAAACTGCAGCGGCAGGGTAGTAACCCACAGCTGGTGGGGAGTTTTGGTTTTGGTCTCAACCTGGATCTTTACAAACTGGTCTGCCACTGGTTGAGGGGAAAGGGTATCAAAGGTGAGTCATTTAAATAATAGTAATAAGGCTAAGCGAGAGGTGGATCTAAAAGTAGTTTAAGAGGCCCTTTTATGTTTCTACCGATGCTGGCAGGGTAACGCGATTGATAAATAATCCACAGCAGACTTCTTAAGGCTGGTTCCAAATATGCAGATGTATTTATTTATACGAACACGCGTAATTGTAAGAGGGAGGTGAGCGGGGGTGGGGGAGCGCCGACGAGGGGTAAAGAGGGGAGCAGGGGAAACTGAGACGGGAATCCTTGACCCTAGAAAATTTACTGGCTAAGGCAAATTGCCTTGTCCCTCGACTCTGTCTACCCCCACCCCCCTTGAAAGTTCAGAAGCAAAAGAAACTGGAATGTGTTAGGAGAGAGGACGACAGGAAAAAAAAAGAATTGTACTTATCAGAAACACATTGCCGATTTTATAATCAGTTGCCCTTCTGTGCCAGCTGGCCGCGTAATAAATGCTTTAAGAAATCAATAAAAGGGGGGCGGCGTGCAGATAGAGAGCTGTTATTTTCCAGAGCTGTTGGGCTCTTTGCCTTTTTCCACCTTTCTCTGCTGCTCCCCCAAAGCAGCAGCCGCTCCGCAGGGAGCGCCGGCACCGGGAAGGGCGCACCGCACTGCGCGCCCATCCGCAGCGCCCTGCGCCTGTTTGTCGTCCTGTAGTTTTTCCTCGGTAAACCCTGGCCGCACCGACCGACCCCACGGAAAAAGCGGCAGGACGGCAGCGCTAAGAGCTGCACGCTAAGAGGGGGGTTCGTGCTCTTAACGACGCACTAATTACTGCAAGCTAATCGTTCTCTGGCGCGTTCAAAGGGAGCTGCAGACCCTGAGTAGAAAAAGTTGTCAGACCTTGCAGTGGCTACAGATTCATTTTCCCGCATAGCTTTTCGTTTTCCACGGCCGTAGTTAATCTCTGCAATGATGACCGGGGGGGTAAGGGGGAGAGGCAAAAACCTGCTCGTCGGGAGATCAAGTCTTAGAAATACAGCGTATACAGACACACAGCAGACAGATGCACTGCGCTGATGTAAGGCTGAGATAAAGCAGCGCCGTGTTTGAGAAACGGCACTCTCCGAAATGGAAGGACTGGGGATGACATCTCTGGGTTTTTAGCGCTGTGCGGAACGATATTTCCGTTGGCTATACTTAAAATTTATTGTTTAATTATTGTTGGTGAGAAAGGTTCTTTAAATCAATAGAGGCCGGCAGGCTAATGGCTCGGCATGGTTTCAATGAGCCACCAAAGGCAACTGCCCTTCGTTCAGCCAAGTGAAACCCTCGGATACAAGTCAATAGGGTTAACTAGTCTCGACATGAGAACATGAGTATTTCAGATGGCTTTTAATTGTTGGCTAAGAAATTCAGTTAATCAAACGTCAGACGTTTCCCTCTGCTCTGGCCAGAAGTGAAGAAGGCACTTTTCCTGAGGGGGCGAAAAATCCAAATGCAAAAACAAACAAACTGTTGTTGAACATGGAAACAAAGCCCTGCTTTGTGAAGTTCTGAAGCCCAATAGTTGACATTTAGTTACTGCGGTGGAAGCTCATCTGTGTGCACTTAAACGCTCGATGACTTCTCTTTAAGTAGTAGTATTAGCCTTACTTTGTAAACGTGCTTTGTTTCTTTACTTTTCCATGCAGATAGATTAGACTTTCTTTTCTATTTTAATTGCAGATCAATTTTAGGACCTTTAAAAATCTCTGTTAAACACGTAAGGATGTTTCAGACTGTACCAGACACTTCGTCTTACGTCAAGGTAAGACATGACAGCATCTTTAAACAGGTAATGTCCAAAGTTACAATCCTTCAAAAATTTGCAATTGTTTGTATCGATTGAAAGTTTCATTCCCATTCCCAGTGAACTCAGTTGGGAAGAAAAAGAACCTTTGGTGGGAGAGGGGTTAGCGTTGCAGTTCTGGTTCTGGGAGTAGGCAGTGCTGAGTCCAAAGCTGACTCGTAAGAGATGTAACAAGACGTCGAGGTGCTCTTGTCCTGCACAGTGCACCGACGGTCGGCTTTGTGGGTGATGCTGTAACCACTATTAAGTGAGGTGTCCTTAATCGCACGATGGTCGCGCCTTGTTCCTCTGCAGTGGGTGTGATGGTGGTGGTGTGCTACTGCTAGCACAGCAGTTTCGTCAATTGGCTTCCAACTGATTTCCTAGGTACCATTTAGTATTGATCTAAGGCTAAACTTCATTTGGTGTAACTCTACTTCTCTGCCACCACTGAACTCGATACGAAGATGAAATGAAAAGTTCTGGCTTTCAATGGTATGTTTCTAAACAGATTCGGGAGGGAAAAAGAGTTGCATGGGTTAAAGCAAAACATCTCTTTCAGTTGCTGAAGAAATGGATTGTCACAGCAGGCAATGCTTTGTAAAACTGGCATTTCTTTCACAGCATCACTTATAGCTTTCCTCAATCAATTCAGTAGGAAAACTGACTTCAATTGGTGTTACTGGTAATGGATACTGCCACACACTGCTGGAACTTGCATTCTAATCCTTGATAATATATGTATTTTTATTTTTTTTTTCATTAAAATGTGAATCTGAGAATGTATTTCAATGTGCCACTTCTGGCTCTTTCATAAGATTGAAACAAATTCCAAAGAAGAGCTGGCACAGCCTTGTCCCTTTATAACTCTATTGAGCACTATATTATATTTGACATCATATAGTTTTTTTACCACAACAGTTCCCAAGAATGTAAATAAACCAAGCCTGGGACATCTGGGTTACACGTTTAAGGCAAACCCTGCATGCAACAGCACTTAGGGAAAATCTAAAACACAAATGTCTTCTCTCCCAGGCTGAAGAACTGCAGAAGGGTGTTAATAAGAGCTGGGTGGGTGATTTGTAATGAATAATTTATTACAGGAATTTTCTCTGTCTCTTTTTTTTTCCCCCTTAGTCAGTGATCCATGTGTCAGTTGTGATTTTCATGTGCATGCACTTCATTGGAATCGACTCAATTCCAATTGAATTGAATGCTGAATTGAATACTGAATGATTTCTGTGTAGGATCCCTAGGCCACAGATCATTTTGACAGTAGTTTTTTAGAGGTATTGATACTGGAAATGGTGGGAAGGATCCCAGCTCACATAGAATTACTTGCATTCCCTGATTGGATGAACCTGTGCATCTTTCTGGACAAGGGTTCTAGAGAGAATTGTACCAGGAATAGTGAAGATTCCAGATGGGGTTCATATCCCCCTAGGGTCACAGTCACAACCCAGTGTTTCAGGGAATGCTGATGATTTAATTTTGCTTATTAGATTCATATGACTTTGGACCAGTTTCTGGAAGAATATAAACTCTGTGCATTACAAATGAAATTAAAGTCTCAAGAAAAGGGATTCAGTAAACGTTCAAGTAAAGTAATAAATGATGCAGCCTGGGCTCAGCTTTAGGACTGACTTCTCTTTGGTGTTCTTACGTGTGAGAAATGATCTTAGTGTTCCGTTCACAATGAAGAGATGAAGGCCCTTTGACATCCTCTGTTATGGTGTCATTGCCTTTTATTGCGAGGCAAGATCCAGCTGCTGCTGCAGTTAGTAGCAAGACTCCTTTTGAATTAAGTGGAACCAAGATCCAGGCCTAAATAACTTCATATTCCAACCAGGTTGAGTGAGTCAACCCGTAACTGTGTCAGCATAGCCCTCTTGGTTTGTATGATCCTGCAGGCAGCACGCTTGGGCAAAGCTCTGCAGATAAGTGTGTTTTATCCTCCAGGAAGAACTCCCACAGCTGGGCGTTCACCCGGTGTCTCAGCAGTGCTGGGACGGGTGGGCTGCGTGATGCTGAACTCGGCCTCTTCTTACAGCCCTTCATCATCAGCTGCCATCATTCTGTCTTTGGTATTTTGTCTGTAAAGCTTCATTCACGCCAGCGTCACTGGGGAAATAATTTGTTCCTGTGCTTAAAAACGCAGCAGAGTTTTGAAAGGAAGCTCTTAGGACTGATCTGAAGTTCTTTTTGAAGGCAAAGGAGACATCTCCTATGGAGCTGTTAAGCTTTCAGTTGAGCAGTTCAGTACAGTGATGCAAAAAAAGTACCTTTGTATCTCCTTGAAGTCAACAAAGTTGCTCTTAGAAGTAAGAATATGCTTAAATGCCAAAGAATCTGAGCCTTGAACACACAGGTTAAGTCAGTCTCTGGCTCCTCTGAGTTTGATGACAGTTTCCACTGACTTCAATGCACTCAGGGCCCACACGGTGATGCTGACTGAGTCTGGCTTCTTGTAGAACTGGCATCGGCTCAGGATCCAGGCAGAGAGTCAGGAAGCGTGCACACTGACCCCATCCCTTCTGGCACTGGTTTTCCTGAGCAAGGCACTTTGACTCTGTTTCAATTTCTCCATCTTTAAAGCGTGGATGAAAGTGCTGTGCAAGAAGGAAGCACTGTTCAGCTTTAGATAACGCTTACTTTCTCATTGCTGCTTCTCCACACTCATCTTTGAGGATTTACCAAGTTGTGGTGAGGCATTTAGAAAGCAAGAAGTTAAATTCCAATTCTTTCCCTCTACCCACATCTTTTTTCCTTTTCTCTTTTTTCCTTTTCTCTTTTTTCCTTTTCTC